>NC_077228.1:428380706-428719456 GCF_027887165.1 Monodelphis domestica | reverse complement strand
ATCCAGATGCACTTTTTGTATGTTTTAAATTATTTCCCACCACCTCCATGGTAGTAAAATGAAATCCAATGGAAAAACTCTATGCAAAGTCACATGCAATTTGTATGTTTTATTTTATTTCATGGAGAAGTGGAGGTGGGAAATGGTTTCTTCACACAAGACTTTACTACAAGACCCACCATATTAAGATTGTAGTTGTTGTGATATATAGTACCTCATACACATCATTTCATTTGATTTTCTTAGCAACTACTTAATCTAGGTGGTATTAAGCCCATTTCTCAGCTGAATCTTCAGAAGGTAAAATGATTTGCCCAAGATCACGTAGTTATTGGTCAATCAATCAACAAGCCTTAATTAAGCACTTTCTATGTAACAGCCATTGAACAAGACATTGAGAGACAATGACTGAAGTCCCTCACCCCAAGAAGCTAACATTCTTTTGGCAGTAACATCATGTATCATATATCAATATCTACAAAATAAATGCATAAATATAAGGTAATTTTTAGTGTGAAGGCATTAGAAATAGGAAGTGAGATGATGAAAGGTCTCACATAGGAGATATTAATCGATCTAAACTTTGAAGGGAACTAGAATTTCTAAAAGGTCAAGGAGAGGAGAAAGTGTATTTTGAAAATGCACAGTCAATATAAAGGTATGAAAATGGGAGATGGAGTGTTGAGTACAGTAAAAAGGGTGGTTTGGCTGGACCATAGTGTTATGGAATATGGAATGGTAGACCAAACTATCTGACTCCCAATAATGTGTTCTTTCTTCTATACCCACATTGACTTTCTTGGTCTCAGAATATGTCATTCCTACTCTGAGGAACTCTGGACCTATAAGGATCAACAGACTGGTGAGTGGAACCTCAGGGGTTTTAGATTAATTTGCTCACTAGCTTTTAGTTGATTTCTAAGGACAAGTGAAGGATGTGTCCAGGGTTAAGCTTAGAGGCTTGAGATCTCACACAGGGTCCAAGGTCATTCAGCAGACAAGCAACACAAGGCAAACTTTACAAAGTGATAAAGGTAAAAGAAGTGAGTCCGAGGACCAAGGACTAAGGACCAAGACAGAAAAAGAGTCAATGAGTGGCCAGGCAGAATATGGGTTGCTGTGGTAGGAATAAACTTTGGTTTACTCAAAGGCTTTCATAACTATTGTCTTTTTCACTCTGGGGGGAGTGTAGCACCATGAGCTTCCACCATCATCCCTTTTGAAAATAGCTAAAATCTGAGGTTCTAGAACAATAACAACAAAACTCAGCACAGAATTATTTCCTTCCATAGTACCTTGTGAAATGGATGGACATTATTCTATTCATTTCACAGATCACCAAATCACTTGATTTTATTAAAAAGTGAGGACTCAAACTTCAGCTATGATATACTGGCACAGATTATTTTCTATGTAATTAGTAAATCTACAAGCATTTATTTAAGCACTTACAATATTTTGGGCACTGTACTTATTATCCCTGAGGATATAAATTATACAAAATTGCTACCTGCCCACAGTGAACTTGCATTGCCATGGGGAAGAAAAGTTGGTGCACAAAATATAAAAATAGAGTAGATTGAAATTAGCCATAGAGGTATGGGCACAAAGATTTGTAGGCTCATAAATCTAGAGCTGGAAGGGATCTCAGAAGCCATCTGTCCAACTCCATTTTACAGACTAGGAAATTGCGGCCAAAGGGAGTTAAATAATGACCTTCATCATATGTCCTAGAAGGCTTTATAATTACTACCTATCATAAAACTTTGATGGAAGTCTCTTAAAGCAAAAGGTTCTCCCTCTAGTTTTCCTACTTACTTTAACACATCAATGGATCTGTTATCTCATAGGCATAAAAACTCTCTCCATCAGTGAAAAACACTATCCATTGAGGATTTTTCTATCCTTTGTGACACTTCTATGTTTTCTTACTCAATTTCCATAGTGTATTCACCTAATGCAGTCAAGGTCTTTCTTTGGTTCTTTTAATTGTCTTAGGTATCATTTTAGCACAGAGACTCTGTAAGATCTCACTTCTTTTTCTCATCTCAGGCTTTACTTATTCCATGCATTATAGCCTCATCTTGTTAGAAGGTGAGCTCCTTGAGAGCAAGGAGTAGTAAGGAAAGACTATGCAGATGTAAGACTAAAGCTGGGCCTTGAAGGATTCCGAGGATTTTGATAAATGACAGCTAAGGAGGGGTTCGTAATCTAGGAAACTGTACAGTTTTAGTTCCCCTGCCCTGCTTCCTGCTGCCAAATCCTACATTTTTATCAGTTTTATTCTCCCAGAATTATTACACATAAAGTATGTGCTGGGTGGGTCAGCTCATTCTGGCCCTTTCTCTTTCCTTTAAGGACATTAGTTCTCTGAGGGGAAAGAGAAGGGTCAGTGAGAACATACTCCCAGAAGTGCTGAGACACTGTACCCATAAACCCAGTGGGCTTGTGTCTTTCAGAGTTATGGTGAAAAGAGTGCCAGGTCTGGAGTCAGGAAGCTTATCATCAAATCAGGCCTCAGGCATTTAATAACTGAGCAAGTTGCTTAATCCCCTTTGCCTCAGTTTCCTCATCTGTAAAGTGAACTGGAGAAGGGAATCACAAACCACTTAATCTCAAATGGGGTCATGAAGAGTCAGACATGACTGAAACAACTGAACAAAAACATTTTCAAAATAACTCTGCATGATAAGGCAGTGATACTACATTCTCCCTATTTTATAAATGAGGAATAGGGACCTTGAGCAGTGAATCTACACAGTTATTAAGGGTCTGAGGCAATGTCCAGGTCTTCCAACACCTTCCCTTATATTATTCTGCTTTCGATCTTACCCTCAGCCTATCTTAGTCATGGTGGGTGGTTTTCTCATAAGAAAAAGACAGACTAGATTTTTATAACTGATTATATCTTATATTTTATTATAAATTATAACATTCTGATATTATAATTTATATATCTACATATAATTAAACAAATAGAATAAATATAAAATTTATATATATATATTTCATAACTGATTCAACATATATAAATATTCAATTTATAACTAACTAGTATTGGTTGTTTATGAAATTGAGCCTTTAATGTAAACAAAGCAAAACAGAACCCAAACAAACAAATCACAAACAGTAAAGACATAAAAAGCAATGAAAAGAGTGCAAATGATGTCACCATCACATATATATGGGAAAAGTAAGGATGGAAACTGGGAGAAGAGCCTCCATACCAGTTGATTTTCTCTAATTAAGGAATACTTTTTTTTAAACAGAAAAACCAAAAACTTTAAAATTAATTAAAAAATACCATATTGCCCTAAATGTGCTTAAGAAATGTTCACTATCCTAGTGAATAACTGCTATATTTTCTTTTTAAAACCCTTACCTTCCATCTTAGAATCAATAGTGTATATTGGTTCCAAGAGCAGTAAGGGCTAGGCAATGGGGGTGGAGTGTCTTGCCCAGAGTTACATGATTAGGAAGTGTCTGAGGCCAAATTTGAACCCAGGACCACTATCCCTAGGCCTGGCTCTCAGTTCACTGATCAACAGAGCTACCCCCAACCACTATATTTTCAAGGGTGCTTCATTAGGTGCAGCTCCTGTTATAATTCATCTCTTAGCTTCACTCTGAATTTCTTTTGGGAGACAAATTAATCTTTCCTAGGGAAAAGAAGAATATTGCCTTTATGCCTCTGGGGAAAGAAGGGTAGGGAGAGAGACTTGATGACTCAAACACATTGCTCAGTCACCAGAATGATCTTTGTTTTTTTAATCTGCATTCAGTGCTCTGGCCACCTGTTACTGCTTCTTTTCTCCCCTTTTTTTCACCCACCAAAACTTATTTCAATGGAATTGATAGAAGATTTTAAAGTCTTTATTGGTTTAGTGGATGGAGACAGGTTTCTGGCAAGTGATTTGCTTGCTATGCCATTATTTACAAAAAACCCCTTGGGTCTATAGAGTCTGGACCAGCTCACTAGCCCAGAAGGGACACAGTGTCTATCTATCTGTCTGTCTGGGCCCTTGTTATACATAGCCAGCAATAGAGGTATGAGGAACACTGAAAGGGAGGCCCTCAAAAATGCTGATCTTGGCACTATAGTTGTTTTGAAAGACAACAGAACAGTAGGAAGGAGGAAGGAGATTTCATTCCCTGAGAACTTTTCTGTTTAGCTCTGGAAACAATAGCAGCAAAGTGTATTTCTCAGGGATGAGTTTACACTAGTTCAATAATGGTGGGGCTAATATTGGTAGCCTGAAAGTAGGTTTAAAAGAAACTCTTATCTTTCCTCCTTACCTTGCTGCTTTAGCTATTTGTTTGTTTTTACTAAAGACCAACAACTCATAGATCAAACTACCCTTGGTTTTAAGAGAAACACTCTTACAGTAATTCAAAATTTAGGGAACTTATGCATTAAATCAGTAATTCACTTTCCAGAACAACTGAATTTAAAGAATTGGAATGTCCCAAGCCACAATCTTGTGTCTTCCACTTTGTCATCGATATCATTATCAGAGAAATAAATAGCACACATGCATTTTAGAATACCATGATGAGGTGGACAAAGTTTGAGCTTTGCATCTGGCACATGATGGCTGTGGGATCCTGGGTAAAAAATAGCCAGGCACCTCTCCAAAACCCTAAATTACACAGTTGCTGGGTTGAAGGAAATTTCCATACTGAGAATTCTCTACACTTGGACGCTACTGTTTCTCCTTTCTCTAATAGAATCAGGTAGTGCTTTATGGATATAAGATATGTAGTTATAATATTTGATTTTCAAATAATCTGGTGAGGTAGATAGAATAGAGAAAGTGGAAGCTCAGAATAGTAAAATGATTTACTAATCTTGAATATTTCCTTCAACCTTAAAAATACGTGATTCCATAAAATGCAATTTCCTTAGCCTCACATTTATTAAGGCCCTCCATAGTCTGGCTCCTACCCTCCTTTGTGGCTGTATTTCATTCTACTCACTTCACAAACTCTACCTCCATTTAAACCAGACTCATTTCAGTTTCCCCAAACTCAATATCATCTCCTGCCTCCATACATTTCCATAAGTATCCCCATTTTTCAAATACATTCCTTTCTCATATTGGGTTCTCACAAAATCCTTCAAAAATCAGCTCAGGCACAAATTACTTCATGGAAATGAGATTTCCCTAATTTGCCTTCCTCCACCATGCTAGATTTTTCTGTCCTTCAGTTTAATTTGTATTAAACTTACAGTAGTCTTGACTTTTGTCTTGTCACTGGACATCAGTGACTCTGGAAGAGAGAGGGAAGCTGATTATTTGGAGCGACACAGCCTTATTTAAATTCAGCTCATGAAGAAGTCAAAATATCACCCTGAGATCCCATTGATCTTCTTCAAAAATGAAAGATGAACACTGATTATACTCATTCACACCCCAAGATCTGTCTGTTTGTGTTGTGATAATCATTTCATTTAACATCTCCACATTGGCTTACAAAGCTATTATTTTTTCTGCATTCATGTGAACTGATTTATATTTCCCCTTGTTTGTGAGTATTTGGGCACCTCCAAATGTGAGCCACCATTGGGTCATCTTCAGAACTGAAGAAGTTGCCCCTTTTATTTTAAATTCTCCTCTTGGAGGACTTGCATTTTGCTATTTGTAGTGATAATAATCTTGTATATCTAATTCCTTATCTGAAGTATTAAGTGCTTCTACTCTTTGTTACCCTCACTTATTCTCTTTCCATGATAAATTGATATGATGCCATTTGCATTGTTTTATTTTGTCTTTTATGTTTTGTCATTGTTTTCCTTTAAAGGTTTAGTTACATGAACAGTGAGAAACAATTGATATTAATTAATTTTAATTTGGGGGTTTGAGAACCGATTACAATTTGTCCCATTGTTTTTTTTAAACATTATTTTATTTGGTCATTTTCATACATTGTTCATTGGAAACAGATCATTCTCTTTTCCTCTCCCCCAACCGCCCCCACCCCCCACCCCTTCCCTAGCCGACGGCGTGATTCATCTGGGTATCCCATGTGTCCTTGCTCTGAACCCATTTCCTTGTTATTGGTATTTGCATTAGGGTGCTCATTTAGCGTCCCTCCTTGATCATGTCCCCTCAACCTCTGTAGTCAAGCAGTTGCTTTTCCTCCATGTTTTTACTCCCTCAGTTTGTCCTCTGGTTGAGGATAGTTTTTTTTTTTCCCCCTCGTAGATCCCTTCAGGTTGTTCAGGGACATTGTAAAGGCATTACTGGAGAAGTCCATTACGTTCTCTTGTACCACAATGTGTCAGTCTCTGTGTACAATGTTCTCCTGGTTCTGCTCCTCTCACTCTGCATCACTTCCTGGAGGTTGTTCCAGTCTCCATGGAATTCCTCCACTTTATTATTCCTTTGAGCACAATAGTATTCCATCACCAACATATACCACAATTTGTTCAGCCATTCTCCAATTGAAGGGCAGCCCCTCATTTTCCAATTTTTGGCTACCACAAAGAGTGCAGCTATGAATATTCTTGTACAAATCTTTTTCCTTATTATCTCTTTGGGGTACAAACCCAGCAGTGCTATGGCTGGATCAAGGGGCAGACAGTCTTTTATCTCCCTTTGGGCATAGTTCCAAATTGCCCTCCAGAATGGTTGGATCAATTCACAACTCCACTAGCAATGCATTAATGTCCCTACTTTGCCACATCCCCTCCAGCATTCATTACTTTCCTTTGCTGTCATGTTGAACAATCTGCTAGGTGTGAGGTGATACCTCAGAGTTGTTTTGATTTGCATCTCTCTGATTATAAGAGATGTAGAACACTTTTTCATGTGCTTATTAATAGTCTTGATTTCTTTAACTGAAAATTGCCTATTCATGTCCTTTGCCCATTTTTCAATTGGAGAATGGCTTGATTTTTTGTACAACTGGTTTAGCTCTTTATAGATTTGAGTAATTAGACCTTTGTCAGAGGTTTTTGTTATGAAGATTGTTTCCCAATTTGTTGCTTTCCTTCTAATTTTAGTTACATTGGTTTTGTTTGTACAAAAACTTTAATTTGATATAGTCAAAATTATTTATTTTACATTTTGTGATTCTTTCTAAGTCTTGCTTGGTTTTAAAATCTTTCCCTTCCCAAAGTTCTGACATGTATACTATTCTGTGCTCACCTAATTTACTTATAGTTTCCTTCTTTATATTCAAGTCATTCGCCCATTCTGAGTTTATCTTGGTGTAGGGTGTGAGGTGTTGATCCAGACCTAATCTCTCCCACACTGTCTTCCAATTTTCCCAGCAGTTATCAAATACTGGGTTTTTGTCCCAAAAGCTGGGGTCTTTGGGTTTGTCAAAGACTGTCTTACTGAGGTCATTTACCCCAAGTTTTTCCACTGATCCTCCTTTCTGTCTCTTAGCCAGTACCAAATTGTTTTGATGACCGCTACTTTGTAATATAGTTTGAGATCTGGGACTGCAAGGCCAACTTCCTTTGTATTTTTTTTTCATTATTTCCTTGGATAGCCTTGTTCCTTTATTCTTCCAAATGAACTTTGTTATGGTTTTCTCTAATTCAGTAAAATAGTTTTTTGATAGTTCAATGGGTATGGCACTAAATAGATAGATAAGTTTGGGTAGGATGGTCATTTTTATTATGTTAGCTCGTCCCACCCATGAGCAATCAATGTTTTTCCAATTGTTTAGATCTAGTTTTAATTGTGTGGAGAGTGTTTTGTAGTTGTGTTCATATAGTTCCTGTGTCTCGGCAGATAGATTTATAAGTATTTTATATTGTCTTGGGTGACTTTAAATAAAATTTGTCCCATTGAAATGAATAATAATGACTCTAAATGATTATCCCAAGTAATTTAAAAAAATTTCTCCTTCAGGAATGAACTACCTTTATAAGGTAGGGGCAGGATATGCTCATTTAGGCTATACCTCCCAAGGAGAAAATATACTCCTTGAGATGGTGACTTTGTGATTTTGATGCATGACCTGAACACCTAAAAAGAAAGCAAGAGCATCATAACTGTGGGCAAGATTACTTAACCTTTTGAAAATCCTCTTTATGAAAAATGGGGATGATATTGTTGACAATCCATTCTGCTAGCCTTTAAAGGCAAATGTTTTTTTTTGAAAATTGTTATTTTGTGACTTTCTCATGGAATTTGGAAGAGCATTTTTGTTGTATTTTGGATATGCTTGCTAAAGTTTTATCAGAAAACCATCCTCCCTACAAACATGTGGTTAGTGGCATTCTTGGTATGATTTTATTGCAGTTAGGGGAGACAAGATTTTAAAATATTTCCCCAGCAGCATATAACTCTGGGTGCATAATGGAAGTACATGCAAAAATAGGATTTGTGAACAGAAAATTGCATTAAGAAAGTACTCATGAGTCTCTAGCAATTCCCTACTGCCTACTGGGAGTATCCAATCTATTCTCTCTGTATTTCAAGGACTTTTTTTAGCCTGAATCTGCTCTACTCAACCAGTCTTGTTTCTGTTCTTATCCAGCATGAATTTTGCAAATTAGTGAGAACCTAGCCAATCTCTTTCTAGCTGAAGTATTCTAGATTTTCAGACTTCCTTTTCCTTATCAGAAAAGTGCTTTTCAATCTATGGATCACAGATAATTGTATCTGTGTGAAATCATGGAGTTATTGCAAAGAGTCCATGAATCTATCACCAAACAAAGATTCTGCTTGTTGATTGAGTAGTGTATCTCAAAAATAGATTTTACTAGTTTTCTTTTTTAAAAATTAAAATAAAAAAATCCTTACCTTTTTTCTTAGAATTGATACTATTGATTCTAAGGCAGAAGAGTGGTAAGGATTAGGCAACTAGCGCTAAGGGCTTGCCCAGGGTCATACAGCTAGGAGGTGTGAGATGAGCCCAGGACATCTTGTCTCCTGTCCTGGCTCTCTATGCACTGAGCTATCTGGCTGCCCCTGTTTTACTAGTTTACAAATGGATATTGATTGGTTGGTTGGTGTTGTCCTTTTTATTTGAAGAAGACCAAAATGACATCATTAGAATTAGATTTTGGTAAGCAGAATTGCACAAAGTCATTGGCCTCTCTCTATTCTAGAGTCATGCAAATCTAATGGCAAGAAAAAAAAATCAAGACCACTGATGTTGACTCAGGAGGTAATGGAAGCCTCCCTCTTGCTTAGACTGCTACCTTCTTTGTCCTTGGAACAAATTTTTCTCATCTGCCCCTCCTTCCCAGGAAGGAGTCTTCACCCAGGACAGACATCCTCCTAACTCAATGATGGGTTTGAGGCAAGTCTAGCCAATCTTCTCCATCTGGTTTAGCTTGCACTGGACCTGCTACAGCTTCTTGGAGTCACAGGTGAGAGTTGGGAGGCAGGAGAACACCAAAGGAGGAAAACATCCCTGAAAAGGGCTTAAAAGTGCTTATACCAGAGATACCAATCTTCCCTGAACACCCCCATATAGTCTTTAAAAAAAACACAACAAAACTCTTACCTTCCATCTTAGAGTCAATACTGTGTATTGGTTCTAAGGCAGAAGAGCAGTAAGGGCTAGACAATGGGGATTAAGTGACATGGTCAGGGTCACATAGCTGGGAAGTGTCTGAGGCCAGATTTGAAACCAGGACCTCCTGTCTCTAGGTCTGGCTCTCAATCCACTGAGCCACCCAGATGCCCCTCCCTACCCTCATATAGTCTTCTAAAGGCTAGAGATACTGTTGATATACTATAGATTCCACTGGGATGAATAAAAGACAAGTTAAAGTATTCTTGAATTCATGATTGTGGTATTATTATTATTTTTTGTCATATCACATCTTACCAATCAATGGATACTAAGAATATAGCTACTCTTATATGCAGTGGGAGTAGTCCATGCTTGGGTATGCTGTAGCCAAATGTTCAGTTTTCAATATGAACATCTACATTTAGGAAATCTGCAAGTACTACAAACCAGGGCTTGATTTATTATTTTGTTGATTTATTTTAGGTCTGAGAAGATGATGGAGAAAACGTTAATAACACAGGTTAAATTTTAAAAGGGTGTCTACATTTTTTGTTGAGCCATGTTAAACATTTCCCAGCACACCCAGGGGCCCATGAACATTTCTGATACTAAAAGGGGTCCTTACACTAAAAAAGGTTAAGAATCACTATGTTATATTCTTTCTTGTTTTTATGCCTTTGTTTTCACTCATTTTTTCAAACCCCTTACCTTCTGTCTTAAAATCAATGCAAGTATTGGTTCCAAGGTAGAAGAGTGGTAAGGTTTAGGCAATTGGGGTTAAATGGCTTGCCCAGGATAACACAGCTGGGAAATATCTAAGGTCAGAGTTGAACGCAGGACCTCCTATCTCTATACTTGGCTCTCTATCCATTGATTTTATCTCACCTAAATACGTGGGCTATATACTATATACTTTATACTCTATACTTGGCTCTCTATCCCAGTTGCCCCTCACTGATGCTTTTCTAATTGTCCAGTGTGTACTACATTGCCCCATTCTCTTCAACTCTCCAAGTCCCACTTATTCTTAAAGATCAGCTGATGTCATAGGATCAAAGACCTAGAGCTGAATTGGAACTCAGAAAAATACCTGTCATCATGTAGGTGAAACTGAGCCTTATTTCTTCCATGAAACTTTCCTAAGATTTCTAGCTGACATGGCTCCCTTTTCCCTCTGGGCTTCTACCAATTTCAGATACTTCTAAACAACATGAATATTTATATTTATTTATATATCCTTTTTGCATGCATATTGGAAACATAAATATATATATCCACACACACACACATATATATATATACATATATACACACATATGTGGGTGTGAAATGGTTACCAAAAGCCAGCTCTAGTAGGTGACAGGGCCACGATTAAAACCCAGGAGCCTGTACTTCAGATCCAGGATTCTTTAGTTCCATGCAACTTCTATCTTAGGACTTATTGCATATTCAATATTGTAAAGGATACAAGACAAGGGATACATACACACATATGTATATATATATACATATATATTCATATCTTGAAATTAGGGTTTGTTGTTGTTTAGTTGTATCTGACTTGTGTGACTCCATGGATTTTGTCAATGGGGTTTTCTTGGAAAGATACTGGAAATGTTTACCATTTCTTTCTCTAATGTATTCCCATTTTACAAATAGGGGTTAAATGACTTGCTCATGATCACATAGCTAATATCTGAGGCCAGATTTGAACTCATATCTTCCTAACTCCAATCCTGGTGCTCTATTCACTGAGCAATCTAGCTGCCCCACGTATTTAGGTGAGATAAAATTATATGTATGCATGCATATACACATATGTATATAATAATACCTTACTTTGTCAATCTATCTCTTTCTAAGACAGGAGAATTTTAAATTGAAGTGCATCATAATTATAGTAATAACATTAATGATTATAGTATATTTTAAAAACAAATATGAATAGATAATGGATTATTTTGTGAGTTATTTTGAATTTAAAGTAAAACACCAAGACAATTTGGAGCATATAGAAATTCTAAGAAGCAAATCTGGGACAGCAAAAGCAGTTAACTGCTTGGAACATAGAATGTATGCCATGAATATAAATGTTTAATGATTAAATATGAAATGTATGTGAGATGTCAAAAAATAATCATTAAATTCAGCAATAATGTTTTGGTACTTAGTTCAGAAAACAGACTGTGTCAATACTGTCCACACAAGTTTTCTACTGGGACTGATTGCAGTGTTGTAGCATTGCGTCCAGTAGCAAATCTTCAAGCATTGTTGTAGGCTTTTGCCTACATCTCTTTGTTGCACATGTCAGTGTGTGTTTGTTATTAATTTTATCATCCATGGTGTGCATATATATTCATTTAACATAATGCATAATACTTTTAAGAGGCTCATAGCAGTTGAGTAAGCAATAAATCTGAGTACTTAAGGAATTTGATGAAATGTAGGACAAGTGAAAGTAGGTTTAAGGCAGAACATTTTTAGGGCCTCTTTGTCAAAAAGGGCTCCAGCTGCATTAGAGTCCAAGACTATTCCTTCTGCCTAATCCAGAATCATTGACTGGCTTATTTTAGATATATTCAGATATCCCTAAAACCTACATAATATATCCCATACAAGTAAGATGACCTTTTCTTGATTGTACAGATTATTCATATTATTATGCTTTTAAAATTCTGTATATTTCATTTTTACTTCAAGTGTGTGTGTGTGTCTTTGATGAGTGGAATCTGTCAAAACTAGTATGGCTGAAAGAATTGGGGATATTGACTTTGACTGTATATAACTATTAAAAAGCATCTATTAAATGCCTCCAATATGCCAGTTTTGTGGTAGGGTATGTGTAGAGGCTTCGACTTTAGGCAATCTGGATATGCTCCAAAAGGCCCTTCAGGGCACCTGAAAGCTAGGCAATCTGGGCATGCCCAAACAAGCCCTGGTTACATTTAATTATCCCACAAAGTGCCTAGTCCAGCGAAGGTGCTTAATAAATACCTTTTGTATAAATAAAGGAAAAAGAAAACACTCAGCATGGGAAGGCTACCCAAACACAGTTCTGAAAAACGTGTGTTCAACTACAGGTTTTCACCAACTTTCTTTTCTTTTTTTTTTTTTAACCTATGTCTTCTGCCTGAGAATCAATAGCATGTGTCGGTTCTGCCTGAGAATCAATACTATGTGTCAGTTCTGTCTGAGAATCAATACTATGTGTCAGTTTTCAGTTCTGCCTGAGAATCAATACTATGTGTCGGTTCTGCCTGAGAATCAATACTATGTGTCAGTTTTCAGTTCTGCCTGAGAATCAATACTATGTGTCGGTTCTGCCTGAGAATCAATACTATGTGTCAGTTTTCAGTTCTGCCTGAGAATCAATACTATGTGTCAGTTTTCAGTTCTGCCTGAGAATCAATACTATGTGTCAGTTTTCAGTTCTGCCTGAGAATCAATACTATGTGTCGGTTCTGCCTGAGAATCAATACTATGTGTCAGTTTTCAGTTCTGCCTGAGAATCAATACTATGTGTCGGTTCTGCCTGAGAATCAATACTATGTGTCGGTTCTGCCTGAGAATCAATAGCATGTGTCGGTTCTGCCTGAGAATCAATACTATGTGTCGGTTCTGCCTGCAAATCAATAGCATATGTTGGTTCTGCCTGAGAATCAATACTATGTGTTGGTTCTGCCTGAGAATCAATAGCATGTGTCAGTTCTGCCTGAGAATCAATACTATGTGTCGGTTCTGCCTGAGAATCAATACTATGTGTCAGTTTTCAGTTCTGCCTGAGAATCAATACTATGTGTCGGTTCTGCCTGAGAATCAATACTATGTGTCGGTTCTGCCTGCAAATCAATAGCATATGTTGGTTCTGCCTGAGAATCAATACTATGTGTTGGTTCTGCCTGAGAATCAATAGCATGTGTCAGTTCTGCCTGAGAATCAATACTATGTGTCGGTTCTGTCTGAGAATCAATACTATGTGTCAGTTTTCAGTTCTGCCTGAGAATCAATACTATGTGTCGGTTCTGTCTGAGAAGGAATACTATCTATTTGTTCTAAGGCAGAAGAGCAGTAAGGGCTAGGCAATGAGGGTTAAGCAATTTATCCAGGGTCACAGAGCCAGGAAGTTTTGAATCTGCGTTTGAACCCTGGACCTCCTGTCTCCCGGCCAGGTTTTCTAAATACTGAACTACTTTAGCTGTCTCAACCAACTTTCATTTGAAAGGAATGCTTTCTTTTTAAGAGGCATGTGGCATAATAGATAGAGGACCAGCTTTGGGGTCAGGGAGACGTGTGTTCAAGTCCTGCCTCTGGAACATACTGGCTGCATTATCATGAGTAAATCATTTAATTTCTCAGTATCTTAGTCAAGTCTCAGACTATAGTCTCAGTAGAGTTGCTGATCTATATGACTGAACTAGTTTCTGTGTGGGGTGTTCTCTAAACAGATGAAGTCATAGGTTTGAACAAAAAATAGAACAAAAATTCTCCTGCTTTCTTTTTAAAAGAAAAATATTAACTCTAATTTCATTTCCTACTACTTAAGCTTTAGTTTCCCTGATACATTATATTTCTCTGGGCTTATAAAACAACTTTTCTAATTTTCTCCAGAAGCAGGCTGCACATAAGAGCATTCATGCTGTTTTCCTGTAGCCTTGTTTGGCCAGGTGCCAGTCCAGTTCTCTGAACTGTGCAGACTCTTTAAAAATTAAAACTTGGAATCCACTTAGTAATCAGACTGATTTTAATTTGAACTATTTTATTTAATTTGAACTATTTGTAATGAAATGTGTCCTTTGGGTGTATATAATTTAAGGAGAGCCTCTACCTTTTATTACCAGTGTGAATCTTGCCCTCTTGTTATGATTATGACCAAGGTATCCAAAAGATATTGATTAGAGCTCTTGCATATTCATTAAAGAACAATTTCCCCACTAATTTTTTGCAAAAGAATTATTGTTTTAGTAATTCTTTGGGACTTTGTTACATCAGTTAGTTATTTGATTATTTCTGTTTTTCAAACAAAATATTTCAAGTGGAGTAAGGACAGTAAAACTTGGCAGGATTATAACTAATGTCAGGCATATAGGCCTTTGCCTCATGGTGCTGACCACTTGGAGGGGTATTTCCTTTCTGTGGTGATTCTGATTTCTTTGTCTCACCTCAGTAGCCCAAGCTGCTGAATGGAACAATTATCCATAGGCTGCTTTGTCTAGGCATTTGCCACTGAATGCTTTTGCTCCTACTGTTTCATTCATCCTACCCTGTCACTTTTTCCCCTCCTACCCCCTTTTGTTCCAGGTAACAAATAATTCTGGTTATGTCTCTGATTGTTTATGGTCATATTTCCTGGTTATATCCCTAGCTAGTGCTGAGATAGGCTTTCTTACCAGCATGATGGGCAAGAGAATTTCTTGCTCATGTAGATTAAAAAAAAAATTCTTACCTTCTGTCTTTGTATCAATCTAAGGCAGAAGAGTAGCAAGTGCTAGGCAACTAGGGTTAAGTGACTTGTTTAGGGTCATACAGCTAGAGAGATCTAAGGCCAGATTTCAATTCAGATCTTTCCAACTCCAGATCTAGTATTACCTAGTTGTCCCATACATAAAAGTTTAAGAGTAAGAAGTTGTCTCTAATGCTTGGTATAAAAGTTATATCTTATTGATTTGGAGAAGAAGGAAGGGACAGCTGGGTAGCTCAGTGGATTGAGAGCCAGGCCTGGAGACAGGAGATCCTGGGTTCAAATCTGGCTTCATATACTTTCTAGCTGTGTGACCCTGGGCAAGTCACTTAACCCTCAATGCCTAGCCCTTCTCACTCTTCTGCCTTAGAACCAATACACAGTATTGATTCTAAAACAGAAGGTAAGGTTTTTTTTTTTTTAAAGGAACTTCACCTGGCAATAACTTCTGTTCTTGGTCTATAGTTTCTAAATCTTACTTTCTCATTAAAATGTTAGAGACTGGCTATGAAGAGTTTTCCATGTGTTAAGTTGTATTATCAGTCAAATCTCCAATTAATTTTTCTCCTTAAGATTGTTAAGAAATGAATATATTCACAAACGCAGTAGTTGCTTTGAGAGGCAGAATAGGATAGTAGATAGAGTTCTGTTCTTGAAACCAGGAAGACATGAATTCTAGTTCTATTTCTGACCTACTGGCTATGTGACTATGGGCAAGTCACTTAATCTTTCAGTGCTCTGGCAACTCTCTAAGATTAAAAATTGCAGAAATGTTGTCAGATTACATTGGCAGGAGATACTTTTCCAGGGGAAGCCATAGGTCCAAGTGCCTGCCTATCCCTAATCTCAATATTTCTGTGTGATAGAAACTCATTTTCTAATGAATTCAACTGTGTTGTGGGAGGACACACTTTCTGTGAAAAGGTGACTACTAATTCACTTTTTGCTTAATCTTTATTAATGATGTTATTTCTAATTGTGATAATTATGATGACAATGGTTCCCAAGATAAGCCTAAGGTACAATTTAATTCCATTTAATTAAAAAAAATAATAATTTATTAGGCACCTACTATGTGTAAGGCATTGCATAAGTGTGGGAAAGATAATGAAGAAGACTGTAAGAAACTTAAAAATCCAGCAGTTTGCCCAACATGGAACCTGCTTGCTGTGTCCTCTACTGCTTAGGTGAGGATAGCTTCCTTGAAGGTAGCTTCCTCTGATTGGCTGTCTTTGCCTTTTAAAATAGTGGTACTCAGTCAGTTTTGCTCCTTTTTTTTTTTTGGACTACTCTCTTCCATTGCCCTTTTTTGTTGCACCCTTATTGACATCTTTTATCTGCCATATCTACATGATGAAGAAAACTAGTGAGAAGGCCTTCTTTCCCTTGCTCCTTCTCTTTTACCCAGTCTCCTACAAATTAAACTGGGTGTATTTGTTTTTGTTTCATATTGTTTGTTCTCCCAAGTTTCAGATGTCAGAGGGTCAGGAGTTCAAGCCACTGTGGCCTTGGAGCTAAGATCATAAGTAGGGTGGTGTAGCCAGCTGATTTGGTAGGGAAACTGAAAAACTGGGTGTCAAGGCCTTGATTCAAGGGGGGTTTTGGAGAAGGAACCGGTGCTTCACTGTATAGGAACCAAGCTATGCTATGAACTTAATTCCTTTCACCTCTCAAGAGACTGAAATGATACATGGTTGGAGGAAGAGAATTATGCCTCTGATGTGTTGGGGGAGTAAGTTTGTATATTTTTGATTATAGTTTTTGAAATAAAGATTTCTGGGTAAAAACTAACTGACTGTTAAGTGACTAATGAAATTGGGATGCAGAGGAATTACACTCCCCAGCATCTGAGAGAATGTCATTAGTGGGGCTGGAGCCACACTGGCACAGAGTCTAACACCACCCTACCCCACTCTGGTCTCATTAACAGCACCAGAGAATTCTGGGCAGGGAGGTGAAATGAAATTTACTCTACTTGACCTTCAGGAAAGGTGGGCCGTGGTGACCTGGCTCACATGGAGAAAGGAAAATTTTGGATAAGATCAGGGAACAGTAAAGAGGTTGATTTGACTAGAACCTGGTTTAGGTGAAGGAGAATAATAGCTAGAAAGATAAATACGATAAGATAATAGATAGAAAGATAAATATGAAACAGATTTTGGAAGACCTTAAGTCAGTACTTAATTCAGGGGGAAAGAGATTTTTTGAAGGTTTTTGAGAAGAAAAGTAATATAATTTTGAATTATGAATAGGAAAGATTATTTCTATATCAGTGTATTATATGCATTAAGGTTGGAGAAACTGAGTACTGGAATTTTGCAGACAATTTAGGAAAATGCTAAACTATTCCAAGGAGGGCCTGAACTGGGCTAGTAAGTTTAGGAATGGCTTATCAAACAAACCTTAGCATCTGCTCTCTTTGCTCTCATCCTTGCCACCAAATTCAAGTTAATATGAACTCCTCAGTCCCATTGTTCCCTTCTTGTTAGCTTCCATAAACTAGGTTTGGAGTATTTCTCAAGTGTCCACTAAATGCATTTAATATAAATACTTTGTGTATAGAAGGATATGAGGCAATGATTAAAAAATGAAATAGTCACTTTTATTTCATCCTGTACTTTCTTGTCTTCCTGTTTCAAGGGAAGAGAGTGGTGTTTCAATGAAAAGGAGAGAGGTTAGAAAGAGAGAATTAGCATTTATTTGACAGACCTCACATGTAGCAGGATTTCTCAATATCCTTTTTGTGCAAATCACAAATTCAATTCAATATTTATTAAATAACTGCTAGCAAGAAGTGCTTTATAAGTGACAGACATGCAGTATTTAGGGGAAAATTCAAATCTCTAAATGCTTACAGCAATAAAACAAATCAATGAATTGGGCATGTAACTAAAAAACAACAACAACAACAACAACAACTAGAAAAAGAACACATTAAAACCTTCCTACCAAAGACCAATTTGGAAATCTTGAAAATCAAAGGAGAGATTAAAGAAGTTGAAAGTAAATAAACCATTGAATTAGTAGGAGTTATTTTTATTAAAAAAAAGACAAAACAGTGAGAGTATTGGCTAATTTGATTAAAAAAGGAAATAATAAAACCAAATTACCAGTATTAAAAATGGAAAGGGGGAATTTGCCTTCAATGAAGAGGAAATCAATGTAATAATTAGAAGTTATTGTGCCCTATGATATATCAATAAATTTTACTAAGAAAAATGAATGAATATTTACAAAAATATAAACTGCTCAGTTTAACAAAAGAAAAATGAAATACATAAATAATCCCATCTCAGAAAAAGAAATTGAACAAGCAATCAATGAACCCCCTAGGAAAACTCCTCAGGGCTGGATGGATTCACAAGTGAATTCTACCAAACATTTAAAAATATCTAATTCCAGTACTATATACACTATTTGGGAAAATGGGCAAAGAAGAAATCCTACCAACTTCCTCTTATGATCCAGATATGGTACAGATACCTAAGCCAGGAAAAGCAAAAACAGAGAAAGAAAATTATAGACCCATCTCTTTAATGAATACAGATGGAAAATCATAAATAAAACATTAGCAAGGTGATTATAGCTGTATATTATAAGGATCCTTCATTAAGTCCATGTGGGATTCATATCAGGATTTCAGGGCTGGTTCAATATAAGGAAAACTATCAACATAATTGATCACATCAATAACAAAACTCACAGAAATCACATGATTATCTCAATAGATGCAGAAAAATCTTTTGATAAAATACAACATCCATTCATATTAAAAACACTAGAGAGCATAAGAATAAAGGGACCTTTCCTTAAAATGACAAGTAAAAATCTATTTAAAACCATCAACAAATATTGCCTGTAACAGGGAAAAGAAAAGTTAGATGCCTTCCTAATAAGACCAAACTAGGATGCCCATTATCACCATTGTTATTTAACATTGTACTGAAGATGCTAGCTATAGCAATAAGACTAGGAAAAGCAATTGAAGGAATTAGATCAGTTAATGAGGAAATGAAACTATTATTCTTTGTAGATGATATGGTAGTAAATTTAGAGAGTCCTAGGGAATCAAATAAAAAACTAGTTGAAGTAATAACTTTTGTAAAGTTGCAGGATTCAAAATAAACCCACACAAATCATCAGCATTTCTATATACAACAAAGTCTAGTGGAAAGAGATAGAGAAAGAAATTCCATTGAAAGTAATTCTAGATAGTGAAATAAGCAGAACCAGAAAAACATTGTACATAGTAACAGCAATATTGTGGAATAATTAACTGTGATAGACTTAGCTGTGTTCAACAATTTTGATCCAGGACAATTCTGAGGGACTTCTGACAAAGAATGCTATCTACCTCCAGAGAAGGAACTGTTGGAGTCAGAATGGTGATGAAAGTATTTGATTTTTCACTTGTTTATTTGAGTTTATATTTTGGGATTTTGGTTTTATCAGGTTACTTACTTACAAAAATGAACAATATGGAAATATGTTTTGCATGGCAATACACATATAAACCAGGTTGAATTGTTTGCCAGTACTAGGAAGGGGAAGGGAAGTGGGGGAGGGAGACAAGTTCTACCATATATTTAGGAAAACTTACATGGAAATTTATTACATGTAATTGGTAAAATAAAAAAATAGAATTAAAAATTAAAAAAATAAAATAACTCTAGGCATAATACCTGTGAGTCTACTTGCCAAGACAAACACAGGAATTATATGAACACAATTACAAAACACTTTAAAATTATTTATTTATTTGGAATATTTTTCCATGGTTACATGATTCATGTTCTTTTTTTCCCCTTTTCCCTCTCTCCCAGAGCTGACAGGCAATTCCACTGGGTAATACATGTATCATTGTTCAAAACCCATTTCCATATTCTTCATTTTCCCAATAGAGTGATCTTTTGAGGTCAAAATCTCAGTCATATCCCCATTGAACCACATGATCAATCAAATGTTTTTCTTCTGCATTTCTGTTCCCACAGTTCTTTCTCTAGATGTGCATAGTGTTCTTTCTCACAAGTTCCTCTGGATTGTCCTGGACCATTGCATTGCTACTAGTAGAAAAATCTGTTACATTCGATTGTGCCACAATATTTCAGTTTCTGTGTACAATATTCTACTGATTTTGTTCATTTTGCTCTGCATCAATTCCTGGAAGTCTTTCCAGTTCACATGGAATTCCTCCAATTCATCAGTTCTTATGGCACAATAGTATTCCATCACCATCAGATACCACAATTTGTTTGGCCATTCCCCAATCGATGGACACCTCATTTTCCAATTTTTGCCACTGCAAAGAGTTCAGCTATAAATATTTTATACAACTATTTTTCCTTATTATCACTTTGGGGTACAAACCCAGCAGTGCTATGGCTGAATCAAAGGGCAGACAGTTTTTTAAAGTCCTTTGGACAAAACACTTTTCATAAAAATAAAGTCAGATCTAATCAAATGTTACTTGGTCATGGGTAGGCTAAGATAATATAATAAAAATAATAGTTCTACCTAAATTAATTTACTTATTCAGTGCCATACCAATTAAACTACCAGAATTATTTTATATAGCTAGAAAAAATAATAATAAAACTCATGTAGAAGAACAAAAGGTCAAGAGTAATCAAGGGAATTAATGAAAAAAATTGTGATGGAAGATGATCTAGCTATACTAGATCTCATACAATACTATAAATCAGTAATCGTCAAAACAATCTGGTATTGGCTAAGAAAAAGAATGGTGGATCAGTGGAATCAACTATACACAATATACAGTTGTAAATGGCCATAGTGAGCTAGTGTTTGATAAACCCAAAAGATCCCAGCTTTTGGGACAAGAGCTCACTATTTGATAAAACTTGATGGGAAAATTGGAAAACATTTATAGGTATTGACCAATATCTCATACTCTTTTACCAAGATAAGGTCAAAAATAGATATATGATTTAGACATAAACTGTGCTACTACAAGCAAATTAGGGGAGAATGAAATAGTTTACTTGTTAGAGCTATCGATAAGGGAAGACTTCATGATCAAATGAGAGAGAACATTATAAGATGTAAAATGAATAATTTTTATAATGTCAAACTAAGAAGGTTTTCCATAACAAAACCAATGTATCCAAGATTAGAAGGGAAATAACAAACTGAGAAAAAAATTTATAGCAGATTTCTTTGACAAAGGTTTCAGTTCTCAAATATATAGAGAACTATGTCAAATTTATAAAAATACAAATTATTCCCCAATTGATAAATGGTCAAAGGATATAAACAGGGAGTTTTCAGATAAAGGTATCAAAGCTATCTATAATCATATGAAAAATGTTCTAAATCACTATTGATTAGAGAAATATAAATTAAAACAATTCTATGGTATATATACCTATCAGATTGGTTTAATTATTTTGACAGTTATATGACATTAATATGACAGTAAAAGAAAGTGATAAATAAATGTTGGAAAGGATGTAGGGAAATTGGGACATTAATGAGTTGTTGGTAGAGTTATGAACACATCCAGCCATTCTGGAAGGCAATTTAGAACTATGTCCAAAAGATTATAAAACTATGCATACGTACCCTTTGTTCTGATATTACTACTACTATGTCTGTATCTCAAAGAGACTTTAAAAAGGGAGAATCACTTACTTATACAAAAAAAAGGTTTTTTTTTTTTGTAGTGGCAAAAAATTGGAAACTGAAGGAATACCTATCACTTGAGGAATGGCATGATCAAACTGTGGTATATAATTGTGATGGAACAATATTGAGCTATAAGAAATTATGTTGAATGATTTCAGAAAAAAATGGAAAGATCTACATGAACTGATGCAGAATGAAGTAAGCAGAACCAAGAGAACATTGTATACAGTAATAGCAATATCGTATGATGATCAGTTGTGAAACAGTTAACTTTTCCCAGCAATATAATGATTTAAGACAATTCTGAAGGACTTATGACAAAGCATGCTATCCACTTCCAGAGAAAGAACAAATGAAGTCTGAATGCAGATTTAAGTATACCATTTTTACCTTATTTTATTTATGTTTTGGTTTTATATAAGTATTCTCTCACAATAATGACCAATACAGGAATATTTTTCTTGATCATACTTATATAAACAAGATCAAACTGATTACCAGTTTAGGGAATGGGGAGATAAGGTAAGGAGAGAGATCATTTGGATCTTATAATTTTGAAAAATGTATGCCAAAATTGTTATTATATGTAATTGGGAAAATAAAATATTTTTTAAAGTGTCAGGAACTATACCCAGAACTGAGAATATGAAGATCATGCCCTACTGGTTCTTACTTTCTAAACAGATATCTGCTGAGAAAAAAAAAAAAGATAAATCAAATAAAGTCAAGTCAACAACCCTTTATTAAGCATTTACAATGTGTCAGGCACTGTGCTGAAAATCCCTGACTTCAAGGAGCTTGCATTCTAATGGAGGAAGACAACTCATAAAATGGAGCTGAAAATCATGATGGACAGGCATCCATTGTGGGGAAAGACATGCACATAAATAACTATGATACAACAGGAAGGGGGATATGCAAAAATATGGTCTTGCAAAAGACGTTAAAGATGAGGTGGAAGAAAACACTTTCACCTTGAGCAGGGATGGGAGAAGAGAAAGGAATGGGACCAGAGCCCAGGAAAGACTTCTTTGTGGAAATAAACTTGAAGGAAAGGAAGGACTTTTACAGAAGGACCACAGAATCATAGAATCTGAGATCTGGAAGAAAAGGTGATAGTTGAACAAGCCTTGTTAAAGAGGGTGACTCCATTATGTTGAAAGCAGAAATTTGCTTTTATTCTATATTTTTTGGATAGCTATACTTTTACTTGTAAAACATTTAAATGTGTCTGTGACTTTTAACAACAATGATATTCTCTTCTGTCTTAAAATTGATGCTGTTTCAGTTTTAAGGCAGAAGAATGGTAAGGGTTAGGCAGTTAGGGTTAAGTGACTTGCCCAGGGTCACACAGCTAGAAGGGTTGGCTTTCAGATTTGAACCCCAAACCTCCCATCTCAGCTCTCTATCTACCGAACCACCTATTGTTTCTAATTCTATTCTTTGTGGGCAAGATAAGCAAGTCTAATCTCTTTTCCATATGACATCCCTTCAAATATTTGAAATTAGTTATCCTATCTCTTCTCTCAGTTATCCTTGGTTCCTTCAGATAATCTGCATATAGCATCATTTTAAGACCCTTCATTATTCTATTTCCCTTATCAAGATCCTTTTAGAATAATTGAATCTAATGTTGCCAGTGTGGTCTAAATAGGGCAGGCCTCTTTAGTCATCTATATTATTTCTTCTTTTATAGAGTCTAAAATCAGGTTCAAATCTAAACTCAGAAACTTAGTAACTATGTGATCCTGGACAAATCATTTAATCCCATCTCCTTCAATTTCCTTCTCTATAAAATGAGTTGGAGAACATAATGGAAAAGCCACTCCATTATCTTTGCCAAGAAAACCCCAAATGGGGTCACAAAGAATCAGATAGGACTGAAATAACTGAACAACAACGTTCATGTTAGTTTTTGTTTTTTATTTTCATATTGTACTGTTTACACATTTAATTTGCAGTCCTTTTCTAATATCCTTTTCAGACAAGTAACTATCTTAGCCATGATTCCCTAAGTAAAGTTGATTTTTAAAACCTAAATGTAAGATTTTGATTTTATGCATACTATGTTTCATATTGTTTATTTCTGTCTGGTGTTCTATCTTATAGAGGGTTTTTTTTTTGGACTTGATTGCATCCAAAGTGTTAATCCTGATTCCTTTGTACCATCTGTAAGATGAGCATGCACTATTTGGAATTATGCCCAAATAGTTATAAAGCTGTGCATACTTTTTGATCCAGCAATACTGCTATTAGGTTTATTTCCTAAGGTGAGCAGGAAAAAGGAAAATAATATTTTATGTTTTATCCATTCTATATGTTCTAAATATGTTTATGTTCCAAAATATTTATATATATTCTAATATATGTATAGTAGCTTTCCTTGTAGTGGCAAAGAACTGGAAGTTGAAGAAATGCCCATCAATTGGGGAATGGTTAAACAAGTTGTGGCATATGTTTGTGATGGAACACTATTGCACTGTAAGAAATGATGGGCAGGTTAATTTTTTAAAATATGGATAGACTTACATGAAATTATAAAGAGTGAAATGACCAGAACCAAGAGAACATTATATATAGTGAAAGAAATATTGTTTGAAGAGTGACGTGTGTATGTCTTTCTCCAGAGAAAGAACCAATAAAGAGAAACAAGCAAGCCATAGTTTTATATATACATATATGTTTTTAATCAAATGATGCTTTTTCTTGTGAAGGAAGGGGAGGGATAAAAGGAGATACTTGGGGATTCTAATGTAACAAACAAATAAATAAAAATTTACTTTTAAACATTATTTTATTTGTTCATTTCATACATTATTCCTTGAAAACAAAGATAATTTTCTTTTCCTCCCCCCTCCCGCCACCCCACCCATAGCCAACGCGCGATTCCACTGGGTATCACATGTGTTGATTCGAACCCATTTCCATATTGTTGGTATTTGCATTAGGGTGTTCATTTATCGTCTTTCCCCAGTCATGTCTCCTCAACCCCTGTAGTCTAGCAGTTGCTTTTCCTCGGTGTTTTTACTCCCTCAATTTGTCCTCTGCTTGTGGATAGTGGTTTTTCTTCTTGATCCCTGCAGATTGTTCAGGGACATTGCATTGATACTAATGGAGAAGTCCATTACATTAGATTGTACCACAGTATATCAGTCTATGTGTACATTGTTCTCCTGGTTCTTCTCCTTTCACTCTGCATCACTTCCTGGAGGTTGTTCCAGTCTCCATGGAATTCCTCCACTTTATTATTCCTTTTAGCTCTCTTATAAAGCAGTGGTCATCAAAACAATCTGGTACTGGCTAAGAGACAGAAAGAAGGATCAGTGGAATAGACTTGGGGTAAGTGACTTCAGCGAGACAATATATGACAAACCCAAAGACCCCAGCTTCTGGGACAAAAACCCACTATTTGACAAAAGCTACTGGGAAAACTGGAAGACAGTGTGGGAGAGATTAGGTTTGGATCAACACCTCACACTCTACACCAAGATAAATTCAGAATGGGTGAATGACTTGAACATAAAGAAACATAAAGGAAACTATAAATAAATTAGGTGAACACAGTATAGTATACATGTCAGACCTGTGGGAAGGGAAAGACTTTAAAACCAAGCAAGACAGAAAGAGTCACAAAATGTAAAATAAACAATTTTGATTACATCAAATTAAAAAGGTTTGTACAAACAAAACCAATGAAACCAAAATGAGAAGGGAAGCAACAAATTGGGAAACAATTTTCATAACAAAAACCTCTGACAAAGGTCTAATTACTCAAATTTATAAAGAGCTAAATCAATTGTACAAAAAATCAAACCATTCTCCAATTGATAAATGGGCCAGGGACATGAACAGGCAGTTTTCAGCCAAAGAAATCAAAACTATCAATAAGCACATGAAAAAGTGCTCTAAATCTCTTATAATTAGAGAGATGCAAATCAAAATAACTCTGAGGTATCACCTCACACCTAGCAGATTGGCCAACAGGACAGCAAAGGAAAGCAATGAATGCTGGAGGGGATGTGGCAAAGTTGGGACATTGATTCATTGCTGCTGGAGTTGTGAATTGATCCAACTATTCTGGAGGGCAATTTGGAACTATACCCAAAGGGCGATAAAAGACTGCCTGCCCTTTGATCCAGCCATAGCACTGTTGGGTTTGTACCCCAAAGAGATAATAAGGAAAAAGACTTGTACAAGAATATTCATAGCTGAGCTCTTTGTGGTGGCAAAAAATTGGAAAATGAGGGGCTGCCCTTCAATTGGGGAATGGCTGAACAAATTGTGGTATATGTTGGTGATGGAATACTATTGTGCTAAAAGGAATATATACAAAATTTTAAAATGAGGATGCAGCAGAATTTCTTTTTCTAAGTAATTAATAACAATGGCAGAGATAGAGATGAGTAGAAGAAAATGGGAGCTGACTCCAGGAATGGTGGGCAATACAAACAAATGTCTGGAGCTATGCTATAGCAGGTCAAAGAAGAAGGGGAGATGGAGAGCAGTTCAGGTTGTATGGAACATAATGTGTCTAGGGATAGAATGAAATGAAACTGAACAGATAGTTTGTTAGATTACAGAGGACTTTGAACTTCTGGTTAAGGAGTTAATGCTTCATTCTGTAGGCAATGAGGAGTCAGTTAAGGTTTTCAGAAACCAACACTCTCAAGAATAGGAGTGACAAATCACAATAGTTTATTTGAAAGATGGTCCTGGTAATATCTAGTAGAATGTAAACTTATTGAGGGCAGAAACAGTTTCATTTTTTATTTGTATCCCAAGCACCCCATAGTGTCTGGAACACAAGAGGCACTTACATGTTTTATGATCGATGGTTAATTGAGGTGGATTACAGAGGAGATCAGCAAGATAGAGGGAGACACATCATATAGCAAAACACATTTATAGGGAAGATTTTTTCCATAAATGTGCTATTAAAATTGTGGTAGTTTGTTATTACAAAGAACTCCGTTTGCTTTCAAAAGCATTTAATGAATACTGGATATTAATAATAATTAATTCGCTGCTTCCTGGCGGTTTGTGTTTTTTTTTTCCATTGAATTACATGATAGAAATCATTTTGAATTTGGTTGTAGCTGTCTCTTGGATTGCTCTCAGAATCGGGGCCTGTGAACTGGATAGTGAAACTAACTTGAAACCAAATCCAAAACTGAAACTTATCTGTCTTTTGTCCTTAGCTTCTTGACAGAGGGAAAACTTGAGTAGGCAGAAAAGACAGTGAAAATCAAGATGAACTGATACCTTAGAGAATAATAGTTAGTTAAGATAATCAAAGACAGTGGAACTGTTGAAGGTTTTTATAGTTTTAGAAAAATTATGATGTTTATCTGGACAACATCTGCTCAATTGGAACTGCAAAAGCAGATGACAATTAAGACTTTATGTTTAGTTCATTACAAATAAACTGTGAAAGAGATGCATAGGGCCACCAGATACCCCTAGATGCAATTAGTTCTGCCTTTGTACAAGACCCCCTATTTACAAAGCAAATTGAATTAAAGTATTAGTAGGTAGAGCTTGATATGAATGACATATAGAAAGTATTTTCCCCTGGATTTTAAAATAATAAACATAGCTTACAGAACTGAAAGCAGGACAGAAATTCCCTTAAGATCTGAAATAAACCCTCAAACCACAATAGAAAGAAAACAGGCCTTAAACAAAGAGTGGGTGTGTGTACTATAGGGCTTTTATTCACATCCTCATCAGTGCCAGCTCTGGCCTATTAAAAAATGACTGGTTTACATATATACTCTCTACTAATAAATCAGTTCTGGAAGGGACCTGAGGGATGATCCAGACCAACCTCTTCATTTGACAGATGAGTTGACAGTTAGTTTCTAGTGCCCAAGGGAGGCTGCTGCCTAATGGCTTTTTCTTGGCAAGCTAATATCCCAGAATACATTTTTTTCCTATAGGAACAATCATAATTTATGTTTAGGTATATGTGAGATAGGGCAGGTAGCTGAGACAGTGGAAAGGGTATTGGATATGAAGTCAGAAAGACTTGAGTTCAATCTGTCCTTAGATATGTACTAGCTATGTGACCCTAGGCAAGTCACTTAACCCTGCTTACCATTGTGAAGTGTGAATCTTCACTTTTTTTTTTGTCTAGCATCACAACTTTTAATTTGATCAACCCAAACTGAAAACACCTCTACTCAACACTTTGTAAGCCATTAAGTAAGTGACTTGTGAATTCTCTTACTTGATGGCTTACAAAGTGTTAAGTAGGGGTGTTTTCTGTTTGGGTTGATCAATTTAAAAGTTGCTGATGCTAGACAAAGAAAGTCTGATTCACATTTCACACCTCAGTTTCCTCATATATAAAATAAACTGTAGAAGGCAATGGCAAGCTATCCCAGTGTCTTTGCCAAGAAAACTCCAAATGAGATCACAAAGAATCAAACAAAACTGAAATCAACAACAAAAAAAATAGGTGAAGTAATAATTAAAATTTAAAATACAGCTTTAAGATAAATATATTTCCCTACAATAAATCTG
Source organism: Monodelphis domestica (assembly GCF_027887165.1). NCBI lineage: Eukaryota > Metazoa > Chordata > Mammalia > Didelphimorphia > Didelphidae > Monodelphis > Monodelphis domestica. The sequence continues at coordinate 428,691,345 of NC_077228.1, read as the reverse complement.
GGAGGTTTAATAGAGCAAGAATTAGTACCCCCATTTTATGGATGAAGAAAGTGATGATTAGAGAAGCTAAGTGACTTACCTACGGTTATGCAGCAACTAAGAGTTGGGAATTAGCGTTCAAACCCAGACTTCCCGATTCCAAGCCTAGCTCTATTTTCCTGGAACCATGCCATCACTAATATTATTATTACTGCACTTCAGGTATGTTAGGGCAAGTCATTTAATTTGAGTCTCAGTTTCTTCATCTGTAAAATGATGATAAACAACAATATGGCTCTTCTGGACTAGCCTTGGGATCCAGCCAACATTTCTTTGATGGGAAAATACCATCTGAGATCCAAACAGCTGATTTAGAAATAAACTTTTGGGACATAAACCTTTGGTAAGTTGAGGATTGCATACACACTGTATTATTATTATTTTTTTACTAGCTTTGATAGGAGTCTGTGTTGGTAGAGAGGACTCAAAGCATGTTTGGTGCAAACACATGCTTCTATTGTCTTAGACACAGTCCAGAAGCCCCTAGTCTTTTCATGTTCAGGAGTCATTTTGGATTTTCCCAGTCTTACAGTGGAAAGAGGAAGAGAGTTGCCAACCCTGATGCTATCCCTACTGGGAATTACTAAGAGAAGTATGCAGCCAGAGCAAATAACTGGTAGGTTTTCTAGGTTAGACTTTAAGATCTAATAATAACATTTATATAGTGTTTTAAGGTTTTCAAAGCTCTTTCCTCACAGTAGCCCCAAAAAGTCCTTGTTGACCTCCTCAGTTTGGTGTTCTAAACAGAGAAGTAGACTTGGTCAAGGTCATGCAGCTACTAAGGGGTAAGAGCCATAATTTGAATAAAGGTCTCAAATCTGAAAATCTCTTTCCACCAAAGTACACTGTTACTCTAGGACCTTCAAAAGACAAAGAATGAACTCCAAGTTAGGGAGCCCTGTCTCAGATTAATAAGAACTGAGAAGGGGAGCTGCTTGTATTGGTAAGAGAGGATGAGGTTAAGGCAGAGACAGACATTCCTCATGGAATACTTGAAAAGTCAATAAATCTAGGGTCAAAAGACAGGATTTCAGTTCTGGCTCTGATCCTACCAGAGTTATGATTCTTGGCTAAATCAATTAAACTTCCCAAGATTCATTTCACCTTATCTGTAAAATGGGTACAATCATACTGGTACTCATTATTTCATTGTGCAGCTAGATGATACAGTTGGACAGTGTTCTGGGATTGGAGTCAGGAAGACACCTTCCTGAGTTCAAATCTGGCCTCAGACACATACTGGTTGTATGACCCTGGGAAAGTCATTTAACTCTGTTTGCCTCACTTTCTTCATCTGTAAAATTAGCTGGAGAAGGAAATGACAAATCACTCTAGTCATAGATTGTTACTACTTTAACAATGGACAGAGGCAGAGGAAGAGACCTTTCTATGGGTAAAGTAATATGGTGTACAAGAGCAACTGGCTACTGGGTGGTATAGTAGATCGAGTACCAAGCTTGGAGTCTGGAAGATTCATCTTTGTGGGTTCAAATCTGGCCTCAGACAATTATTAGATGGTTGACTTGGGGCAAGCCACTTATTCTTGTTTGCCTCAGTTTCCTCATCTATAAAATGAACTGGAGAAGAAAATGGCCAACTCCTCAAGCATCTTTGCCAAGAAAACCCAAATGGTCTCGCAAAGAATCAGACATGACTGAAAGGAGTGAACACCAGCATTACCTCATAGCTTAGCTGTGGACAAAGTGCTTAGTAAACCTTAAAATCTTACAAATTTGTGAATAGTTTATTATGAACAAAACATTTGACGGCTCTTTGAATAGATTATTTGTACATTCAATTCAAAGGGGAAAGTTAGGCTCTCTAAGTTATGCTAAAATTACTGGTTGAAAATTGAAAAATCCAGTAGCTCAGTGGTTGCTTTGCCTACATGAGGCTCAACCACCCTTTTCCCCCCACTGAATTGACCCATTGTTTCCTGGGCCTGGCTTTCGAACCTACCAGGTAAGTACAAGCCACCAGTTTATGGCAACATCTAGTGCTGTATTGATTACAACACTCTGTAGGACTGTGAAAAGGGCAGCCCTTTGGCATGGAAAGCAAAGTAAATATGGTGGGCCTGACTCTTGAGTGAATGAAGAGAAAAAACCACTGACTCAGCTAGAGGTGATTAACTATTTAGGGGAGCAAGTGAAGTGTTTCATTACTTGGATAGTAGATCTAGAAATGGAAGGGAACTAGAGATCATCTACCATGACACCCTCATTTGAAAGAAACCCAGGACCAGTGAAGTTAGTTGACTTGTGCAAGGTCACACAAGTGGTAAGTAGTAGAGTCAGGATTCTCTTTCCTCCATATCACATTACTTCCTTATCCATGAATTTATTCTTGCAGAGGAGAGATAGTTTTCCAGATTCTTAGAAAGGTTCATTCATTTCCCAGAAATGAACAAGTTAAAAAATTAAACTATTTTTCCTATTCTTATTTAGTTTTAAAAGGATCTGTTTTTGGAAGGGAAGTAGATATGAATAATAGATTGCTTTCCCACTAGTTTATAAGGCATGGGAGCAGTTATTTTTAATTTCTTGGGCAAGGATATCATTCTATTGATACCAGTTCACCATTCTATGAAACCAATTCACAACAAAAGTAGAATGGGTCATGCACGTTGCCTCCCAGAGCTATTTATATTTGATAGGAGCAATAGGAGCCTAAAAAGAAAACATGGAAAATCAGAGGCAAACAGCACACATACAAATGCTCTTTTTCACTATCTGACTCAGGAAGTCTCGCCTTTAAGCCCTCTGCCTTAGAGAGCCTGAAATAAGTCATTTCACTCAGATAGAGCCTTATCGCATAGTGGCCCCAGAGTGCTTTTCTGCACAGAAACCCTCACACAAAGTCCTCTTATCAATGCAAACTCAAGCAGTCGTCCTCTTAACCTCCCTCACATGTGAAAAGGAACCCATTGGGCAGCCAAAAGAACTGTGTGTGTCCTGAACGGAGAGATGATGAAAACTGGGAACCACTTTCCCCAGGCCTGATTTAAGCTGGGCAAAGGGCAGCAATAATTAAAGAAAATACAAACCCCATGTTGAGCCCAGCCTCAGGTCCCTCCACCCAGCCTATAAACTGCAGGAACATCAGTGTTACTCAGAGTTACTCACCGGGGCTCTCTTATTTGGATTGCACAGCTATTCTGAATCCTCAGAACAAGGGCTTGCCCTGTTAGAGGGAGCCACAGACCAGCCTGCTCATGTCCTGAATGACTGAACTGGAAAGGTTGGAGGCTATAAGGGACCTTGGGGCTAGAGCTGGGCTGGATGTTCACACCACACAACTCAGACACAGCATTTTCCTGCCTTCTCGGTAGATGTGAACTCTAGCCTTGGAAAGAACAGGTAACTTTTGGATAAAGGAGGAAGTAGAGATAAGCTAGGAAGGCAATTGCCAAGGGCATGATGCACAGGGAGGATGAAGGAGAGACATTTTACAAAATTGGCTCAAAAACAAATGAATATATGAAATTCCAAGAAAATTCCTCTCTCTCTCTGCAGCTCAGAGTTATTTACTTTGTGATAGGGCAAATCTCATGGACCATACCTTCCGGGGGCCTATAAGATATGGGGAGGACAATTTTTAAACTTTATGTAAAGGCTGCCTTGATTAAACCTTTGTCTTTTTATCATCACCTGCATTCCACTACTGGGCAATTAGGAGCTGGGGTCAGGAGTGGTCTCAGACACAATTTAAAAACAGGAGAAAGATCACTGTCTTAGTCAGAGGACTTGTGTTCTAGTCTTTGTCCAGACACTATTTTGGGGGCCTGAGGAAAGTTATTAATTATGTATTAATTATATTTATTGCATATTTATGCATAATATATTTACATATATTTATATACAACATATTTCAATTCTATCAGATTCCCAAAGGGGCCCATGGCACTAAAAGGTTAAGAATCTGGACTAGGTGATCTTTAATATCCCATCAGTAAGGTGATTCACTGGATAGAGCATCAGATCTGGAGTTAGAAAGGCCTGAATTCAAATCCCTTTTCAGATACTTACTAGCTATGTGACCCTAGGAAAGTCACACTGTTTGCCTCAGTTTCTTCATCTGTACAATAAGCTAGGAAAGGAAATGGCAAACCATTCTAGTATCTTTGCCAAGAAAATCTGAAATGATGCAGAATAAAAAAACAACTGAATGACATCGACAAAGATTTAAATTCTATAACCTTATTTATGTTCTATGTCCCCTTCCTATGGGGCCTGTACTTGAGATTTGATTTATCACAAAATAAATAACTAAGCTGCAGAGAGAGGCATTTTCTTGGAATTTCATATATTATTTTGTTTTTAAGCTAATTTAAAAAAAATATCTTCCCTTCACCCTTTCTGTGTATCCTGAGCTTGGCAACTGCCTTCCTAGCCTATCTTTAGCTTTATCAAAAAGTTACCTGTTCATTCTGTGTCTGGTATCCCATCTAGCAGAACTTGGGAAAGGATTTGTATGATACAAATTTACAACAAAAGGGGAATGTGTTATAAACATTGTCTCTCAGAGGCATTTGTATTTAATAGGAGGCAATACTTTTGCTGAAGAGACTAAATGGAGATTAAGTGGTGGAATTTAAAGAACCACAAACTGGTAAGAGAGATATTTGGGGCCAATTGGAATTTCCTGGTTCTTTTTTCTTCCTTTTTTCTTTCTTTCTTTCTTTCTTTCTTTCTTTCTTTCTTTCTTTCTTTCTTTCTTTCTTTCTTTCTTTCTTTCTTTCTTTCTTTCTTTCTTTCTTTCTTTCTTTCTTTCTTTCTTTCTTTCTTTCTTTCTTTCTTTCTTTCTTTCTCTCTTTCTTTCTCTCTTTCTTTCTCTCTTTCTCTCTCTCTTTCTTTCTCTTTCTTTCTTTCTTTCTTTCTTTCTTTCTTTCTTTCTTTCTCTCTCTTTCTTTCTTTCTTTCTCTCTCTTTCTTTCTTTTTTCTTTCTTATCTGCTATTTCAAGTAGTTATAAAACCAATAGCTAAGTTTTTTTAAACCCTTACCTTCCATCTTAGAATCAATACTGTGTATTGGTTACAAGGCAGAAGAGTGATAAAGGCTAAGCAATGGGAAATAAATGGTTTGTCCAGGATCATGTAGCTAGGAAGTATCTGAGGGCAGAATTTGAATCCAGGATCTCCTTTCTCTAGAGCTGGCTTTCAATACACTGAACTGCCTAGCTGCCCCCTAAAATATTGTTAAAATGTCTTAAGTGACTCAGGTATGAGATGTTAAAATATTGAATTCAATAGATCTGAGACCAGAAGTGACTTAAAAGGTCTAGATAAAAAGTAGGAATTCAGTAAACTTGGTGTTTACTCTAGATTGTATAAATTCCTTTTCTCAGTATCTATATAATCAATAATGTGGTTCCCTGTAATTGTCTCCTTGGTTATCACTGGGCTTAGATGGCAAAATATCATAGTTGAAATGAAATTCAGAAGCCATTTAATCCAACACATACTCAAAAACAATATCTTCTATCATATCTCCTATAAGTCATCATCCAGCTTTTGGTTGTAGGGGCAGTTCTCTTGATTAGGTAATCCATTCCATGTGGAAAGCTATGAGTATTAGGAAGTTTTTCTAGCATCAAATCTAAATTTGTTGTTATTTAGTTGTTTCAGTTGTGTCTGATTCTATGTAACCCCATTTGAGATTTTCTTGGCAAAGATATTGGAACAGTTTGGAAACTGAGGCAAACAGCATTAAGTGACTTGCCAGCTATTAAGTGTCTGAGGCCAGATTTGAACTTAGAAAAGTGAATCTCTTTGACTCCAGGCTTGGTGTTCTGTACTCTGTGCCACTGAGCTGCTCATTTTCCACTTTAGAAAACTATAATTATATGGAAGTTTTTCCTAATCTGCTGCTTTGCAACTTTTACCTACTAGTGGGTCCTACTTTTGCCACCTGGAGTCAAGTAGAAAAAAATATCATTCCCACTTTCCCATGATAATCCTTTAACTTGATTGAATTATTTTTCAAGCTAAACAGCCCCATCTCTTTAATTTCTCATTGATTTTCATATAACAACTTTACTTTCCCAACTTAATTATACAAGATGGCAGGATAAAGAAGATAGAAAGTAAGGGCAGCTAGGTGACTCAGGGAATAGAGAGACAGTGCTAGATATGGGAGGTCCTGGGTTCAAATGTGACCTCAGACACTTCCTAGCTATGTGACTTTGGGCAAGTTATTTAACCCCAGCTGCCTACCACTTACTGCTCTTCTACTGTGGAACTGATATATGTATTGATTCCAAGATAGAAGGTAAGGGTTAAAAAATAAGATAGCAAATAGGTCTCAGATCCAGGAAGACTTGGTTTGAAATCTCATTTCTGATATTACGTGACTTTGAGTAATTCTCTTACTGCCTTAAGCAACCCTCTGAGACTATAGGAGACTGACTTGAATCGATAAATATAGTGAAGGTTACAATCCTTCTCCTTTTTTAATTTGATTGTTGTTGAGTCACTTCTTAGTTGTGTATGACTCTTTGTGACTCTGTTCGGGATTTTCTTGGCAAAGATTCTGGAGTCATTTGCTCTTTCCTTTCCCAGCTCATTTTACAGATGAGGATACTGAGGCATACAGAATTAAATGACTTGCAGAGAGACACACAGCTAGTAAGTGTCTGAGGCTAGATTTGAACTCACAAAGACAAAGATGAATCTTTCTGATTAGAGGATGGGCATTGTTATCCTGATTGCCCTTCTTTAGATGCTTAGCAGCTTTACAATTTCATTTTGGCATACAGAATTGAGCACAATATTCCAGTGTGGTCTAACCAGGACAAAGTGCAATGGGACTATTTCCTACCTTAATACAGCCTCCCTTAATATGTCCTAAGATTTCATTAACTTTCTTGGCTATCATATACAGTTGACTCATTGAGTTTATATCCCACTAAAACTCTCCAGATCATTTTCAGATGAGTTGCAGTCAAGTCTTGACTCTTCCATCTTGTACCTGTGAGGTTAGTTTTTGAACTTGAGTGTAGCATGTACACTTTCTTTTTAAATAACATTTTATTTTTTCCTAGTTATGTGAAAAAAAAACAATTTTTGACATTCTAAAGTTTTGAGTTCCAATGTAGCACATGTATTTATTCTTTTAAATTTTAGATTTTCAGAGTTCAGTGTTCTAGAAGAAAATCAGAAAGGTTTTGAAGGGTCCAATGATTCTAGGATTTTGCTTTGTGACTTTGGAATTCCTGTAGGTGACACAGGATAGTTAGGTGGTACAGTGAATAGACAGGTGGGCCTAGAATCAGGAAGTCTCATCATTGTGAGTTCAAATCTAGCCCCAGATACTTAACTGGCTGTGTGACCCTGGAAAAGGTATTTAATTGGCCTGGGTTTATCAGCTATAAAATAGGCTGGAGATGGAAATGACCAATCACTCCAGTGTGTTTACCAAGAAAACCTCAAATGGGGTCACAAAGAGTAGGATATGACTGAAAAGCAACTGAAGAAACAAAAATTTGATACTAGGATTAGGCTTGGGAGATAAATGTGACTTTGGATTCCCTTATAGATAGTTCTTTTAAGTTCATGATATATTGTTGAGGGAAAAGCTGTTATTGCCACTGATATTGAAAAATCAGTTTTTGTTAGATTCTTTCCCTCCTTCCCCACCTCCTCCCAAGGAAGAAGGTCAATGAGTATTGGTAATACAGGGCAATTAATAGTCTTGAAGGGAGAAAACAGGCTTGAGGGGTGAGGAGGAAAGACACAACCTTATCCTTTATTAGTGAACAAGCAAAATATTAAAGATGTCAATCCAGGGAGTCACTGAGAAGTCTTTCTTTCCATATCATTCATTGTTAGAAGAGAATACTCACATAAAACCTAAACCTCAAAATAAAAATACATAAACTAAAATAAAAAAATAGCCTGGTTTGATCTCTATCCAATTCCAACAGTTCTCTCTTTGGAGGTAGATAGCATCTTTTATCATAAGCTCTTCCGAGTTGTCTTTGATCCTTGTATTACCAAGAGTAGCTAAGTCTTTCACAGTTGATCATTGTAAAATATTTCTGCTACTGTGTGTAGTAGAGAAGAAGTCTTGAGAGAGGTGTTTTAGTGTAGAAGCAGGTGGGAACTTGTGAAGAATCATTCAGGTAACCTTATGCAAGGATTCTTAAACTAGAGTCCATGAATATTTTTTCTTTTTTGGTAATTGTATTTCAGGGTAATAGGTTTCTTTTGTAACACAATGTATTTTATTTTATGTATTTATGCACAGTAATCTGAAAAAAGATCCAAAGATTTTTACCATATTGACAAAGGGTCCATTATGCAGAAAAGGTCAAGAACAACTGATGTAAAAAAGTCCAAGTCATCAACAAACCTAATATCTTACCTAATGTCTTCCACCTGAGAAAGCATTCTTTTACAGTGGTGGGCACTAGCTCCCCTTCATCCTTGCTCAGCTGTATCAGCACTGCTGTGGACTTAGTCAATACTCTTTCTTGGGTAGAAAGCTATATTGGTCCCTAGGATCTTCACTGAAGCACTTTGTTCAAGCATGAAATACATAAGAATGTGTTTTAAAGGAAAGCTGTTGAAAAGCAGACTCTATTCCTTAGTGAAGGATAACTTGAGTGAAACAAAAGAAAATCCCATGAAAAAGAGGCAGCCAACATATGGCTCCTCGGCCTCGTTTGTTGAGTGCCTTCCAACTTCTAAAGGTAAGTGGAAACAAGCCCCCTTGCTTGTGAAATTGAGTTTTTAAGTACCACTCAGGTCTGGTTTCAAGTCTGGCAAGGAAGCAAAAATCTTTCTCACCATTTTTCAGATGGGGACTTCCTTGTATATTTCAAATTAGCTGCGCTTAACTGAAGCCCTTAATGGTTCTGGGGGCTGAAATGAATAGGGGTAATTCATTCTGACAAGGCCATGGAGCTTCCTGCCTCTCCTCAGATTAATTGTAGCTGTAGAAAGGTTTGTGCCTTCTCTGGGTTCACAAGGAAACCTGCTTACAAAAGGATGTCCTGCCTTCCTTAACTCAGTATGACGATATATAACCTAGAAGCAGTTGCAAAGGGGATTTGACTTTAGCCCTTAAAACCAAACTGAAGGGTCTTTCTTAAAGTAAACCAGTGGTAATGAGGTTACCTTAAGGTCAGCCTTCCCCATAAAAACAAAAAAAAAAAAATTGTTCCCAGTGCCAATCGCCTGATCCTTCCATAATAAAGAAATTTGCATGGCTCTGCAAGGGTTTCACTTTCCAGAACAAATATGGCAGGTGGTGTCAAAGGGCTAGCCAAGGCCAAGTGAAATTGACCTATGTAAGCCACTGGGATAAGACCTTTTAGCTACAGAAAATAGTGATGAAAGGCCAGTGCTTTTGTTTCAGCCAGAATGTTAACCAGTCGTTTATTTTGTTGCTTGTAGCTCTACCTATTAAAGGCAGGAATGAGGAACAATAGCTAATGATTGGTTCTTGGCCCAGTTGGAACTTGGGTCGTAGGAGCTGAGTTCAAGTCCCAGCTCTGCTGCTTATTAACTGTGGAGTCTTGGATAAACCATCTAAATTTTTTTGGCTCCAGTTTCCTTATCTGTAAAATGAGGGGTTTGGACTAAAGGACTTCTGAGGTCCTTTCCAGCTTTAAATCTGTGATTCTGAGATCCTTTTGTTCTTGTTTCTTTGTTCATTTGTATGCCAATCAAGGAGAAATGAGGGAGCTGAAAAGAATCCTTTTGGCCAGATCCCCACACAGTTCCTGTGGGGTTTGGGTGGGTGGAGTACCTGAAATAGGTTTTGGGAATACAGGCTGACAATCAAGGCTTTAACTTGAGTTAAAAATAATTCTTAAGCCCAAACCAGATGGTTGGCTGGAGACAGGGACTTTGAATAGACACAGGGAGAAAGGCAATGAAAAAATATATTTAATTGTAGTCTGAAGGCTTCTATTAGCTTTTGCTTATTGATGGCTAAGTATGTTGACTCATAGCCCTTAGCTATGCATTAAAAGAGCTTTAGCTTCCCCTTATCAGGGAGAAGCTTATTGGCAACCTCACCATAGCTGAAGGTATTCCAGCAACCAGGAAATCAGTAGACAATTCCAGTAGATAATTCCAGTTTAAAGTAGAGACACCATGCCTAGCATAGTCAGACGGTAGCCAGTAGATGACATCAACAGCAATGCAATATCAAAGGTATAAGTTAGCCTGATCATGTGTGTTCTCTGGTCATATTTGTTTCTATGGACTGGTTCCATTTAATTGACCTGGTCACATGTATACCTGATATAGTGATATAGTGATACACCTCCCCAAACACCCTAACTTGAGAGTTTCTCAATTTCACATGATATATTCCTTCACCTCATCTCCGTTACATACAAAAGTAGTCATACCCTTGATCTTGTCACCAACTCACAAATACTACACTTTGGTTTTCACAAAATCTGAAATTCCCTTATCTGAGCACAAACTATATTATTGTTCCACCTTTCCCTGTGCCTGGTCATCCCCAAATCCTGTTCTTTGTCCATATTGCAACCTTTAATCTCCATCCTCTGGCTTTCCTGACTTCCTTCAAGTCCCAGCTAAAATTTCACCTTCTATACAACACCTTCCCTGATGACCCATAATTCTGTATCTTGTCATTCTTGATTGTATTTCAAAGTTATCTTGTTCATATAGTTTTCCCCACATTAGAGTATGAACTCCTTGAGAGGAGACGTCTTTTACTTTCCTTTGCATATCCCTAGTCCTTAGCACAGTTCCTGATAGGTGCTTAAATGTTTATAGACTGACCGACTCTTCACACACCTGTTTTCTGAATGCTCATCTTCCCCTTCTGGAGGTGTGGTAACCAGTGGGAAGAACAGACGTCATATGTGCATGGCAGAAACTTTTCCTTTCTCTTAATATGTTACATTATTTGATTAAATGTCTTTTTTCTTTGAACTAATGTGGCTTATAATTTTCTGGCAAAGGCAAACAAATTGAGAGCTTGTGAGCTGTGACTTTGGCTAAAGGCTGACCCACAAAATATCTGGAATGCGGTGTAGCAATGAGGGGAACCCTAGGACCACAGTGATATGATAGGTCTCTGCCTTCAAAGACCTTCTTATCAACTGGGGAAGATAAGATATACACTTGTAAAAATGAATGTGTTTTCAATAACAGCTCAAGACAACAATAAGAAATATAGCATTAGACAGTTGAGAATTCACTGCTAAATGAAATATACTGATGATATAATTGCAGCAACAAATTCAAAGGACGGAGAAAATGCTTTAGACTGGGGAGATCAGGAAAGCTTTTTGGAAGAATTGGTTAGGATTTCTATAGGTCGAGATGAAAGGGTGGGTATTCTAAGTAGGACATTGAAGCAGGTTCATTTGGAGAACTCTGAGGAATGTGGCTTGGATGGAGCAGATGCTGTTGGAAGGGGAGTGGTTGCATATAAGTTAGGAACATATTAAAAGATCAGAGAAGGGAAATTGGAAGGGGGCCAGAAACTGAACACTCAAGACAGTGTTCAAGATCTTCAAGGCTGCACCCAGATAAATATGTGAGGTAGAATGAATAGATAGGATAAAGTATTGAACAGAATTCTGCACCTAAAGTTAGAAAGCCTTGAGTTCAAATCTTTCCTCAGCATCCTTATTAGCTGTATGATCACTGGCAACAGACACCCTCCCTGAGGATTGTTGTCCTTCATTTGTAACATAAGGATGAAAATAATCTCATTTACCTTCCTATATTTATTGTATAGCTTAATATGAGAAACCCTTTGCTGGCTTGAAGCTTGAAGGGATGGATGAATCCCATGAAGAGAAATAGAAATGTCAGCAATTATTATTTTCTTTTCTCATTGTCTCATTCTCCTTGTCTTCCCACAAGTTGCCAATGCCTGTCTGCTCACCAAACACTTCAGTGCTTTGATCTCCAAAATAATTCCTCCTCACTTCCAGAACTGCACAAGTAAGAAGAAAGTCACAATGTAACTGACTAGCATGAAAAGATAGTTAACTATGCTACAGCTCCAAAGGGCATTTTAAGAATTTTTGTTAATCTGGTTACAGTGGCCAAAAAATAACATCCCACAGTAGCCTGCCGGATGTGCCTATCTGCACTTAGCTAGGTTTTTTTTTTTTGGTCTGTTTTATAGCAGTCATTATCTGTACATAACCTGGAAAGCATCATAGTGCTATGTAAAGATGGCAGGACATGGAACCAAAGACCCTGGGTGCAAAACTTGTGTTTGATGCTTACTGTTAATGTGACTTTGGGTATCTGATTCATTTAAGCTCCCTGGGCTTCAGTTCCTTAATTATAAAATGAAGGGGTTGTACTAGATGACCACTAAAGTACCTTCTGTTTTTAATCTGAGGCATCTGGTGCCACAGTGGATAGAGGATACTCAGAGGATAGGGGATAGAGACCTGAGTTCAGATTTGGCCTTAGACACATACTGGCCATGTGACTCAGTGTCTTTACCAAGAAAACCCCAAACATGTTCATGAAGAATCAGATATGACTGAAATGACCAGATTATAGCATTTTCACAAGAACCAACTCTAATGAGATCAAGGATCTATTGAAAATAGCAAAAAATATTCTTTCTAGGATCCCAGTTCTAGATGGAAGGGATCTCAGAGGCTATCTAGATCCATTTCAGTTTGACAGATGAAGACACTGAGGCCCAGAGATATTAAGTAACTCAGGTTGTGCCAGGTCTTTTGATACCAGGGTTAGTACTTTTCCAATGATGAAATGGGTGTCCACAGACTTCTCATGTAGTCAGAGAGAAAAATTGAGAAAATAATATATTATACAAATCCTAATCATGTTGTTCTTAACTTGGTGTCTATGACTATATTTACAGAGCATGTACACTCAAAAATGTATATATGTATACAAATATATATATATATATATATATATATATATATATATATATATATATAGTTTTTCAGTCATATCAGTAAAGTCCAATTCTTTGTGATACCATTTGGAGTTTCTTGGCAAAGATACTGGAGTGGTTTGCCATTTTCTTCTCCAACTCATTTAACAGAGGCATAAACTGAGGCAAACAGGATGAAGTGACTTACCTGGTTCACACAGTAAGTGGCTAAGGCCAGATTTGATGTCAGGAAGATGAGTCCTTCTGACTCCAAGCCTTACATTCTATCCACTGAACCATCTAGCTGATCTCTCTCTTTCTCTATCTCCTATATATATGTTATATACAATCTAAATATTATATGTACTATTATATTCTATATGTATATTAGACATGTACATATAATAGAGCATAACACATGTATATATATATGTCTTCTATTTCTATATTACTTAAAATACACGCACACACATATATATGGAAGCAGGCAACTGAATCTGTTTTTGCTCATCTTCCATTTCCCATTATCTGAGCTTTTGCTCAATCTGTTCCGAACTTATATACATATATAAAAACAGGCAACTGAATCAGGTATTTTGTCCTCATTTAATCCTCTAGGATAATCGTTCTTAAACTTTTTGGTCCTGAGAACCCCTTTACACTCTTAAAACTTGTTTTGTGTTTCTCTCCAAGATCTTTTGTTTCTGTGGATTATTATCTATAGTTATTTGCCATATTAATAACTTACCATATTAGACATAAAACACTTTAGTATTATAATAAAAATCATTTTGACTTCATGGTCCTCTCCCTGCCCAAAAGAGTCTTTGGTACCCTCAGGAATCAAATGGGACAATATATGTAAGGAGCTTAACCCAGTGCCCTGAACATTAAAGGTCCTTAATAAAAGTTTGTTCTCTTCCCTTCCCTCCTCTACTCTTGCCCTGGACCACACTTTTAGAACCCCTGGTTTAGGGGATCAAAGATAGGGGAGAACTTTAGTAACCCTAACATTCAGCAAAAACAAAAGAGCATATGCTTACTTCAGCAGACTTCAAAATGAATCTGAGTCACAATTAAGTGACTTCAGAGATAAAATCATCTTTTTTCTGCATTTAAGCCATATCACATATGGCCTCTCTGAACCTTAAGTGCTCCCTATAAGAAAGGTCACTTCATAAAAATATTCTCCTACAAATCCCATCTGTCCTGAGACCACCCAGTTATGTCCACATTTTCACTATCAATCTGGCTACAATCTGCCCTGATTAGATCTTTTGAAAACATATCTGCAGTTTTCTTTGAGCTCTGCTATAGAGTAATGGAGGGCTGTGTGTGTGATTTGGGTGTACACTGGAAATCTGAACTGTTAGAAATGCAGTTGGCTTTTTCTCTTTCTCTCTGTATTTCTCTTTTTCTCTCCTTCCTTGTCTTCTTCTCACTTTCTTCCTTTCCTTCCTTCCTTCCTTCCTTCCTTCCTTCCTTCCTTCCTTCCTTCCTTCCTTCCTTCCTTCCTTCCTTCCTTCCTTCCTTCCTTCCTTCCTTCCTTCCTTCCTTCCTTCCTTCCTTCCTTCCTTCCTTCCTTTTCTCCTCTTTCCTTTCTAAAAATGTGTTTACAAACCTAAGCCTCAAGACTTCCAGTATTTATAAGCAAGTTTTTTGAAGAAAAAAGTTTAAATTTATAAGTAAGAGAAAATATTTTCATGCCACTACCAGTGAACTACTCCATAGTTAATTAAATTAACATAAATGAGGATGACTAATAAATTCAGATACTTTTAGGAAAGTCATTGGATGTTTTATAAAAATGCCAGCTTTTCATTTAAGTAGAAGAACTTTACTTGCATTCTTTATAAAGAGGAATACAGAGGAAAGAGGAGAATGTAAGTATGCTTTCCACAGCAATTTCCCCCATCTTGGTTTTGATATATATTATGGGTCAGCAAAAGAAATTAAGTGGGAATTTGAAGAAGCCTCAGACAACCCATGAAAGACATCAGAGGACACAGAAAAAGTTTAGAAACTCAGAAATGCACTATATATATATAGTGTTATAAAATATCAATATATTCTACCTTTTAATATCATAAATATACACAATTTCTTTTTTAAAGTTAAAATAAATAAAAAGTTAAAGTTTGCAAAAAGGAACTTGAAAGCCAAAATCTTTTATGCAGATTTTCTAAATCAAGGGGACATCATGCCCCTAACCTTGGTGATGTGGAAGGGATACCTGTAAAGTTTATGGATAAAGCAGATAATTTCCATGTTAAACCAACATCTAACTCAGTTTCAACTGACTCCTCACATCTCCATATAGAAGTCAGGCCATGGGTTCCAAGTGATTTCTGTTCTTTAAACTCTGCTTTCCTTAGATGAATTGGAAAGAACCTGGAAAGAACATCAGGTTTAGGAATCAGAAGAAATGAGTGCAAGGCCTAGCTGGGCCATTTCTTCCTTAGAAATATTTCAACCTCAGTTTTAGAAAAAATGATTAGCTATTGAGTTTCTTTTGTTGAAAGACAATTTAGGAAGCAATTTCCCTTTGCTATTGTTCCCCTACAGTAATAATAATGATGCTGCTGCTGCTAATAATGTCACAAACTCTGCCTCTGTTTTTTCATTTGTAAAATGAGGGGGTTAGAGTAGATTATCTCTCAAGTTCCCTTTCAGCTCTAAATCCTGTGTTTTTTTATTTCCTGGGTAAGCCATTTTAAGCTTTCTGAGTCTCAGTTTCTTCATCTGTAAAATGAGATTAACATAACACTCGCACTATCCTTTTCATTGAATTGTTGTGAAGAAAATCCTCTTTAAACTGTAAAATAGGATATAAGTGTGAAATATTTTAAATATTTCCCTAGTTAATTCTAGGTGGTCTTAGCTTTCAAAAAGTACCAACCTGTTTTTGTCAATAAAACTGTGAGCTCCTTGATTTTAGGGACCTTTTTTTCCTGTACAAAGGAGATCACTTAGTAGAGTTCCTGGCACATAGTGGGCACAATAGTAAACGCTTGTTGCTGTAATAGAATTAGCTACTTTCAGCAATACAACCATCCAGGACAAATGAGAGACATGACAAAGAATGCTTCCAACTCCAGAGAAAGAACTGTTGGAGTCAGAATGAAGATAAAAGCATATGATTTTTCAATTGTTTATTCGGAGTTTTGTGTCAACGTTTTGGTTTTCGTGATTATTCACTTACAAAAATGAACAATATGGAAATAAGTTTTGTATAATATTACATGTATAACCCATACTGAATTGCTTGCCAGCTCTGGGAGGGGGAGGGAAGAGAGGGAGGGAGACATCTTGGATTCTATAACTTCAGAAAAGTAATGTGGAAACTTGTTGTTATGTATAATTGGTAAAAAAAATCTTTATGATAAAAAAATAAAATTTACTGAATGCTTTCCTTTCAAATTAAGTAAATACCTATTGCCTGACTGACTGACCAACTGAAACTAAAGCAAAAACCCCCTCAAAAAAAATTTAAGCTACAATAAAGTAAAACCAATACTTGAAAAATGAAAGCAAAAAAGAAATGAGATCTGTAGAAAGGTCTGGACAATCCGGTTAGTTGTTCAAATAGTACTTTTGGGGCCAGTATTTCTTCCCAGAATCCTTGACAAATTTTTCAACTGCTTTTTCCTTATAGCTTTTTTGTTTCCATTGAAAGATAACCAAAGACTAGTTTCCTGGAAAGTAGATGGGAGCATCCTATCTCCCTTTCTTATGACTTTTCCTTATCTACATCCAAAGACCTGGTAATTCATTCTTTTGAATATAGATACACAGGTAGATTGTTGATTAGATTAGAAGTTATAGATTAGATTGGAGGGCTACTTGTCCTCTAGTGTATAAAATAGTAGGACCTTTTGGAAAATTGCATATCATTCATGGTGAGAGATATCTAGATTTCAAAATTAGTTATGTGTACCTTTGCTTAGAATATTTCTCCCTTTCCCTTAAATTAATTTTGGAGAGTTGTCTGGAAACTCTTGAGTATTTAATATTGTATTGGTTCCAAGGCAGAAGAGCAGTAAGGACCGGGGTTGCTCAGGTTGACATATATTGGAAATGGCCATTTAATATAGTCTTAATGATAGTTTGTGAAATTCTTTTACTCCACTCAAAGATCTATTCCTTTTGTAATTTAAAGACTAAATGGCTATTGGAAGTAGTCATTCAAAGATTATAGATTTAGAGCTAGAAGAAACCTTCAAAATTATCTAATTCATCTTCCTAATTTTATAGATGAGGAACCAAGACTCAGACAGGTAGAATGACTCACCTACGGTTTTATTATTGCTCAGTCATTTTGAGCTGTGAGACTCTTTATCACCCTATTTGGAGGTTTTTTTTGGTAAAGATAATGGAGTGGTTTGTCATTTTCTTCTCTAGCTCATTTTACAGATGAGGAGACTGAGGCAAACAGGGTTAAGTGACTTGCCCAGGGTTATATAACTAGTAAGTATCTGAGGCCAGAGTTGAACTCAAGTCTTACTTGATCCCAGACCTGGAGCTCTTTTCACTGTGCCACCTAGCTATCAGCCCATGGTTAGATAAAGTTAGAATTTGTACCCAGGTCCTATCACTCAAAATCCAGCATTTGATCCTCTGTACCATGCTACCTCTCCACAAATCTAGCTCCAACTAACATTTTCAGACTTATTTTCCATCTGCTGAAATACTGAGTGAATTTAGGGAGCAGCAGCTAGTGTTTGAACTGGTTGCCTCTAGCAGCTAATTCCTAGTTAGGTATGGCCAAAGTTCAGGAATCCTTATGAAATCCATATAATTGCCATTTCTCTGCTATGAGAAATTCAAGAGAGAGGAGAATAAAGGAAAAGATGGCAACTGTAATAACCTTTGTTTGAGAGATGGAGAGAGCTCATGGATGTCCAGTGAAAGGAGCCATATCCTCTTCATTAAAAAAAAAATTAACTTTATTTTAGTGTTCAATTGACAAATTAACTGTAGTAACATTTTCATATGGATATATATGTATATCTGCTTAAGGTGATTATTTAACAAATTAAATAATTATCTTCAAATTATTTGAGAGCTAGCTAACTATAAAAGGAAAATCTATTTTAGAAGCTAAGTCATAGCTTCTTCTTTGACAAGGTGTGGTTTATGTGTTATGGGGTGTAAAAGAAAAGCTAATATGTTGGATGAAAAAATTGGGATCCAAGAAGACTGCGATAGCCTGGAATTGTGGGCTAAGTTTAGTAAAATGAAATTAAGCCAGGATAAATGTAAAGTCCTATAGTTGGGTTAAAACATTCAACTTCACACATTGGGGAGATGAGATTAATTTCATGTAGAAAAGGACATGGAACTTTTAAAGCTATTACAAACTCAGTAAGAATCAACATTAGGATATAGCAACCAAAGAGACAAAAATAATCTTAGGCATGGTATCTAGGACTAGGGAGGTGATAGTTTTCTGAATCCTATCCATGCCAGATCACAGCTGGAATATTGCATTCCATACTGAATGCTACATACTGAGATGGCCATTGGCAAGACAGATGTCCATAGAAAGATGACCAGGATTGGAAACCATGCTTTTTCAGAAGGGTTTGTTGAAGGAGTTGGAAATATTTAACCTGAGAATTTAGAACTTTTGTGATTATTGAAGTATTTTCACAAATAATAATAGAAGTTACATTTTTTTTTTCAATATGGTCTCAGGGAACAGAATTAGAATAAAAGAACTAAGGAGGAAAATTTTGGCTTGATATGAGAGACAAATTTCCCACGATTCAATTCAGTCCAATCCAATAAAAAAAAAACATTTATTAAGCACTTACCAGGTGCCAGGCACTCTCCTAAGTGTTGTGGATATAATTAATAAGAAGAAAAATCATCCCTGCACTCAAGGAGTGATTATTATATTATTATACATATTATATTATAGTCTAAAGGAGGAGACAACACACTACTTACTTGTTAGTAAGATGATAATGGATGTTTGACTCCTGTAATTGCAACAAAACTACAATGAAAATGAGCTTATCAAGCACCTATTGTTTGTCAAGAATTATACCAGAGGGAGGGCTGTATAAGGAACAAAAACCCAAACCATAACAACTTTTGCTATGAGGGAATTTAACTCTAGTATGGTACTATAAAGTAACTTTTTGCCAGTGGAAGGAACATTAGCTAGATGGCACATTGAATAGAGGACTGGGCCTGAAAAAAAATCAGGAAGACTCATTTTCCTGAGTTCAAATACTGCCTCAGATATTTCCTAGCTGTGTGACCCTGAATAAGTCACTTAATTCTATTTGCCTCAGTTTCCTTATCTGGAGTTGGAGAAAGAAAAGGTAAACTATTCCAATACCTTTGCCAAAAAAAAAAAATCCATATAGGGAGACAAAGAGTTGGACACAAATGAAATGACTGAACAATAAGGGGTGCAAAAAAGGCTAATATACCACTCCTGCACTAAATAAGCTTACATTATAATGAGAGAACATGAAAAAAAGTAGGTATGTATAAGATATACAGACTAGATGGAAGGTAACTCTGAAGAGAAAGCCTCTAGTAGTTAGGGGCAAGGGTTGGAAATGAGATGGGTCTTTTTTAAAAGATAGCCTATGCAATTGAGTCCTGAAAAAAGTTAATCAACAAGTATTAATTAGGTGCCTACCATTTGCTGGAATGTCTGTATACAAATACAAAGAGTGAAAAAAACTGTCAAAGATCTCTGAGGTAACTTTTCCTTTTTTATTTCTATGATTCTGGAGTTGAGTTAGAGAGACACAAGCATAGGTCATGAGGCTGTTGTTGTCACTCCTCTGTTTTTGAACAGAATGATGTCTTAACTTGCACATGAATTGGATTTAAGGGAGGCAGAGTTGCAGGAAGAATTTCTTCAGAATCTTGTCCAGTGGCAAGACAAGAGTCAAGACTGATGATGGTCAATGATGCAGTGGATGATCTTAGCTTCTTCAATGCCTAACCAAGCTCTAAGCAATTCACAGTGCTTGCTTTAGTCACTTCTGTGGCCAACGGAATGTTTTCATCTGCCCTCTCTTCTAAGGAGCATCTTCACATATCTGGGGTAAACACAGCCACAACTCATTGATGGGTTTGAAGCTTATTGGTTACTCTTAACCTGGTTTAACCTGCCTGCTGAAGCAGTTTACTGCAGTGTAGCCACTGTGCCTTTTATACCTTCATGGAGTTCCAGTAAGACCTGAGTGGCAGGTAGATACCAAAGGAAGAAAGTAGCCTTGACAAAGGCTTGGCAAGCCATCGTACCAGAGGTGTACGTCTTCCCTGAATAAGACGTACACTCTTGAGGGTAAGGAATTTGTAGAAGAGAAGAATAGATGAGTTCAGAGGCTGGGACTCTGAGCTTTCTCTTCAGGGCCATCTGTAGCTTCTCACTATAGAAGGGGAGCCTAGATACAATGGGAATTCAGCTATGGGCTTGGCAGCTCCTGAGAAATGAGTCCCAGAAATCAATGGCAGCCAGCCCAGAAAGATCAGAAGTGCTTAGGTACAGGGTTGGCCAGTAGGACAGAGAAATCCATTATGTAGCATAATCTGAATCCCACTGGCCTTTTTTATAGGTTTCCTAGGTTGCTGCCTACATTACATTAGTCATCTCTAATTGGCTTCTTTTCTATTGCCCTCCCCATCTCCCCTGTCCCCATCTATCACTCACAGAGGCAGCTTCTCTCCCTGGGCTTCATCCTCCAGGTTATTGCTGCTCCTTTTCCTCTGAAGAAGTATAAAGATTACTAAGACAGTGAAGGGCAAACAGGGACATGGGATCTGAAATTTGGAGATGATTGGGGATTAAAGAGGAGGAAGTTAAGACAACAGTTGACAAATGCCCCTGTTATCAAACTAGCCTCTCTGTCAATGCCCTAAGGGCCAATAAGAAGTTATATATCAAAGTAGCAGAAAAGTTGGCCTCAGAGGCAGGATGACTTGGGTCTACATATCACAACTAACACCTATTGACTGTGTCACCTAGGACAACTCATGTAATCTCTAATTGTTTCATTAAGATCTCTAAGCATATAGGTTGTGGACATAAATAAATTAGAAGATATTAAATTACAAATAAATATAAATATAAATAAATTATGGGATGATTTATGTCCGATCTATGCCCAAATAAGACATAGAGAACATTATGAAAAATAAAATATATAATTTTGACAACATTAAATTAAAAGGTTTTGTACAAACAAAACCAATATAACTAAGATTAGAAGGGAAACATCAAACTGAGAAAAAAACTTTTTTAAAGCAAGTATCTCTGACAAAGGCCTCATTTCTCAAATATATAGATAACTACATCAAATTTATATGAATACAAAGAATTTCTCAATTGACAAGTGTTCAATGAATTTAAACAGGCAATACTCAGAAAAAGAAATTAAAACTTTCTTTTGTCATATGCAAAAATACTTCAAATTAATATTAATTAGAGAAATGTAAATTAAAACAGCTCCGAGGTACCACCCATCAAACTGGCTAATAAAATAAAAAAGTAAAGTGATAAATGTTGTGAGGGATGTGAAAAAACTGGGACACTAATACACTGCTGGTGGAGCTGTGAACAGATATAACCATTCTGGAGAGCAATTTGGAAACATGCTCAAAGGACCTCAAAACTATGCATACCCTTTGACTTTGTAATTCCTCTAATAGGTTGGTATCCTAAAGAGATCAAAGAGAGGAAAAGAATCTATTTGTACAAATATATTTATAACTGTTCTTTTTGTGGTGGTTAAGAATTGGAAATTGAAGAGATGCCCATCAATTGAGGAATGACTGCAGAAGATGGGGGATTTGATTGTAATGGAATATTCATAATGAAAAAGGCTATCCAACCTCTATAAAAATAACTGATACTTCTGAATGCAGAGTGAAGCATGCAATGCTTCACTTTATTTCCTTCATGAATTTTTCCCTAGTGTAAGAGAAATGTGTATTCTTCCACAACATGACGAACATGGAAATATATATTGTATAACAACACATTTATAACCTATATCATATTATCTGCATTTTGGGGAAAGGGGTGGGTGGGAGGGAGGGAGAGAATATGGACTTGAAAATGTCAGAAAATCATTATTGGAAATTGTACTGATATGTAATCTGGGGGAAAAAAAGAGAGTATAGGTCGCAGAATAGAGGCTGGCTGATCTACATTGGTTGATGGGAGTTTCCTCAGGAAATCATAGGTGTAGACCAAAAGAGTAAGAAGCTCTAATCTTCTTAGACTATTAAAATTTTTTTCCTATCTGTTTGACAAAGTTGAGATAGAATCCAATTTCCCAATATTCCCTTTATGGAAGATCTGAACCTCTTCTCAGTTTGAAGAGACCTTCATTTCCTTTGGGGGTTTGACATGAAACCCTCTCTCTAAATTTATTGCAATGGGGACATCACAGGATGGATCAAGTCCAACTAAAGTCCTTCAGTCTTTGATTATAATTCTCTATGAAAACAAATGTTCTTTGAATGGCACAAATTTTATTTTTAAATTTAAATTGAAGTCCTTTGTTTATAAATAATGGTCTTGGAAACCCTTTAGTCCAACTCCCTCATTTTACAAATGAGAAAATTGTGATCGAGAAAGGTTGTGACATGCTCAGGTTTACCCAGGCAGCAAGTTACTGAGTCTGGATTTGAGTACAGGTTTGTTAGTTGAGTATACTTAACACTGTACCAAGCTGGTTCCACTGTAGTTACCAAAGGGACTGGAAACTCTATTGTTATTTACCATATGCTAACTATAGCAGAGATAGAGATAAATGGAGAAAATATAGATCTGGTTCAGAGAAAAGGCAAGATGAGACAGAAAAAATCAAGAAAGGAGAATAGGGAAGAAGGGAAGGAGAAAGAAAGAGATATGATTTTGAAAGATTTATGATGCTCTGAAGTCTGCTTTTCTGTGAGAATCAGATTAGAACCAGGTTTTTCTCTAACAAGGGTCTGCAGAATCAGGCATAAGGAAGAGAGAGGTCTTTCTTAAATATATTTTTATTGATATCTTTTGTTTTTACATTACCTAAATTTCTCTCTGTATTTCTTCCCTTTCCCCCTTTCAGAGAGTCATCCTATATCACAGAGAATATTTTTTAAAAGAGAAAAAGAAATCAGCAAACCTCATAAATGTATTTTAAAAATCAGATATTTAATTTCATTAAATCCTAACTTATTATACCTAATTTATTTCCAGCCCAGAGTCTGTGAGCTTGGCTACTTTGGTTTGATGGAATTTCTGTCAAAACACAGAGTCCATTCAAAACCCAGTGCCTTTCACATGGTAGGTGTTGGTTGAATTACATTTATAAATCAGAGAATTAAGGCTATTCATATGTGTTTGCAAACTGATCTTTAAAATGTGGTAACCACCTTATAAACAAGAATATAAAACTTATCTTAATCTCCACTTTCATCTTAGATAATCATAATTCCAGAACTTTCTAAATTGTACTATAGCGTCTTCTTCCCCAAAGCTCCTTGTATCTGATTTGTAGGTGTTTTGTATGTATAGAAATTAATTTCTTCCAGGGCAGGGCTGTTTCACTATTGTCTTTGTATCCCTCATATCAACTACAGAGTTTATTACATAGTAGCAGCTTAATAAATATTTATTGTTGGATTGAGTCTATAGCGTCTTAGGTGGACAAAGGTAGTTATTATAACATACCACAAGGTAGCCAATGGATTGGTAATAAGATCAATAGTTTTAGATTTAATTCATTAGATCATAGATTTGAAGCTAAATGAGGTATTAGAAGGCATCTAGTTCAACTACCCTCTTTTAGAGACGAGGAACTGAATCCCAAGTAAATAAATTATCGAAGTTACATAAGCAGTAAATGGAAAAGCTGGTGTTCATATTGAAGCCATGGAACCATAAACCTATTGCTGGAAAGGACCACAGAGGTCATCTAGTCTAATCCTCTCATTTTATACATGAGGAAATTGAGAGTCAGAGAAGTTAAGTGATTTTGCCCAAGATCAATGAAGATATTAGTCTCATTTTACAGATGGTGAAAGTAAAGCTTAGAGAGGTTATGTGTAACTTGCACAACGTCATGCTGCTAATAAGTGGTAGACTCATGCTTTGAACACATAGTCCTTTGGCATCAAGTCCTTTACACTTTATGCTATCTTGTGTTGTCTACTTGCATGACATGGTGATTCCTATCCCTGATATGGAGACATCTTAGGATGACTCCAGTTATTTCAAGGAAAGATCTTTTTAAAAAGAAAACTTTTCATTAACTTTAATTTTGTTTTAATTATCTGTAAGGACATTGGTTGTAGTAGAAGGTGGAGGTGATATAAATAATTAAACAATATAGAGCACCACAATTTCAAGAGAGAGAATCACTGGTCTAATGTAGCCCTGAAGTTTTTCCTAAACAATCTTGGAGTTCAATGAAACCAAAGTTCCAACTGTGTTCTTACAGTACCTTTCATCTGAGTTCTTAAAACAATTAACTATAATTTTCCTCATTTGTTTTGACAGATGGGGAACGTGAGGTAGAAAGAAGTTGAAGTGACTTAACTATGGCCACACAATGAGCCCACAATCCAGCTGGGGAACTGATTTTCCCTTATTTGTGCCATATCTCATATAAGGGAGGATAGTTAGCATGCCACCTAAATCATGGCATTATCAACAATTTCTCTTCATCAATTACAATATATTTATAGGTTGGGAAATTAAATTCTACCATATTCTTTTAAAGTTTTCTACTTTGACTTTGGAACTATTCCACTTATTTTACTTTTTAAAAAGTCATTCAAGTTGCAACCAGCTCGGCACTGGCCCATTATCTTCATGGCTTGGTAGTCAATGGAATCCAACGATTTCTGTGGCCTTCCACGAGAAAGCATTGCGTAAGATCGTATAAAATTGTAATTTTGCCTGGTTTTCTTGTAACTGACATAGAAACCACAGTATAAAAGTAATGGGAACCAAGGACTTGGACTAGCCAGACCTGTTGAAGCAATGGAGCTGAGGTCTGGAAACCAGCGACTCTGCCTGGGATGGAAATCACAGACCCAAAAGGACTTGGTAACAGAAAGCCTCGGCAACCCCTCTTTCCAGCACTGATTTATGGACTGCTCAACCAAAATATCTGGCTTCGCAATTGTTTCTTTGGCCTTATTTCAGCAGAGGAGCAAGTCTAAAGCCAAATCAATCCTGGGACATTTGCTCAGCAGTCAAATAGTCTTTTTTAGAGGACTTGGAAATTATTCATTTGAGTCTTGTTATGCAACCTTCTTTAGTGAACAAGGCTGAAATGTCTACCAGCAGGGAGAAAACCAGTAGAATTGGCAGGAATGAGCTATCACCAGCCTGAACTTGACCTAAATAAGGAAGCCAGTAACAAAGTGAATCTGTCCTAGTCACAGAAGTTCAGAGCTGGAAATGGGCCTCAGTGACTATTGAGAATAATCTGTACCTGAAAATGAGTGCCCAGCATAATACATTAGACAAGTGGTCAACTCATCTAGCCCTTTTTGGAAGACTTCTAATGAAAGGAATTTACTAGCTTCCAAGATTACCAATTATATTTTTGGATGACTCTAATTTGGATAATCTCAATGTCTCTAAATGGCCAAAGGAAACAATGTATTGTCTTTTTTCTTCTTTTTAATGCCTTTTAAAAATATTTTATTTTTTAATTACATGTAAAAATAATTTCTAACATTTGTTTTTTAAAATTTTGAGTTCAAAATTCTCTCTCTTCTTCCTTCTTTTCCCCTCTCATTGAGAAGGCAAGCAATTTGATATAGGTTGTATATATATATATATATATATATATATACACACACATATATAGTCATGTAAAACACATTTCTATATTAGTCATGTTGTTAAAGAAAACACAGATGAAAACCATAAAAATAAAAATGTAAAAAAATAGAATATCTTGATAATGCATTCAAATTCCATTAGAGGTATCCCTTTTTCCTATCACAATTTTGCTATATTACAGGTTAGCATAAGAAAATAAATGGGAATTTTGGGGGGAGTTTTGCATATGCCTCAATCAACACATGATGGCCAGCAGAGGATGCAGAAAAAATTTAGAAACTGAGAAATGCATAAAATATACATATAGCATTGTAAAATATCAATACATTTTATCTTCTAATATTGTAAATATGCACAATTTCTTTTTTAAAGTTAAAATAAGTACACAAAAGTTAAAACTTGCAAAGAAAATGAGAAAGACCAAAAAAATTTTCCACAAATATTCCATATCAAGGGGATACTGTACCCCTAACTACTGAAATATGGAAATAAAGCTATAGTTCTTCCTCTGGAGGTAGACAGAATTTTTCATCATATACCTTTTGAAATTCTCTCAGATCTTTATGTTGAGAATAGCTAAGTCATTCATAGTTGATCATTGTACAGTATTGCTGATACTGTGTGCAATGTTCTCCTGGCTCTGCCCATTTCACTTTGTATCAATTCATACAAATCTTTTCAAGTTTTTCTTAAAATGTTCTGCTCCTCATTTCTTATAGCACAATAATATTCCACCACAATTATATTTCACAACGTGTTCAGCTATTCCCCAATTGATGTCATCCCCTCAATTTCCAATTCTTTGCCGCCACAAAAAGAGCTGCTATCAATATTTTTGTAGGTAGAGGTCCTTTTCCCTTTTTCTTTGATTTCTTTGGGAAGCAGACCTGGTAGTGGTATGAGCAATTAATTCACTTTCATCATATGTGTGGTGGAGCTACTATCATTTAAACATGATAGGTGAAATTTAAGGGAATTGTAGTAAAAAATAACACATCCTTTCTGCTCTAAAATCCCTCAGTGATTCCACCCCATTCCACAATTTTGTCCTAAGAATAAAAGTAACAGTTCCATTGAAATTTCTAAAACTATTTATATCCAAACTTCTTCCCATGGGATTATCTCCTCTCTCTATACTTTTGCACTGACTATCCTTCATTTCTGGAATGTACTCTTTATTCATATCTGCTTCTTAGAATACCTTGTTTTCTTCAAAGCAGTTCCAGTGCCATTCCATACATGATTCCTTTTCTGATTCCCTGGCTCCTAGTGCCCTTTAATTTTATTTAGCTTGTATTTACCTGTATATGTGGCATATACCCAAAGTCTTAGTGCATAGCTTAAAATGCACTGACTTTTGGGACAGCTTATATTTTGTATATACTTACATGTTATTGCTCTGATAGACCGTAAACTGCTTGAGGGCAGTGGCTTTTATTTTTGCCTTTTATATCCTCAGTGCCCTAAACACAGTAGACACTTAATTGTTGTTTGTCCTTTGCTTTCAAAGAAGCCTGATGACATTCTGATGGGTAATGTCTTGTGTTGTGCATGAATTGGATTTAAATGAAGCAGAGTTGCACAAAATCAACAGCCTCATTCTCTTTCCCATAGTCACCAAAATCCAGGGACAAGACAAAAGTCAGATGACTGGTGATGGTCCAGGATGCAGTGGAAGACCTTGGCATCTTGGATGTCTGACCAAGCTCTAGGTACTCCACAGTACCCGCTTCAGTTGCCTTAATGACCATTGGAACAAATTATTGTCATCTGTTCATTCCTGCCAAGTGAAGTCTTTACCTGCTTGGGATAGACATCCTTTGAGTCACCAATGAGTTTGAAGCCTGTTGGTTACCCTCAACCTGGCACTTAATAAATACTTACTGATTATCTAAATATGGGAAATTTCAGCCACATAGATGTTTGTTATGAAGAGGGGTCATTGATAAAACTGTTATAACAAAATGTTTAGTGGCATGAAATACATTCTTTATTGAAACAAAGATGCAAATTAGATATTTGCCAACAAAATGGTTCTGTGGGATAAAACAGTGGATTTGGAGACAAGGCTTAGGTTGGAATTTTGGCTCTATTGCTTAATAGCTATAGCATTCTAAATAAATTATTTAACCGTTTTGTCCTTAGTTTTCATGCCTGCAAAAATGGAAGGAGTTGGAGTTGGAAGAAATGACTGCAAAGGTCTTCTCCAACTCTACATCTACTATTCTATGATCCCTTATACATGTTGCTGGGTGGTGTCTGAGGAGAAAACAAATAAATCATTCTTTGATAGACTCAGTTCTCTTCTTTTTCTATGCCTTTGATTATCTTAATTATTCATTTATTATTTAATTTTTATTATTTTATCATTTATACATGCAATATTTATTATGGATAAAATTTTATTTAATGAATTTATTATTCTATATAATGTATTATCTTTATTCTAATGGCTAGATTGATAATATTGATTTTGTATATGTGGCAAAGGCAAATAAATTTATTTAGACAGAGAAATACAAAATTAGGTCCCATCATATTCAATTTCTCCTTTTTAGGAGATGAAATGAGCCATATTTGAACCAGATCCCATTCTATCCCAGTTAAAGCTATGTACCCTACTTTTTTCCCTCCTTACCCACAAAAATAGGAAATCCTATATCTCATTAATGTACGTAATCAAAGATTATTATGCATACATTTCTTTTTTTCAGATGAAGTTAATGTACTCAGGTATAGTAGTTAGAGAGCTGGCCTCAAAACCCGGAAGAACTGAGTTCAAATTCTGCCTCTGACAGAGTGACCCTGAACAAGCAACTTAGCTTCTGGACAACTTTCTGAAATGATAAAGTTCCAGAAAATGTGCCATCCTATATTGATAGAGTTTTCTCATGTAGGAGCTTTCTATACATATGAAATTATAAGTACAGTCTCTGTCATCATATCTCTATTGCCAAATGTATCTAGTTATCTTAGCAGAGTCATATCATTCATTTAAGTAATGGTAACTCTAGTGGAGAATGTATTTATACATGAAAATTTTAAAAAGGGCAATGCTACTGGTTTGAGCAAAAGGAGAAACTGATATTCTGGAGACTTAACAAGTAAGAATTTATTAACTCCTTACTCTGCCAATCCCTGGGGAAACAGAGATAAAAACACAACTTTTTACTTATCCATTGCCTTTTGGATCCAGCAACCCTGTTTTCCTGCTGTTTCTTATATCCAACACTCCTCCTGCCTATCTTCTCAATTATTGTCCCTTGTGCCCAGAATGCTCTCCTTCCTTATCTCCCACTCTAGATTTTCTTTATGACTCATTTAAATGTTAGGTGACTCACTCTTTTGATCCCCAAGTAGAGTATAAGTTGCTTGAGGGCTGGGTCTACTTAATTTGGGGCTTTGCATCACCAGCATGTGTTTGCACACCACAGATGCTTAATAAACATTTATTGGTTTGGATGCTGAGAGAAGGATATGTTTATCCAACTGAGTGATATACTTTTAAAGTAGAGTCCTTTGCTACTTTTGCTCATTTGGGGAAACTTCTTCTGGAACTGCCTTTGCAGCCTTGTACACATTCTTTTGAATCTTCTGAACTGCAGCAAATCTTGGTCTTCGGAGGGTGGAATTGTTTTTAAACTGCCAAAAGTCCTATAGAGTCCAGGCTGGTGAACAAAGTAGATTTAACTCAAATCAACCCAACAAACATTTATTGAGTGTTTACCACAGGCTTGGTGCTGGGGAAGAACGAGACAAAAAATGTTTTCTACCCTCAAGCTCCTTATAAGAAAGTAATGAGAGTTTAGGAGCCCAACCAGAAATGTAATCTCTGAGGAAGGCAAGGTTGCCCAAAGAAGTTTTTCGTGGCAAATATTTTTGGGTTTTCATTGCTGAGATCAGGGTCTTATTTTTCAGGAATAACCTTGAATGGTGTGCCTATTGAGAACAAAATAGTGCTAGAGCTGTAGAAGAACCCGAATAATTCTAGTACAATCATCTCATTATAAAGATGAAGAAACTGAGGCCCAGGGAAATTAAGTGACTTATTGAAGATTACACAGCAAGATTTCATGACAGATGCTCTCACCCAGAAAGGGTCAGGGCTCTTTTCATTTTAGTATCCTGACTCTTAGGTTGATTTTCTTCAGTATGCCCTGTTTTTTAGATGTAAGACAGAGGGATACATCTTTTTGACTGTCACGATACTCTTAAAAACTGCTTTAACCATTTTTATGAGGCAGTAATCCTCATTCACCCTTCAGAGGCTCATAGGGATGAAACTTGTGTCACAATTACTGAAGTTAGTCCTGCCAACCAGTGATAATTCTCTCCCTCTCAGTCTCTGTCATTCTCTCTTTCTCTCTGCCTCTCCCTTCCTTTATATATTTTATAGCATTTTGTTTGGACCTCCTCATTTTCCTTGTACTACAGATATTTATTTATCTTTCTCCCAATTACATGTAATAAAAATTTTCAACATAAGTTTCCCAAAATTATAGTTTTATAACCCAAATTGTCTCCCTCTGTCCTTTGGGAGGGGGTGAGAAATTTGATCTAGATTTTACATGTATTATCATGCAAAACATACTTTCAAATTGGTCATTGTTGTAAGAGAATAATCTTACAAAACCCAAACCTCCAAATTAAATGATATTACAGATATTTACATATATATACATATAAATCCTTCTCACGAATTGTAAACGCGATAGAGGAATTGTGCTTTATTTCATCTTTGAATCCCTAGCATTCAGCACTAAATCTCTCTTCTTCTCCCTCCTTATATCTTCCCCCTCCCTCCTCTCCCCTCCTCTGTTCTCTTTCCTATCCTTTCTTCCCTTCTGTCTCCTCTCTTTTTCTTTTCCTTCTCTCTCTGTCTTTCTCTCCTGGAACCAAACTTAACAAGCTTCTGTAAGACATATTAACTTCCTGCCTACTGTGGTGAGAAAAGCTCAGGGCTGTGGAAAAATGCTGATATATTTAAAATAAGAAGAAAGACTCCAAATGACCACATAAATAAACCTCAGGGAATTTTAACCAAGTAACTGCTGCCAGCTAATTCCTCAGCCAATCAAAATGCTAAGTGTTTGATACTGCAAAGGGGCCGAATTTCTGTTCTGGGCCATGCTTGTCAGCACTCCAATTGGTGTAATAATAAACATATCCATTCATAAAAAGAATAGGATGCAAGTGACCACCTTCCCCAAATCCCATTGACCTCTACCAACAGGAGGTACTGAGCATTGTCCAGGTTAGCAACAGTAACAGGAATGCACAGCTGTCTCCTGACATTCCTGGTCGCCAGGCCAGAAGCATTTATAGACCACAATAAGGAGTGAGAAAACAAACAGATGTTGTCGCATGGGACATGGCCAGTGCCATGAAAGCAGCTGGCTTCAGCATGGAGCCCCCTTCCACATGACTTTAGTGAAGTTGACATTACTGAGATCCCACATCAAAATAAAGAGCAAACCCTGTCTCTATCCAGTTGTTTCAACTGCCTCAGGCATCTGGCATTTTCTTCTTTCTCCACTCCCCTCCCCAACCCCCAATTCCCTGTGTGTTTATAGTACCTAGTACAGTGGGGTGACCCAGCAATAATAATGGCCCCAAATCCTCTTGAATGCTATAATGAATTTTCAATGACATTGTTTAGTTCTTTGCCTACCAGGGATAAAGATGACCTAAACTCTTCACTGACTGGATCACAGAGAGTTTATTTGGGCAGGGGATTAAAAAGGATGAAGAAAAAGGTCTCCACACAGTCTTGATGGGAAATGACAAAAGAAGATTTCTGTTGGCTTCCTGCACCCCAGATAATGCCTTCTATACATAGATGAAGGCACATCCTTAGGGGGATGGGTGACTTCGGTATGGATTCCTGAAGATAGCCAGTTGGTTTTTCCCTCTGCCTGGAGTACATTGGGATTTGGACATGGGGTTGGGTAGAAGAAATTGAGAGAGAGGGATTGAGGGAGATCCTGTTGAAAGAGGGAAGTGCTGTGGTGGAATGATTCCTAATCTAAGATCATAGATTTGTGTAGATTTAGATCTGGAAGGGATCTTTGAGGTCATCTATTCTAACTTTCATTTTCTAGATAAGAGAGAGAAAATGACTTGTTCCTGGTTACAAATAGAAAATGGTATCATTGGATTGATCTTCTAGATGCTTTCTCCTATCCTTCCTGGGTTTTTGTGAGACTGCTCTGTCTTGCTTCTCTGCTACCTCTAACCATTTCTTCTCAGTATCCTTTGCAGAATTATTCTCTGTGTCTTTTCCCTTTCTGCATGGGTATACCCTAGGTCTCTGCCCTTTTCTCTTATGTTTCTATTCCATGTCTCTTGGTCATCTTATCTGCTTCCATATATACAATTATTTTCTCCATGAAGGTGATTTCCAAATCTACATATGCAACCCTTTTTTCTCCAAAGCTTCATTTTACTGCCTGCTAGACATCACTATCTTGATGTCCAGGGATACCACCACTGGAGGTGTCTGAAATAGAACTCTCTCCCTTGCCCCTCCCCATCTTACCCCTCTCTTCCCAAATTTCTTATATCTATGGAAGGAACTGCCATTCTTTCATCTGCTCAGCCCCTCAAACTCTTCTTCATTTTCTCACACGTTATTTTGATTTGGATGTCAAGTTTTGCTGATTCTGCTACCACCCTTCTCTCTACCTGCACCTCATAACCTCTCCCCAGGAATGCCACATTCTTAGCCTCCTAACTGATTGCTCTGCCTCCAGAGTTTCTCCTCTCCAATCCAGTATCCATATTGTTGCCCAAATAACCTTCCCAAAACAACTCAAGAATCTCTGACTTCCTTAATTAGCTTCAGTGGTTCACTGTTGTCTCTAGAATAAAATACAAACTCCTGGCTGTAAAGCCCTACACAATCTGTCTCCAACTTGCCTTTCCAAAATTATTTCACATTGCTCCTCTCACGAACTATATGTCCCAGCCAAACTGGCTTATTTGTGGTTCCTTTTGCACAACATTTTCCCTCTCAGCTCTGTACCCTCACATAGGCTATCTTCCATGCCCAGAATGCCTTCTCCTCCCTTCCTTCCTCTGCCTCTTGAAAACCTTAGCTCTCTTCAAGGCTCACATTCAAGTACCATCAAACTAAATGAGATTTTTCTCATTCCCCAGTTATCCACACTACCCCTAACCAAATTATTTTTCATTTCCTTTGTCTGTAATACTAGTAAATGCTTAAAAACCAACTCTCCTCACCCTCCCCCCCAAAAAAAGTATGATAAACTTTTTTTTTCAACCATTACCTTCCTTCTTAGAATCAATACTGTGTACTGGTTCCAAGGCAGAAGAGCAGTAAGCACTAAGCAATGCTCAGGGTCACATTGATAGGAAGTGTATGAGGCCATATTTGAACCCAGGACCTCCCATTTCTGGGGCTGGTTCTCAATCCACTGAGCCACCTAGCTGCCCCTAATGACATGTTTTTAAGCTTAATCTGCATTAGTAACATTTTTGCATCCTTTTTTAAAATATCTAGACCATTAATAAAACAACAAACCAAGCATTCGTGGCCTTTGCTGATATCTAAGTTATAGATACTCATGCTCAAAATAGAATAATGAATTCTCATGAGTCTGTACAAGCTGGCTTTAACACACTCCTTGCATACATTTCCCCCAGGAAAATATAAACTTTTTAAGAATAGAGATTATTTGAATTTTCATTTTTGTGGCTTTGGTGCCTGGCACAATGTCTACCACATTTCTTGTTGTTGTCACATGTTACAAATGTCTGATTTCTAATTAGAAGTCAGAGGACCTGGATTCTAATCCTGGATTCTCCACTTACTAAGTTAGATGACCTTTGGAAAGTCTGGATCTCTGGATCTTACTTTTCTTACCTGTCAAACACGAATAATAATATATAACTGTCTTGCTTCACATGAGTTTTTGTAAGGATCAAGTGAGATCACGGCTATGGAAGTGCTTTGTAAACTGTAAAGTCCTATATAAATATAAGCTATTATCTTCTTAGGTTCAGAGGGCTATCCCTCTCTCCAGGGTGTGAAGTGAGGAATTAAATTCAATAATTATAATAACAAAAATAAACATGCCTCTCTTGTTATTGTTTTATACTTGGTTTAAATTTTTTTTTTTTTTTTGGCAAAATAAACACAGAGTAAGGGGTTAGGGGAAAGAATGTTAACTGATGAACCACAGCTATGTTTCCTTTCAAAGGGAAGAGGTGGAGTCTGTGTTTTGGCTCTAATAGGATTCTTGGAAGAAGATTGAATAAAAGTGGAGAAGGCAAAGATGCTATTAACAAGCATTATATAACAGTAAGAGGTTGCTGTTGTTCATCCTTGGTTTTGAAGAGGACCAAAGACATCACAGGGAGATATTTTGACTCATGCATGAATTGTATTAATTGAGGAAGAGCTGAGCAATCTTAGTCTCATTCTCTCTTCCAGCATCATGGAAGTCCAGTGGCAAGACAAAAGTCAGAATGATTAGTGGTTGTCCTTGTTGTCTTTGATGTCTGAACAAGTTCTAAAGGTTCCAAAATGTCTGCTTCAGCCTCCTTCATGGCCATTGTAACAAATTGTTCTGATCCTCCCATTCTGCCAGGTAGAACTTTAGGGAACAACATAAATGATCTAATAAATTCCTTTACTTTTTTTAGATGAGGAGCTTAAGGCCCAGAGAGTTTAAGTCATTTGCCCAAGGGCATCTAGCCTTCTAAGTGGTGCTAGAATGCAGGTGTTGTTTCTTCTATTTATGAAATAATAATATCCTATATTTACATAACACTTTAATGTTTGCAAATCACTTTACAAATGTTTTCTCACTCGATCTTCAACAATCTTTGGGAGGTTGGTGCTATTTTTATTCTCATTTTACAGATAATGAAACTGAAGCATACAGAGGCTAAAAGACCTTCACAGGATATCACAACTAGTAACTGAGGATAGATTTGCACTCAGGTCTTCCTAAATCTAATTTTAATACTCTATCACCTGAGGCATCTAGAATATACTCCTTCCTCACCTCTGCCTCTAAAAAAGTCTAAAATCTAATTCCTTCCTTCTTCCCTTCCTTCCTTCCTTCCTTCCTTCCTTCCTTCCTTCCTTCCTTCCTTCCTTCCTTCCTTCCTTCCTTCCTTCCTTCCCTCCCTCCTTCCCTCCTTCCTTCCTTCCTTCCTTCCTTCCTTCCTTCCTTCCTTCCTTCCTTCCTTCCTTCCTTCCTTCCTTCCTTCCTTCCTTCCTTCCCTCCTTCCTTCCTTCCTTCCTTCCCTCCTTCCTTCGTTCCTTCCTCCCTCCCTCCCTTCCTTCCTTCCCTCCTTCCTTCGTTCCTTCCTCCCTCCCTCCCTTCCTTCCTTCCCTCCTTCCTTCCTTCCTTCCTCCCTCCCTCCCTTCCTTCCTTCCCTCCTTCCTTCCTTCCTTCCTCCCTCCCTTCCTCCCTCCCTTCCTCCCTCCCTTCCTTCCTCCCTTCCTCCCTCCCTTCCTTCCTTCCTTATTCCCTTCCTTCCTCCTTCGTTCCTTCGTTCCTTCGTTCCTTCGTTCCTTCCTTCGTTCCTTCCTTTGTTCCTTCCTTTCTTCTCTCTCTCTCCTTCTCTCTCTCTCTCTCTCTCTCTCTCTCTCTCTCTCTCTCTCTCTCTCTCTCTCTCTCTCTCTCTCTCTCTCTCTCTTCCTCCTCTTTCTCTCCCCCTCCTTCTTTCTCTTTCATGAATGCTATTTGTATGCCTTCGAGATTTGATTTACTGGAGTGATCACAAGTTTTACTTTCTGTAGAGTTTCTTCTTTCCCCTTTCCTGTTTCTAGCACTTACAACAATGCTGTGTTTCAATTTCTTCACTGCAACTGCAAGGGAATTTTAAAATGCCCCCGAAAACCCCTTTACCACTGACATTTTACAAAGTTAATGAAACATTTCTCTCCATTATTAAGATTCAATGGCTTTCCACTGGTTCTCCTTTTCATTCCAGGAGTCTGAAATCTTGAGTCATTATCGAACAATAAAGTATTTTGGTAAAGGATTGGATATTTGATATGAGAAAAGAAAGAGCCTCATTAAATGGGAGAAACATGGGCTCCACTTGTTACAGTGCATTCCATGTGCTTCCTGAGTAAACTTTGCAGAAAAACTCTTTAAGTCCTGGCAAAATCTGACATGGCCAGCACAGCACAAAGAGAGCTATTTAAGAGTCTAAGATAAGGGAAAATTATGAATACTGTATGCCCAAGAAAGAAAGCTGTATCTTTGCAATAGCCTCAGGACTTGGGGAGCAGTTTGAATTTTTGCCTTTAAATGACATTGACTCTCAATGAATAAAGCATTTGGCTTTCTGACCTCTGGGCCCCCTCGACTCCTACACACACACACACACACACACACACACACACACACACACACACACACACACACCACAAGGAAGCTACACTATACATATTCTATCTTGGCTTATTGGGAAATTGTAGGAAATTCAGAAAGTTGACATATAACGGAACAGTTAGTTGATCAACACCTACTATCACCATTTCCTATGAATGTATTTCTGGTGTAAGGCAATCACAACTTTGATGCAGGCAAAAGAACTTAGATACTATTCAGCAAATAAATGCTCAGATCTCCTTGTCAGTTGGAGAGATATAGGAGATCTGCCATTCATGGACAACACAGGTTTAGTATGCCAATTCATTTGTAAAACCTAAAAAGGGGGATGATAGATGGTTATGAACAATATATCCTCATAAAATAGTATTTAGCATTGGGAGGAAAATGAATTTATAGAAAGATTGCTGTGAGATGCAGCTAAGCTAACTCAAGGTTGTTTAAAATAGAAACTGGAAAGAGGATGGATGATAAGTAGACAAAAGAGGGAAAAATCTGTCAAATTTCCATAAGAAATTATATTCTTCATCAGTGATAGTAGAGTCACAACATTTTAACTATGACATTTTAGTTCCCAATGTATTGCCTAGGAGAATGGAAATGATATTAACAAAAATGAGAATAGGAAGATGAGCTAGATTAGACAAACCAGAGACACAATGACTTTAAGTTTCAAGTGCATGTTTTGAGTAATCATAATTATCAAAGCTCAAGTATCCATCCAGTGAGTGCATTCTCTACTCACAGATTATGCTGTAGCTGCAAAGAACATTTAATTAAGACAGAATATCAAAGTAACAGTGAAAAATAAACAAGTAACAATTGTTTTAGTCTTCCTCCAAAAAAAAAAGGAAATCTCCTACTACTACCTTGGTGGCAAGGTAGTAATAACTTTCCTAGAGAAATCTGTATGACTTATCATCAAAACTCAGATTTCAGGATTGTTATGAAAATAGTTTTCTAACCCCTGGGGACCAGATTCACATCAGCTTTCACACCTGGTCACCAACTCCCTTGTACCACATGGCACCAATCTTTATAGAGTTTACTTTCTCCACTGTCTCTGAAACCTAAATAAGCAAGCACAGTTTCAAAACTAATATTTCCTGTTGCATAAACTGTATTCTACAGGTTTAGGCTGCTCCAGCTCTCTGAAATTGGTCAGGAAGATGTGATTCTAGTTTCATTCTCTTATAAAGTGCTACTGTAGACTCTTCTTCTAGGCAGACCCCTCTTCTTTCTCTCTTCTTTTATGTCATCACCTCCTGACACAATAACTGCATCCAGCCATAAGAATTACTGGGTTGTGTCCTGAGGTCATACCCAATGGCCATTCTTTCTCTTGCTTCAGCCATTACTGGCACTGAAGTTAGTCAGAAATCTTTCATTATGGGTAGTTCTTTACATTCTTAAGACACAAAGAGGGTGTCTATACTATAGGGGTCACAATTTTGAGGGTATTGGGTGATGTTGTCAAAATGTTGAGGTGAAAAAAGGAGGATCAGAGAAAGGAAGGGAAAAGGAAGGGAAGGAACAGGAAAGGAAGGTAGTCAGGTCACCCCAGCCCCAGTAGGAAAATTAACCTGAACTGAGCCCTTTAGAGGTAGGCTAGGGTGCTGTGAAGATTGGATTTGGCTCTCCCCTGATTGTAACAATGAAGGTACTTAGCTTTTCCCTGATTGTGAAGATTAAATTGTAACTCTTGTCTATTTTTAGATTTAATGCACAAAAAGTACAAACATGGTACTTAAAAGTGTGAAGAGCTGCCCATTTAGATCTGATCACCAAAAGTGAAAATATTGCACTTAATCACGAAGTGGGAGGTCTATGATCCACGTGTGCTATAGTGGATAATGAATCAGAATTGACTAACTGCCTTCTGGGCAGTCCTAGAGTAGAGTGCCAATTATGATTGGTAGATGTGGAATTAGGGGAAGGCACAGGAAGTGACACAAGAGAAAATGTCTTTAAAAGGGGCTGTCACTTCCTGTGAGAATGAATTCTTCATTTTTGGAAGTGGAGATGGGAGTCTTGGAGTGGAACTTCCTGTGAGAATTCAATTCTTGATGCTTTTGAGTGGAGGCTGGTGAAGAGGGGCAGAAGGATCTACTGACTGGACTGACATGTGGTGAATGAAAAAGATGACTCTTCCTGGATATTTTTTCTGAAGAGACTAGCCTCAGGAGAGACTTCCCCAGGGCCTCAGCTTTGCTGTTAAGGACCAACTCTCCCAGTCCTGCTTTGAGCCAGGGGCTAGGAGTAAATTACTTAGTGTTCAGGATAAATATCTTACCTTATTCTCTCTCTAATTTATTGCTTCACTCTTTCTACATTTTGTAAATAAATGGTAAATAAAATCTCTTTGGAATTAGTTAAATTCCTGGTGACCAAACTTTTAAATAATCAAGTCCAATCCTTTAAACCCTTTCCCCCCTTACAGTAAAGAACACAATCAGGCTATCCTTCAGGGATATTTAGCTGGGTTTATTTAGGGTTTAGATCTCCAGAGAAAGAAAAGGTGCTCTGTAGAAAAGGCTCTCGCTCTTTTTGGAGAAAAAGCCACTCTCTCTAGGGAAAAGGCCCTAGTTCTGGGAAAAAAGGTGCCAAAACCCATGCTTCTCTCTTCTTTTATACTTTCTCAGACACCTCCCACAAAAGAAGTGGGAGGTGTCTGAGGAAGTTGAGGTAGAGAGTCCTGGAAGATGTAGTCCCCCAGGGTTTAGAGCCATTCCAAAATGCACAGTGATCAATCTGGAAGATATAGAATCATAGATTTAGAACGGAAAGAAACCATAGAGACATCCTATCCAATCCCCTCCTTCTACAGATAAGGAAACAGAGTTATGTGACTCACTCATAAAAACATAGTTAGAGGTAGTGCTAGAGATAGGATTTGGATATAGGTTGGCAGGATGTCATAGCACTCTATTCATTATGACAAACTAAAAAATATCAAGTGTTTTGAGGGAAAATTATGAACATGGCATGGTGGGAGAAGAACTGGGTTTGGAGTCAGAGGACATAGCTCCAAATCCTAGCTTCTTATTCTCCAGTTTGTTATTCATTTGTAAAATGAGAGAGTCTGCTAATATTATATGTAAGAACCCTTCCATATCTAAATTGTGGTGATATATAGAATCATAAGATATAAGTTTACAGCTGGAAGAGATTTCAAAGATCATCTAATCCAACTCTCATTTAAGAAAATGAGAAAATGAGGCTATATAATTCACTAAGGTCAAACAGGTGGTAGTAAGGACTAGCAATCCCATGACATTAATAACTCCTGTACTAATATACCCACTTTTTCATATCTGCAACATCTTTATGAGAATGATCTACACTGCACCAAAGGTATTCTTGATAAAAATATGAGAAAGGAAAAAGTAGTCATTTGCAAATTATTTCTACTCCATGTTATAACTTTACAGTCATACATAAGGTCCAGAGAATTTGGGGTTTTCTTGACAAAGGTAAAGGAGTGGTTTGCCATTTCCTTCTGCAGCTCCTTTTACAGATGAAGAACAGAGGCAAAAAAAGAGATAAGTGACTTGCCCAGGGTCACCCAGTCAGCTAGTAACTGTCTGTGGTCAAATTTGAACTTAGGTCTTCCTGACTCTAGACCAGGTACTCTATCCACTGTGCCACCTGGAAAGAATCTAGTAATTTTGATCCTTCAGAGAAGCAGCATGAAATATGTCCTCCAATTGACTTTATGATCCACAAAGTAAAATAATGTAAGAAATAATCAAGATAAAATCATTTGAGTGGGAAGGGAAATTTACTGGACAACAGAGATGGACTCCATCTGGTTGCTTCCTAGTTTAAGTTGCTATTAAATAGTTGGAGAAAGAGAAAGGAATGAGATTGGAGTGACATTTTCTTTTTTAAGCTAAATATTCTCATTCTTTCACCTGCATGTATTAACCACTAGAGTTTACCAAAAGTAGAATGGTCTACATAAGGCGACCATGATTTTATTCCCTTGTAGGTTTTTTAAGAGAAGACTAAATGACCACTAGTTGAGTATTTTATAGAGAGCCTACATTCTTTTAATTGTTCTGTTGGGGTAACCATGCATTGAATTAAGAGTCAGAGTTTGGAATAAGGAGGTGATCATTCCACTAAACTCTGTCTTGGCCAGATGATATTGTTCTTATTTCTGGGTGCCATGTTTTAGGAAGGGTATTGGTAAGCAAGGAAGTAACCAGAGAAGAATGTCCCAGATGGGGAAAGGCTTCAAAATCATATTATATAAAGATTAGTTGAAGGAACTGGAGATAATTACCTTAAAGAAGAGAAGATTTAATGGGGATATGATAACTATCTGAAGAAATTTAAAGAGCTGTCTTGAGGAAGATTCTTTAGATTTGGTCCCAGAAGACAGAAGTAGAAGTAGTAAGTATAAGTTGCATAGAAATAGATTGATGCTTAAAGAAAAAAACAACTTCACAATTAGAATTATCAGGATATGCTGGTAAATATTTAAGTCCCGGCTTTCTGGGGAAAAATATGTCTGATATACTTTTCAATTTAATCTGCATTATTAATATTTCTCTATTATTTTAAGTCTTGACAGTCAGCACAATAATAAATTGAGCCCTGATATATATGTATACATATATATATACATATATATATATATATATATATATATATATAGGTATATATTCCAGTTCTTTCCAGGAGCTATTTAAATTTTCTCCAGCTTGCCAGTGGAATTATTAAAACAATGCGATAGATTACCTGAGCAAGTAGGGGACATCTCCCATTGCACATCTTCAAATGGTGGCTACATAACCACTATAACAACTAGATCTTGAACAATTCTTAAAATGGATGTCCTTGGATTTCTTTTCCAACTTTTTAATACTGTATTTCTATTATCCTACAGTTCTGGGTATTATAAATACCAGTGGTCATAGGGCTGCTGATTTAGCAACAACCAAGATGTCTAAGATGGGTAGTGCCTTATTTATCTCCGATTACTGATTCTTTCCAGAGTAAGATAAAAAATATCTTACTTTTCCACCTTAGAATTGATACTATATATCAATTCCAAAACAAAAGAGCCAGCTAATTGGGGTGACTTGCCCAGAGTCACAGCTAGGAAGTGCCTAGAAGCCCCCAGAATAAGATTTTGATACTTCAGAAATGTGTGATTTCATTGGTGATCTTTCATACTTTGGTAGGCTGTTTTCAAGAATGATTCACTCTAGAAGAAATTTAGGTGGCTTAGTGAGTTGAGAACTAGGCATAGAGATGGGAGATCTTTGGTTCAAATATGTCCTCAAATACTTCCTAGCTCTATTATCCTGGGCAAATCCCTTAACACCCATTGTTTAGCCTTTACCTTCTGCCTTGGAACCAATACACAATATTGATTCTAAGATGGAAGAGAATGGTTTAAGAAAAGAGGGAGAATGATTCAGTCTGATTCTAGAATGAAGAATGCTTACTGCCTCCTGAGAAAGAGGTGATAGACTTAGGGTGCAAGTTGTAACATAAACTATCTAGATATTAGACTGTCTTTAAGGGTAGGGGTTGTCTTTTATCTTTTTTTTTTGTATTCCTAGCACTTAGCATAGTGCCTGACACATATAGTAAGTGCTTCATAAATGTTTATTGATTGGTCATGGTCATTGTCAAAATTTGTTTTTCTTAATTATGCATTTTTGTTATGAAGATTTTGTTTTCCTTTTTCTTTTGAAAAAGGGGAAGAGAAAAAAATAAATTTTGTTCTTTGAATACAAATAAAAAGGCAAGATAATTATGAATAAATAAAATATGAGAAATAAAAACAAATTCTAAAAAAACAAAGAAAAAAGAGCCATTAAGGGTTTTTTAAATAAGAAAAAAAATGATCATGGATTGGTGTCTAAACTTCTGGTGATGAATCTTTCTGGATTCAAATAACCGGATCCTTGTGTCTCCAGCATCTATCAGGGTGTTTGGCACCTAGCAGGTCCTTTATACTGGCTAAATTGCATTGGATGGGGTGACAGATATTTAGCCTGTTCCTAGGTCCTTACTTGAAACTTCTCTAGCATAGCAGCAGCTGCCAGGGCTTATATTCTGTTGGCAAAGCATCTAGTCACCAGAAAGAAGGCCAGTTCAGAGTTCTATACTTGGAATTTTATTTCACAAAAACATTCCTCACAATATAACTAGTGAGTCTAATTCTCACGCCCAAATAAAAACTCTACAATATATTTAAAAATGAGACCACACTCTATTGGAAGGGGAAGAAGAAAAAAAAAGGAATGGAAACTGGTATTCCCCTAAGTTAAGAAGAGAGTAGAGGGGAAGGGGTATACTTTTGGTGATTCTGTGGGTACTGGAACTCTAGCTCAGTTCCTACTTAAAGGAAAAGGAACCTACTATACTGATGATTTGACGTACCAAATCTGAAAAATGGCATTGAGCTTGCCATTCATATCTGTGACAAATTTCTGCATGATTTTTAGTTTCCTGAGGCTCTCTTTCCCTTTATCTTAGAATCCTTGGTTTCCTACAAGAATTAGCTCAAAAGCCACCTTCTGTGGAAGACCTGTCCCAATCCCTCAAATGCTAGTGCTTTCTCCTCTAAGGTTACTTCATATATATTAAATGTATTCATATGCTGTATATATATATATATCCCCATGAGATTGAATGCTCCTTGAA
This sequence comes from Monodelphis domestica, assembly GCF_027887165.1. NCBI lineage: Eukaryota > Metazoa > Chordata > Mammalia > Didelphimorphia > Didelphidae > Monodelphis > Monodelphis domestica. The sequence goes on along the minus strand of NC_077228.1, from coordinate 428,648,583 downwards.
CAATATTGAACTATGGGCAGGCATAGAACTATGCATACCCTTTGACCCAGCAATACCACTTTTGGATCTGTAGCCCAAAAAAATCAGAGCTGAGGGAAAGGAGAAAACATCGTATAAAAATATTTTTAGCAGCTCTTTTTGTAGGGGCAAAGAATTGGACATTGAGGGTGAGGGATCCATCAGCTGGGGGGCTGAATAATCTGTGGTATATAGTTGTTTCAGAAAACTATTGTGCCATAAGAAATGATGAACAGAAGTTCAGAAAAACTTCAAAAGACTTCGATGAACTGATACAAACTGAAGTGAGTAGAATCAAGAGAATTGTGTATACAGCAATAGAAATATTATATGATAATCAACTGTGAAAGCCTAAAGGATTATCCATATAACACCATGGGATTCATGATAAAAAAAATCTATCCACAAAGAAAGAACTATTGGAATCTAACTACAGATTAAAGCATGCTCTCCTTTATTTTCTTCACAAGTTTTTTAATTGAATGTGTGAAATATGTCTTAAGCTATGGCTTGGACAATATGGAAATAATATTGTATGAAAGCACTGGTATAACCTATATCAGTCTATTTACCTCTTTGGGGAAACAGGGAAGGAGGGAGGGAGAAAATATGAATAAAAATGTCAGAAAACACTTGTGAAAATTGTTTCTACATGTAATAGAAAAAAAAACTTAATTGAAAAATAAATGCTCCTTGAGGGCAGGAATTGTTTTCCTTTTTAACCTCGTATTCCCAGCATTTAGCATAGTGGCTTGCACTGTGTTATAAGTAAATGCTTATAAATGCTCGTGTAATAATTGCTTATTTGAACACTTAGTATGTGCTTGAGTTGTTATCTGTCAACATGACTGGCACATTGCTTCCATTTTCCCCTACACTCCCAGACCAAATCTGCAATACTATAAGGAAAAGTTTTCTGATAATGAACCTTTTTATTGTAGCTCTGGCATGTAGGACTAATCAACAAAGAGAGATATGAGCCCTCCCTGGAGAGATCTTCCTACAGAGTCCATGCATGGTAGCAAGCGAGGTACTAAATGATTCTGTCATTCAACTTCCAATTTCAGTAGTATAATATAAGTTTGGAGGCAGCTAGGTGGCTCAGTGGATATCAGGAGTCTTGGAGTCAGGAAGACCTGAGTTCAAATTTGGCCCCAGACACTTATTAGATGTGTGATCCTGGGCAAGTAGCTTAACCTATTGATCCACTGGAAAAGGAAATGGCAAACCACTTGAGTTTTCCTTTTCCAGGAAAACTTCTGAACTGTAAGGTCCCTGGGTGTCCTGAAGCATCACACATGAGACAACAACAATGGAAACAGGTATATAACACATTCAAATAAACTAGCCTTAGATGGACCCATACCACTCCTTGGCAAAAATTTTCATTTAACTATTATCAACTCTTGCCTAAATTTCTTTCTTTCTTTCTTTCTTTCTTTCTTTCTTTCTTTCTTTCTTTCTTTCTTTCTTTCTTTCTTTCTTTCTTTCTTTCTTTCTTTCTTTCTTTCTTTCTTTCTTTCTTTCTTTCTTTCTTTCTTTCTTTCTTTCTTTCTTTCTTTCTTTCTTTCTTTCTTTCTTTCTTTCTTTCTTTCTTTCTTTCTTTCTTTCTTTCTTTCTTTCTTTCTTTCTTTCTTTCTTTCTTTTGAAAAAGATAGCACCTTTTGTAAAATTTCACCTTAAAATTTCCTCCACCCACAATCAAATCTTCCCATGGAACAAAAACCAACGCACCAGTCAAACTAAAAAAAAAAAAAACCAACAAAAACCAAACACTTTTGCAAAGCCAATGACATAGTGATTGTACTGATAGGGCATACTTCATTTGACATTTCCACTCTTTATTTCTCTGTTCAGAGAGGGAGCCAGGTTTCATTATCAGCTTTTCAGGACCTGGATTGTTCTTCATAATTCATCAGACTTCAGAGATTTTTCAGCATTGTAAGCATGCATTATTGTAGTCATTTTTGTTTTCTAAGTTTTGCTTTCTTTACTCTGAATCACTCCTACTAAGTTTTCTTCTACTATGTTCTATATCATTGCACTGAATTATCCCACTCTATCCATATGCCATAATTGGTTCTGCCATTTTCTAATAGATAGGCACCCATCCTCTAATTTTTTGTTACCATAAAGAATCCTTTTATATTTTTTTGCATGGAAAATTTCTTTCATTAATTTCTTTGGGATATAATAATAACAGCAAACATTTATATAGTACCTTAAAATTTGCCAAACATTTAAAAAGTATTATCTCATTGTATCCTCACAACAATTCTGGGAGGTAGGTTCTATCTATTATTATTTCCATTTTACAGATGAGGAAACTCAGGCTGGGAGAGATTAAGTGACTCAGCCAAAGTCATAGCAACTGTACTTCAAAGCTACTGCTCTATTCATGATGCCACTTAGCTCCCTCTGAAATATAAAACCATTAATTGACAAAAAGCCATGATGGATAATTAACATATTGGATGACAAAGTAAAAATCCAATAAGAATTTGATGAGTCAGAAATGGGTTGACTTTAATAAGATGCAATTTAGTAAGAACAAATATTGTCTTAAACAGATTATTGCTGAGAATAATAATGTTTTTATGGCTTTATTTTGCAATCTGTTACTTTATTGGAGCTATTAATTCCCATAACTATTTTTTTTATTGATTTCCTGGAGTTTTGCTAAGTAAACCATCATGTCAACCAAAAATAGAGATAACCTTGCCTCTTTTTAACAGTGTTTATGCTTTTAATTTCTTGAATTTGCCTTATTTCTATAACTCTCATTTCTAGTACAGTGTCAAATCATAGTGGGCCAAAGGGGCATCCTTGCTTTACCACTATACTTACTGGGAAAGAGCTGTGTTTCACCATTGTGGCTAACATTCCCTTTTGGTTTTAGAAATGCGCTTTTGCTCATATTAAAGAGTTCTTCCACACCCAGACGTTTTATAATAATTAAAAAGTACAAGTAGGTGCTTCATTTTGTTTTAGATTTTCCATCCCATTCCATATCTTTTGGTATATGGGTAAGTTTTTATTATTTTAAAATTTTCTTTTTTTGATGTTCGTTAATGATTTATCTATGTTTGAGTCTTTTAAGATAGTTTTTTAGTATTGTTTCTCATTTTAAAGCCCTTTAAACCTTTCAAAATCTAGTTCTTTCTAGATTTTTATCCATTCTTCTGTATTTTTTTTTCAAGGGAAAGGAATGGATGCTATCTTAATTTTTTCTCTTTTTGTTAATTACATGATTAGTTCATTCATTTTTTCTTTTTCTATTGTGTTAAAATATGTCTTCAGGCATATAACTTTTCTTCTTCAGACTTCTTTAGCTACATATTCAAATTTTAGTATGCTATTTCATTGTTATTGTACTCTTTTAATTTGCATAATTATTTCCATAATTTGTTCTTTGTCACATAATTTAGGATCATGTACCTGAGTCTCCATGGAAATATGTATTTTTGCTTGTTTAGCCTGTATTCATTATAAAAATAATCTACTATGCTATAGTTTGCAAATGATATGTTTAATATTACTTCCTTCCTATATATCTTTGTGATTACCTTGTGTCCTAGAACACTGTAAGATTTTACAAATACTCTACATGATACTGAGAAATAAGTATATATTTGATATTCCCATTCAGAAGATGCTTTCTTTCATTTTAATCTGCTAAACTTTTTGCTTATTTTTCTCTTTATTAATCTGTCACTGAAAGAAGAGTATAAAATCTACATGTGACTATTTAGTTTTTAAAAATTCTATTAGCTTTTCATTAAGTATTCTTTTTGGAAAAATGTTTCAGCAAAATAAGAAGTCATGCCAGTCTAAACTTATTTATCCCCTTTCTATTACAGTTACTAAGCTAATAGATCAGAGGAATATTGTATGTTTAATTTACGTAGGTTTTAGCAAATCATATTATAAGAGTATCTTATTATATTATTGTGGAAAAGGTATAGATTAATTAACATTATAATAAAAAAGACTCATTCCTGCTCAAATAACTGGACTCAGAGTAGTCACTAATTGTTTGATATCAACTTGGAAGGAAATTGAGTTTCTCCAAGGATCTCTCTTTGGCCTCTTGGGCTATTTAACATATCATTATTTTTTTTACCTATAGTCTTATCAAGTTTGCCAATGTCAATGTCAATGACAAAAAAGTCATGATGGGTGATTAACATATTAGATGACAAAGTCAAATTTTAACAACAATTTGCTGAGTTAGAACATTGAACTGACTTTAATTTTAAGGGAAAATATTGTCTTAAATTGGTTAAAATTTACCTCACCAATATATAAAGAAAGAAGACATACTATATTGCAGTTTGCCTGAAAAAAATTGAGGATGGCTAGTTATTGGATATTAAGATCAAGATAAGTCAACAGTGTGATACAGCACCATAAAAACTTGTAGAATCTTGGATAGCATTGAGAGGCAAGCTTCCAGGAATAAGGAAATAATGAGTCAGCTGGACTTTTCCTGGTTAGACCACATCTGAAATATTGTGTTCACTTCTGGGTAACAGTTTCAGGAGAGGTATTGATAAGCTAGAGAAAGTCCAAAGGAGGTAAACTAAGATAGTAAAAGACTAAATTCATAGCATGTGAAAATTAGTTGAAAGAACTGTGGATATTGAGCCTGAAAAAGAGAAGACTTGGAGTTAAGCATTAAAGTTGCCTTCAATTATTTGAAGGGTTATCATGTAGGAGAAAGATTAGACTTGTTCTGTTTGATCCAGAGTTACAAAAATAAAAGTGATGAATGGAACTTGCAAGTAGAAAGATATAGGCTTGAAGTCAGAAAAACAACTCCCCAATGATTACAATTGTCCAAGAGGAGAAATGGGCAGCATTGGGAAGTAAACAGATCATAGATCTAGAGGAACTTTAGAGGTTTTCAACCTATCTAGCCACATTTTACTGATGAAAAAATGGAAGCTCAGTGAGAGTAAGTGGCTTGCCTAGTGCCATATATATATATATATATATATATATATATATATATATATATATATATATATATAATAAAATGCAGAGCTGAAATTTTACCTCAGGTCTTCTGAGTCTAGAACATATCTTTCTGCTTCCAAAAGAGAGAGCAAGGTTGAGCAACTGCCTTGCTTAAAGCCAATTCATGAGCAAGACATCACTGAGATTTCATTGGTTGTCTTTGAAAATGAAGGATGAATAGTGGCAACAATTTCTACTCCCATAACTCATCTGAAATGGCTTTTTGCAAGGTCACTTCCTAGGCAATAAGGCCAGTGTCCTTTTCTCAGTTCTTCTCTTTTACCTACCTAAGGTATTTGACAGTATTATTCATCCTCATTTTTTTCAAGTGTGCTCTTATTCATTGTTCACACTATTATGCATTTCTTGTCACTTTTCTACCTCTTTGCTTGTTTCTTATTTGTCCCCTTTCTCTGACTCTTCTTCCTATCAGATCCCCAGCAAAGGTATTTCTAAACATATCATGCTCTTATTTCTTTTTCTCTCTCTCCATTCTTTCCCTTGGTGATCTCATCCAATATTAGAGCTTTGCTGACAATCACTACAAAGATGATTCCTAAATCTCTATCTCCAGTTCTCTTTAAGTTTCCATTTTTATATTTCTAGCATCCTGTTGGCTGTTTTAACAGGGATAGCTTGTCGATGCCTGAAAGACATATCAAAAGCAGAAGTTATAAACTCCACTCAAACCAATTATCTTCTTGTTTTACCTTTTCCTGTAATCCCATCAGAATTTTTTTTTCAGTTAGTGAGGCTAAAAGCCTGACATCATCTTTCCTCATCTGATCAGTCACCATCTGATTGATTCTCCTTTCAAGGGACAAGGTCTATTTCAAATGTCATCTTTTTCATGAAGCTGGTCCAACTCTTCTCATTTGGAAGTAATTTCCTACTTCTCTGAAGTCTCTAATTTATACATTGTTATGATTCTTACTATGCCTTATTGCCCATTATAGTATATCTGCATTTCTCTTTTTCTAAACCCTTACATTTCATCTTAGAATCAATACTACATATTGATTCCAAGGCAAAAGACTGACAAAGTGGTAAGACAATGGGGGTTAAGTAACTTGCACAGAGAGATTCACATAGATAGGAAGTATCTGAGGCCAATTTTGAACCCAGGACTTCTTAACTTTAGGCTTGGCTCTCTATCCATTGAACCAGATAGCTGTCCCATCTGTTTTTCTCTTAATCAGTTTCCTACCAGATTGTATTATCCAGGAAAACAGGGACCATATTTTATTTTTCTTTGGATCCACTTCTTCCACTTCCCACAGGTTGGCATACCATTTTTGGGGGGACTAAAAGGGGAGAATTAAAAAACCTGCAGCCCACATTTATATTGTACTTTCTAAAGTATAGCAACTCTAAATATTCCAATTTATGCATGAAAGAGGAAACCAAGACTATTACCATTTTATAAATAAAGAAGCTATAATCAATCTAAAAGCATGATTAGATACCTACTACGTGCACAGGCACTGTGCTAAACACTGGGGATACAGAAAGAAAAAAGATTGTCCATGGTGCAAGGAGCTTACAATCTAATGAATAATACAATGAGAAGCAATGTGGTATGTAGAAAGTACACTAACCTTGGAGCAAAGACAGTTTCAACTCTTGTCTCTGTTGCTTATCCCTTGTGATCATGAGTAAGTCAGTTAACCTCTCTGGGCCTTTCCTTATCTGCCCAAAAAGGAGGTTGGTCTAGATGGTCTTTGAGATTCCTTCTAGCTTGAGATCTCATGAACGGCAGCTACATAGCTAATGGCAGAGCAATGATTCAGACCCAAGTCTTCTGGTCCCATCTTCATATCTCTTTCTACTTGACTCTAAGAGAGTTATGGATTTTTCACCAATAGACGGTAAATTCCAAGAAGTCAGGGGCTCATTTTTGTCTTTGTATTCCCAGAGTTCTTCATGGTGCCCATTACAATCATAACTTGTTGAATGGAATTGAATATCGGCTTTTCAGTGTTTCTCCCCCCCTCCACTTTTGATATCCATTGGGAGAAAAACTGAAGGTCCCAAGTGACTCGCATAACAACTTTCCATAAGATATTATGGGGTATGATCTCGTAGGAACACAAAGGCCATCCATGTAAAAAACTTATTATTGCCACTTTATTACTTTCATTTTCAGCACAAGCTCTGCATTAGGACTTCTGGGACATTGTACATGCTCTGCTTTGATCTCCCATTATTTATTTCCATATCAGTTTGAGCCATTTTTCCTGGGGATTTTCTGGTTTCTGGATGGAGTAGTCATCTCTTTGGCAAGAATTTTACAAGTTCTAAGAGAGTTGCACCCAGAGATTTGCCAGATCAGTCCAGCATGTAGATTTACCATTGAAGGCTTAAAAACTTTTTTTGGGGGGGGGGGCAAGGGAGGAGAAGGAACAAGTTTTGTTTCTCCCACCTCAGACCCCAATTACCTAATAAAGATTCATCTTTTTTTTTTTTTTTTCTGTTTGAGGATCCTCCTGACCTAATTTTGCTCTTTGCCCAGTTTCAGATAACACAATCCATTTTTATGCATTAAGCTCCCCTAATGAAATCCACATGTCTTAAATCAATAAAGTCATTGTTTAGTTCTTGCTTCTCTCCCCCCCCCCCCCCTCTCTGTGGTACAGTTTTTGCTGCTCTGTTTTATTTGCTTACTTACTTGTTTGTGAGAATATAGAACTATTTTATCTAGGATCCATTCTCTTCAACCCCAATCCCTCTCATTCTTTTCTTTATCTTTTTCTTTAAGGATGATCAGTGTGTTGGTATGCAGCCCATTGGACCTTTCTATTGTTAGTATATGGGTATAGAATAAGAATTGTTTATTAGTGTTTTTCCTTCTGCTTGTTTATTGTTTCCCATTTTATTTACCCTTGCTTATTAAACACTAAGGAATTTATTAAAGAGTCTATTAATTTTATATGTTTATTGGATTATTTTTATTAATGGCAAAATTTATAATAGAATTTGTTTTCTTTCCTTTCTGTTTTGTTTTTTCAGAATTTTGGATTTTGTTTGTTTCAGGTTAGTTAACAATAAGAAACATTATTAGTTGATTCAGTTTCTTTGTAAACGTGCATTAGAATCAATCCCCCCCCCCATCCCTTCTCCCAGAATAGAAGAAGCAGAGCTTTTATTGCCCTTTCATATTGCCTGTTTCTTATTCTCTGACTTGTCTCTTCTTTTTTTAATGTTAGGTTAATATTGAGCTTGTGGATTTTTAAAAAAATAAGCTCCCAAATCACCTCATTCTTTTGGGGTTTCCTTCTTCATACTGAAAACAAAAACACCTCCTCTGCATGTAGCCTGCTGGGTGGTCAGGCTGTTTCACTGAGGCATTTACCTATCTGATGATACAAGACTTCAAAATAGAAACAGGCTCCCATTAAATTGCAGATAGTACTAAATTTAGAGCCATTAATTTCTAAAGAATTGTCTGTGGGTACCACACATATTTTAGCTCTTAGGGTCACTAGGAACAAATTTTGCCAGACCAACCTCAATTCCTTTTATGACAAAGCCACTACTAGACTGGTAAAAGACAGGAGTGCTATTGATGCAGGATATCAAATTGGCAAAGCATTTGATGGAATCTTTGATGCTACCCTTGTGGACTAGATAAGAGATGTAGCCTGGATCATAGGACAGTTAAGTAGAAACTGAACTGCTTGAATGTCTAGGTCAAAAAAGGGAGTTTCTCTCTCTCTCTCTCTCTCTCTCTCTCTCTCTCTCTCTCTCTCTCTTTGTGTGTGTGTAGGTAGTATGTGGTATATGGAGAAAATATGTGTCATGGTCATATTTTATTTTTCCCTCCTCATTCAATTTTATCTTGATTTACATTAAAATATAAGTTTACAATTTAATTAATTTCCATTAAAATATAAATTTATGAATAATAACCTATAGAAAAAATAAGGAAAATAAAAATAAAATAAAACAAAATGATAGCAAATGGAATCACATATTTCTACTTTTGCCAACTGTCAGAGCAGGAAAAATCCTTAATGTATAAACAAAAGGAACAAAACTAAACCTTCAGCAAAACAAAACATGTGTACAATGACTTTGCTAAAAATAATTAGTGTATTGTAAACCTCTCTATGTACTAAACCTGGTTTTGCTTTTGTTATTGTTGTCTGTCTTTACATAGTTATGTTCACTGTGTATTTTGCTCTTTCACTCTGATTTATTCCTTATAAGTCTTGAATTTCTTTGAATTCTTATTTATCATTTCTTCTTTTTTGTTCCTATACCATAAATTGTTCATCCATTTCCTAATAGACCATAGTCCTTTTCCAGGTTTATTTTTTTGACTGTTAAAAACAATATATCTAAGAGTATTTTTCTATAGATCAATCTTTTCCCCCCTGACCATTACTTGTTTAGGGCATATGCCTAGTGGTATGAAAATTGGGTCAAAAGATTTGAACATTTTTGTAACAGTGTGTAATTGAAAAATTCTCTTAAAAAGATTGAACTAACAAATCCACCAGCAGTATTTTAAAGTACCTATTTGTCTACAGTTATATCAGCATTAATTCCATACCCCCCCCCAAAAAAATCATGACTATTAATGGATCTTTGTCAATCTGGAGTGAGGTCTATACCCGAGAATTAATAGTCATCTATGCCTGGTCCTATTGTATTTAATATTTCTCACTGATTTAGAAGAGATGACATACTTCTCTGTCTTGAAGATGGAAGGAACTGTGAATGTACTGGCTGATAGAATTGGTATCTAAAAAGATCTTGACAGTTTAGAATGATGGGCCATGTGTAGTAATGAGCTTCCTTTCACTTTAAGTCTTCCAGCAGAGCCTGGAAGATAATTTTTATAGGGTGGTAACTAAAAGTAAGTACTCAATAATATTGAGTTGATGATGGCTAGATCAGTTTTCATTTTTTAAAAGATAAAATATTACATTAAGTGTCAGGAACATCATCTTTGTTTCAGCAGGTCCTTTTGGGTATAGATCTGTGTTACAGGAGTCAGCCTTGCCAAAGAAGATGAAATGGGAGAATGACAAGACAAATGGTAAGTCTCATTGTTCAAAGGTTCTCCATAACTCATTCCTTCCTTTCTCTCATTATCTTATTTGACCTTTTGATGGATTACATTGTGAATCTCTTTTTCTCATTTTCAGCTTTCTGCCAGAGTTAGGCCAGCTCTTCTCTTCCCACATCTTCTTCCTTTTTGCAGTTTCATGGAAATAATATCCTAGGGGTGGGAATTTTTTTCTCTTTTCCTGAGAAGTTCTATTGTTACAATTCTGGATTTCATGTGAGAAGGCAAGTTTGGAATTAAATCCCCACATGTCCTGAATGGTCTGTCCCTCCAAAAAAAAAATATCCCACAAATGCTTTATTAACATTTTTCCTCAGGAGGAAAGTGTTGAGGGACAAGGAAATGAATACAATGTTTTCCCACCTACAGAACCTTTCTAACAGCCAAAGGACTCCAGATTTTTTTTTTTTAGGAAAGTCTTTGAAAATAGCCTTATCCCACTGATTCTACTTTCCCAAAGCTACTTATTAAGAATCTATTACCACTATAATTTTAAAAATCTTCTTTATAGTCTTTTTCAGCAACAACCATGCTCCTCCCCAATCCCAGATCCCATTCTAAAACTAGATCTGCTTTTATGTCATCTCTGCAAATGAGGTCCCATCTTACATCATACAATTAGTCATTTTTTCTGGAGGTTACCTTTAAAGTTCTTCAGTTTTTACAATTTTATTGTGATGGGGACAGTAGATAAAAATATGGCACATAATGAGGTTGGCAACTCCTTTTGATGGAAGGACAGAGCAATTTTACCTGAGCCTGATTTCACTGCTTCTGGGACATTTTTAGTTGAAGTGAACAAACAGCACTGAATTAAAAAAAGCTGAACTTTCTAAGTTTTGTGACTCAAAAGCTCTTTGTTACCAGTAAGAACTTTTGCTTTGGTCATAGGCTTGAAGTGAACCAGAAAGTCTTTCATGACTAAGGTGACTTTTAATTATTGTCTCCCAGGATCATAGGATTATGGAATTTCAGATAGGGAAGGAACTTCTCTTCCAACTCATGAGTTCCAATCCATTCATTTTACAAATGGGAGAAATGAGGCCCAGAGAAGTCATCCTTCAATGATTCTGACTAAGAAGTATGATCCCTTTCCTCTAAGTCACTAACAATTTTGCAATTGCACTAACTCCCTGTTTTGCTTTTGGTCAGGCAGAAAAATCAAGGCATCTTTTGCTCTCTGGTCTTGTCAAAGTATGATTGAGATGACTGTGGAACTGGGTTGTGGAGGGATGATGGAGAAGGGTGGTCAAAAAATTATAGGGATATTGAGGATAATGGGCAATAGTGAGGGGAAAACAGGGGATCTAGCTTTTCAGCATATCTTAACATACTGGTTGAACAGTTTCACAAATTACTTTTACTGAATCATAAAAAGGCTTGTGGTAATTTGGGTCTTCAGTAGAGAAAACAAGTCCAAATCCTAATAGCCTATAATATTATCTGAAAACTCAAAGAGAAGGCACCAACTACCAAGACTTCACTTATCCTTATCAAGTCTCATTAAGATCTTCCTTCTGGCTTCTATCATATGAGCTCCTGGGAAATCAAAGAATCACAGAATGATAGCCTGGAACGGATCTTAGCCGCCATTTAGTTTAGGCATCCATATTTCAGAGCAGCTGGGCCAAAGGTGGTTCAAGAGATGATTTTTATTATTAGGAAATCAGCAACCTTAAAGAATTGCCAAGTTGGTGAAGTTTGTCTTTGGCCCTCTCTCCCTTTCTTTCCATGTCTCTCCTACCTGCAAGTTTCTCTTTCTGATCCTTTCTGCTCCCCACTTCAATCTGCTGACTTTTCCAAACCCAAGATTTGAATTTATATTCCTTCTTCATGCTTTTAAAGTACCTTTCCCTCTTATCAAAATCAGTTAGCTCATTCAGGCTGATCCCAGCTGGCTGATTAAATATATTTAAGCATTTCCCCCTACCCTGGCCCTCTTTTTCTGTGTGGCCCTGAACAAACTGATTTAATTCCTTGCATATCAGTTTTTCTGATCTATTAAATAAGGCAATCAGAATAGAATTCTTTCTAGTTCTAATATTCTAGGATTCTATAACCCCTTAAGGAGTTTACCTTCTAAAAGAGGACCTCATTAACCCAAGAGGCCCTAATTGATGGAATGAGATGGAGGGCCAGGAAAGGAGGGAGATCTTTTCCAGTCAGAGTGGGGTCTACTGAGAGCCCTTGCCAATTCTGGATACCACATCCCCCTCCTCAACAGCTATATATTTGGTACCTCAATTCTGGTCCAGCCAATTCTCAATCTCTTACATTCTCCAAATTCCTCCCCCCCCCCATTTCCCCAGCTCCAAGATTTTCTGTCCATTAAAAAATTCTTCAGGGAGCAGATGGGCGGCTCAGTGGTTTGAGAGTCAGGACCAGAAATGGGAGGTCGTCAGTTCAAATCTGGTTGCAGACACTTCCTGGCTCTGTGACCCTGGGCAAATCACTTAACCCCCACTGCCTAGCCCTTACCACTCTTCTGCCTTAGAACTAACACCCAGTATTGATTCTAAGACAGAAGGTGAGGGTTTTAAAAAAAGTTTCAGAGACGAGTATTTCATAGGTTCTGTGGGGTCTTCTCCTTAATGTCATCCAGCTCCCCTCACTTAGGAAGTTTCCCAATCCACCTAAGCTAAACTGGGACCTTCTGCTGCACCCAGGGTCTATTTCTATTTCTTCTTGTTCTGTCCTGAAAGGAAGAAAAACAGCTGGTCACCATTCTCTACACATCAGGAAGGATTATGACTTTCACTAATTATTTGATAAAAGATAATTAACAAAGGCTACTAGCTCTAATTCCGAATCTAAGGCTTGCTAAATCGTAGGGTTGAACTAAGGGAGTCATACTTCACAAGCACCAGGGCGTCGGTAATGATAATGCATCAGTTTTATGTCACTTCACTGTCTGGGAGAGCTGGAGGTATGCCTCAGACTTTGATGAGCTGCAGAAGGTTCTGCCTGTGGCACTGAGGACACGAGCATGCCCAGAAAGTCCTCACATTTCAGCCCAGGTAACTTCCTGCACAGCCCAGCAAATCCTTTCCACAGAGTCAAGCAAGTAGCAGCAGGCGAAGGAGTGGACTTTGTCAGAATGCTTGAAATTTATTAGCATGAAAAACCATGGGCAGAAGGCTGCGGCAGCCAGAGCTGACCCCTAAACAGAGAGAAAACTGCCTTTTCTGTTGCTTTTGGTGGATTTCAGGTTCCAGCATTCAGTGCAGCATGAACCTTTGCAACAAGCCAGTGAAAAGGAAGGCAGATTTATGAACCAATCTAGCCAGGGTTCATACAGTTCCATATTCCAAAAGGCATTCTTAATGATAAAATATTAAAACGTTGCCTTTCCTTTAAATATGCTCTCCTTTACAGATTTGTTTCTATCTCCCCAGTTCCATCTTAATTGCATCCTGCTGCTTGTCTTGCCATGTATGCTCCTACTTAATGCAGTAATATTAAAAAAAACCTCCCAGACCCATATATTATCCTCTCCCCAAAATGGAATAGTTTCTGCTTGGCCAGCATGCTATGCTTTTCTTTCTCTGCTGTATTGCTCACACTATTTCTTGTATCTGGAATGTTCTTTTCTTTCTTCCCTTGTGGAATTTCTACCCATCCTTTAAAATTGAACTCAAATGCCAACCCCTCTAAGGGACCTTTCCCCAAACTTCCTTAATGGTCTTTGCTCTTTTATGAAGGAAAAAAATACACAAAATTATGACTCTGAATTCAGAAGACCTGGGTGTCAATCCTCCTTTGAATATAGATTGTATATGCAGCATATATTCAATATATATTCAATAGTATAGAGAGAGTATAGTATAGAATAGTATAGATTCAATAGTGTATATATAGTAGAGTATGGAATAGTATTTATTCAATATATATTTGATAGTATATATAGTATATTATCTAATCAATAGTATATTTTTTTATATAGTAGAGTATAGAATAGTATATATTTACTATATATTTGATAGTGTTTTTATAGTATAGGGTAGGATAGTAGTATGTATTCAGTAGTATATATCCTATATTCAACCCATATTCAATAGCATAGAGTATGGTATAGAATAACATATATTTAATATATTTGAGAGTATATATATAGTATACTATAGAACAGTATATATTCAAAATGTATTTAATAACATACTATTGAATACATATATTTAAACATAAATATATGTAAAATACTACCTGTGTGGTGGTATTGTTGTTCAGCCATATCCCACTCTCTGTGACCCCATGGACCATAGCTCTCCATGGAGTTTTTTGGTGAGGACACTGGAATGGTTTGTCATTTTCTTCTTCAATGGATCCAATGGATCCTGTTTTGTAAGACATCAGAAGTTAAGTGACTTGCCCAAGGTCACATAGTAAGGAGGCTGTATTTGAACTCAGGTTTTCCTGACACCATGCCCATTGCTCTAATCACTGAACAACAGCTGCCTCTACTCCCTGTGTGACTTAGCCTAAATCTTCCTGGCCTCAGTTTTTCTCATCTGTAAAATGAGAGGTGTGGACTAGATTTCCTCTGAGCTGCCTTCTGGCTCCAGATCTCTGATCCTATGACTTCTAATGGTACTTTGTTTTGCAATGCTCTAATACACTTATGTCTCATCTTTCACTGTAGTCATCTATTTATGTCTTATCCTCTTATTTCCTGGTTTCCCAGAAAAATGGCCCCAAAATCAATTGGAAGTGGGCAATCTGCTGACTAAAAGCCTGTCTGAACTTAGCTTTTTTGGTCTTCATAGAATAGATTGAATCTATTACCAGGACTGTACTGGAAGCATTTTTTAGTTTGTGAGGAGTTGACAGAGTTTTGTACTGCTCTTATATAACCTTCCAGAAGACAAGTTATCAGGAGGTGTCAGAATAGGATTTTGAAGGAGAATTAAAAGAGAGGAGGAAAATGAGCTCAATAAAATATAGGGAATCTGCAGAATACTTTAAGTAATACTCAAAGGGCTCCCTGCCCTGCCGATCCATCTTTTTTAATGCCACTATTTTTTATGCGATACTTTGTGGTTGTGAAAGATGCAATACTATGATCCCAGAAGAATCAGAATTGCAGATGGCCCAAAGGGTAACGGAATAGAAATGGCAAATTGACATAACTGGCAGCAGCTATTTACATATGATGATCTGCATAAAGGGAATGGCATTAAATACACAGTGTAAGACATGTCTAGGAAGACCAGGGTCAAAAATGCCACTTCTGATACAATCTTTGTGACTTAAGGCAAGTCACTTGACTTCCTTCCCTCAGCCACCATTTCTTCTTCTATAAAATGAGAAAGTTAGACTAAATGGCCTTTGAGATTCATTACAGCTCTCAACCTATGATCCCATCACCACTGTATGCCAGATCAAAAAAGGACATGGAGTGTTTATATAAGAGTAGGGAAAACAACCGAATAATTCTAGAGTTTAATGAATATCTATGGAAAACAAAAAAACCCAAAGGAAAGATTTCAGTGTTTTGAAGGACTTTGGAGGTCATAGACCATAATCTCATAGAATGAGATGGCATGGATGGGTATTGAACTGTACAGATCGATGCAAGACAACAGATCCGCTGAAATAGCCACTGTTCTATTAAACCAAAATTCTATGAGGCATTATGTTGCAATAAACTGAGCCTTTTAGCTAATGGCACCCTTAGCCAAGGAAGAGAATACCCTTTTCTCCTCTTAGGGAGGGGATACTCTTATCTGCAGTGATACTCTTATCTTCAGCTCTAGGGTGAGAGATGGACATGGAATGGTCCTAGATAAGAGTGGGGGAAACAGTTGGATAATTCTAGAGTTGAATAGGTATCTATGAGAAAGAAAAACCCAAAGGGAAGATTTCAGTGTTTTAGAAGGACTATGTATAGAGGAGAAGTTCTTGGAGAGTAATCTCACAGGATGAGATGGCATGAATGGGTCTTGAGCTGTACAAATGGATGGAGTATCTTCTCTGGAGATAACAGATCCACAGAAATAGCTAATAGTCTACTGAACCAAAACTTGATGAGTAATGTTGATATAAATTGAACCTTTTAGCTAACAGTACCTTTAGCCAAGAAAGCATATTCTTTTTTCCTCTTAGAGAGGTGACACTCTTATCTTTGGCTCTAGGGAGAAAGAAGGCTGAAAGAGACATAACCTTTTGACTTTTAAGTCAACACCCCCCAAAACAGGAACTTGTGAACTAGTGTAAGACATCATTGCCTATTATGGGGCCCCCAAAGTATCTGGTCTATGTGTTACCTCAATGCTCTTAGCAAGAAAGGAATGCAGTTAACCTGAGGATATATTATGCTATAGGTTATTTTTTTTTCTCATTGTACCATGTTAAAAAAGGTATGATAGGTCAAAAGATAGGCACATCCTGTCATTTAAAGAATGACAATTAGATCTGGCCAGCTAGATGTGGTTAGCTTTGAAACATGTGTACATGAGACACTTTTTCCTGCAACTTGCCCTATTCTGGTAATAAGCAATAAAGAACTCCGAGAAACCGGATCCTTATCAGCTTTTTCTTTTCTCCATGTATACACAAGGAAAGCCAACATACAGCTGGAGAGAGTTGCTGCTCCCTGGGTGAGCCTTTGATCCCCCCAGAAGCAGGCCTCTGTTTCTCACTAGAGAGAGAGTCAACTGCTGGGGAACCCTGTGTTTATGTTAGCAAAACAGATTCACTTTGCAGACACGGTTTATCCCTCTCTCCTGCCACAATGGGTTATTATAAACAAAACATCCAAAGAAGATTGATTACATTCATAAAAACACTTCTGGATCCCTAATAGGAACCTAGAAATATATTGTAGAGACTCTTCCTGGATGGTTTCTGTGATCTATCACTATCCCCCCCAAATCTTAGAGTTCTATTTCTAATGATATTCACATAAACAGATCCCAATCTTTGATGTTTCAGATCTCATCTGCTACCATTTTTTTCTGGTCTCAGAGGAAATTTGTCTATCCCTTAAATAATTTCACTGTATAGTATACACATCTGGATTTCCAATTGATCAGCCAAAAAATTAGCCTTCCTCAAGTATTTACTATGTCCTAGTCGCTGTTTTAAGTGCTTTAAAAAAATCTCCATAGAATTACCAAGAATATGAGCCATCCCAATCCATCCTTGCTCACCAGGCCTTCTAATTAGGACTGAGTAATGGAACAGAGAGGAGAGATAGGGAGAGGGACTGTGTGATAGTGAGGTTGTAAAACTGGCCAATTCCAGTTTTGTCCTGGAAGACAGACTTATTATTGACTCATCAAGGAAAGGGGTATGTTTGCCCCTGTCCATTTGGGGTTTTCTTGGCAAAGATACTGGAGTGGTTTGCCATTTCCTTCTCCAGCTCATTTTACAGATGAGGAAACTGAGGTAAACAGGGCTAAGTGACTTGCCCAGGGTCACAGAACTAGTAAGTATCTGAGGCTAGATTTGTACTCAGGAAGATAAATATTCTTCACAGGTCCAGCACTCTACCCACTGTACCACCTAGTTGCCTCTTACATGTTAATTAATAAAATTCTATATGTTCCAAATTAAATTTGAATACAAGCAGTTTTATTTTACTTTTCTCCCTTTTAAAGGCTATTTTTATGTTTGAAATTCTGGGAATTTTAATCATTGCTATCATGTCCCTTGATGACCTCGTGTATCAAATTTCATTGAAAAAACATGAAAAGAACAGAAGTTATGTTTATTTTAAAACTTTTTTTTCAAGATGGAAGACTAGTTACAAAGTTGATGTACACAGTGTTTTGATCCCCTTAAGTAGAATAGCTATAGTCTTCAAAATTAGTGACTTTCCTCTGAAGTTAGCATGTGAAAATGAAGGCTCTGTGACCTAATGGAAAGACCCCTAAAACTTGGAGTTAAGAGATCCTTGAGTTTAAATCTGAGCCCTGAAACTTACTAGAAATGTGATTCAGGACAAATCCTTTAGTATCTCTGATCCTCCATTTCCTTATCCACAAAGTGGGGACAAAAGTTTCTTTTATGAGTAAAGTGCTTTATAAACCTTAAAGGGCTATACATAGAGTTCATGGGAGACCTGAGTTCAGATCCCACCTTAGACACTAGCTATGCACCCTTGGACAAATTACTTAACTGCTGTTTGCCTCAGTTTCCTCATCTGTAAAATGGGGATAGGGAAGGTAGGTGGCTCAGTGGCTATAGTACTGGGCTTGAAATCAGGAAGACTCATTTTCCTCAATCCAAACCTCAGATACATACTGGCTGTGTGATCTTGGGCAAGTGACTTGTTCCTCTTTTCCTCAGTTTTATCATCTGTGAAATGAGCTTGAAAAGGAAATGGCAAACTACCCCAATCTCGTTGCTGAGAATAGTCCAAATGTGATCACGAAGAGTTCGGCACTACTGAAATACCTGAACAACAACAAAATGGAGCTAATTATAACACCTACCTGGCAGGGTTGTTTTGAGGATCAAATGAGATAATAATTGTAAAGTGCTTAGTATGGTGCCTGGCACATACTGTTCTATAAATAAATGCTAGTTGTCATCATCATCATTATAAACTTATAAGTTTAATTATTTTTATAGAATAAAAATATTTGTATAGGAATATATAATTATGTTAATGTCCAGTAGCTCAGTTGAAATAGATCTCATTTTGTTAGAACAACTACTTATTTTCATTTTACCAGTTTGCTTTTTTTGGCATTTGAAATTGTATTGAGTCATCTGAGACATACATTTCATTCCTATGTGCCATTAGGATTAAAAAATGTCTAATCCCTATAATCATTTATAATATATTTTTCAGATAAGAACACTACTTCTCATCCAGATTTTGCATGTAGAAAAATGGATATGCATGGGATTTATGAAGGGATAGCATGAAAGATCAGTACTTTTGTAATGAAAAGACCTGAGTTATTTTTTCTTTAAAAATATATTTTCTAACATAACCTTCATTTCTGAATATGTATTTCCCCTTCCCCAGGGAGCTCTCCTTTATTTTTAACAGAATAGAAAAGTAAGAGAAAAAAGTAACTTAAGAAAGTCAATCAATACATTAAATGAACTCTGAAAGTTTATGGTATGTTCAATCAATAATAAACTGATAAACATCTATCAAGTAGATATAATGGACCAGGCACTGTGCTAAGTGCTCTGTAACGAAAGTCCTCTATTTTTGTAAAAGAAAAGAAAAAATGCATTTGTATCCCATGATGATGTAAGACATATACAGTCTTTAAATTTCTTTTATTACTATTCTCAGTGTTAGAAGCAGCTAGTCAGTACTGGACCTCATGACTGGAAGCCATGAGTTCAAATCAGGTCTCAGATGTTTACTAGTTGTGTGATCCTGGGCAAGTCACTTAACCTCAGTTTCCCCATCTGAAAAAGAGAACTAATATTAGCATCTAATTCCCAGAGTTGTTGTCATGAGGATAAAATGAGGTAATATTTTTAAAGTGCTCTGCAAATCTTAGAACTGGCTATTATTTATTCAAAGGAAACATTCCTTTCAGTGAGAAAGAAAAATTCCTTTTAACAAGGGTATAATAGGTTTTATAGAGGGTCCCCTGTTCTGTTATTGCCAATTCAAGATACTCTTATTGGCTCAGATCTCATCTAACACTTCCTCTTAGACTTGGTTATTGTCAAGAAATTACCTATGCCCTGTAGCATAGTGAAACTAGATCAAGTTAGTGAAAATATCAAGTATTGTAATAACAAGAAAAAGCATCAATAGCAAGCAATTCTAGCACTTATATTACAGCCCCAAGAAAACCACCTCTGAATAGTGTGGAGGATAGAATGCTGGACTTTGAATCAGGAGGAGCTGGGTTAAAATCCTACCTCAGGTACTAACTGTGTGATCTGGAGAAGTCCTTTGATAACTCTGCCTGAGTTTCCTTGTCTAAAAATAGGGAGGAGAGGGGTTTAAACTTGATGGCCTTTTAGATTCCCCTCCAGCTTTAAATCCATAACCCTGTTGTCTTTCTAACATCCAAGGAATAGAAGATTGAAAATCTAATCTAATTTTAGACTTCTGATCTAGCCCCGGTTCTGAGGTCAATCAAAGGAAGCTAGACATGTTAGGACAAAAATTTCCTCAACAACTCAGGAGAGTTGTATCATCAGGATACAGATGCTACAACTATTGGACATGAGAAATCGGTTTCTGCATGGGTGCTGAGTTCTATCTAGGGTCTCTAAGAGTGCTGACCAAACTGAGACATTGATCCAGGCATTAAAAATGAGCAGTGAAACCTTCCAGAGGGGTTTTAGTATGGTTACATTGGTATTAAGTATCTAAGCAATTCTAGTAGCTCACCATTTTTCTTTCCTTCCTCTGCCCTTTCAGAGGTCATGGCACCTGCATGTTAAGCATACTGAGAAGAAAGGCCAAACAAAGCCATGTTATTGTTGTTCAATCATTTCAGTCATGTCCAACCAATTCTTTGTGACCCCATTTGGGGTTTCTTGGCAAAGATTCTGGAGGGGTTTGCCCTTTCCTTCTCCAGTTCATTTTACAGATAAGGAAACTAAGGCATTAAGAGGTTAAGAGAATTTCCTATAGCATAAACAGGCAACTTGGGTTAGTGCACCAAAAAAAACTTTAAAATCAGAAAGACTTGGTTCAAGCATTACCTTTGACACAAATTGTCTTCAAGACTCTGGACTTGTCACTTACCTCAGTGCTTCAGGTAACTCTAAGAAAGATGTTCTTATTCTAGAATCTCTGAATTAAAAATAAAAGGTTGGCAATGATTTCAGTTTAATTGGGTTACTTTGTATTACATGCATTTTAAATATAAATTATCTTATAAATAAAACATTTATGCATATAAATAATATTCTATGCATTTAAAATGTCATGAATTATTATTCTTATAAAAAGACATCGATTGGCTCACCAGACTGCCAAAGGAGCCATAACACAAAAAGTCTTAAGAATCCTGCTCTAAAACTATAAATTACAGAAAACTGCTGTACTACATTAGCAGGAGTTTCCTCACTCAGGGGTTCTCCATATCAATGAAATCCTGGCACCTAACCCTAGTCTAACTCCAATTAACCAATATCAGACCCTTTCCTGAAAACAGATTTTTTGATAGGGGCTAATCACAAAATTATTGATTATATAAAATGGTGGGAAGGATAGGAAGGAGGTGAAAATTGAAAGAAAGAAAAGGTCAGAAGAGGGGGTGGGAAAACTACCTCCTTCCAAGTCTAGTCTAAGTCCTTTATGAATCTGTTCCAAGTTGGACGATATGTCCCCCAAGTGATGATGTGCTTATCAACAGAATGCCCAAGTCCAACCAGCTACAATGGCTCTGGATTGGTCAGGATCCTTTCTCATAAACAGAATCCAAGAGGTCCACATTGATTTGTGACATTTAAAAAAAATGTTTCGAGCACTATGTTTTACACACAGTAAGTACTCATGATTATTGTTTAACTCATTTCAAGATACCTTTGGCCTTACTGAACAGAGCAAATGTGGAGGAAGGGTTGTGAACAGGGTAGAATTAATTGTCTTAAACTTCTCAGAACAAGGGATGAGTCAAACACAAGTCCAGATTATTAAATTCCCCCTTACCTCTCACCTTCACCCCCAACTGCCAATTGGGGCTACTTTCTAGAGGTCTCCCATGGGGCAACTTAACTATATTTCCTCTGACATATGCTTTGTTCAAGACACTCTTCTGGGCCATTTCCCCAAACGAGCAAGACAAAGCCCTGTCCTCAAGATGCTTATAGGAAAGGGATAAAGAACTACTGTTTCCCAGCAGTCAGGAGGCCCAGATTAGAAGTAGTTTAAATTTGACTGAAAGCCAGGCAATTCCAAGAATTTGGTGAGTCAAAGCTCACTAAACCCATTGCATTCTGCCCCCTTTTTCGTAAAACTAAACAACTCCTCTTAGAGCACTAAATTATAATCCAGGAGCCCAAGACAGCATTAAATGCTTTTTCTTCTATGAAGGGAATATGCTCATAAATGGAATCATCATATTCACTTGAAAAACTTCTGAATTAACATCTGAAAAGCCAAGCCATTCACTCCTGTGCTCACTGCACATGCCAACATCAACAAAACTACAAGACCCAGTCCACACTTCCAATCTTAAAAGGCTCATCAGATTCAGCACTGGAAGGGACTTTATGACATCTCCTAGTCCAATCTTTGCGTTTTTTAGAGGAAGTGACTGATGACTAAAGAGGTAAAGAAGCTCGTCCAAGGGGAGGCACCTTTGAAGATGCTAGAGAGTTCATTAGTACAAATGTCTCCAGTCTGGAGACAGGATGAAGTTGGGGTCTGAAGGGTTGGGGCTGATGAAGAGAGTAAGGAAGAACCAATGGAGTGTAGAGCAAGGAAATGGAATTCCCTTCTGCCTTCTATGGATTTCTGGAAAATACATGATGTTAATGGTAACAAACATTGTGTTCACAAGTGTCCTCTGACCCTATGGTGGGTGGGTGGGGGGGCAGTTCCCTTTCATTTTCGACTCTACATTTTCACCTTTGAAACTTTCAACCTTATTTCTACTCTCCTGCATAATCTGGATACTGAACAGGGAGGTTGGGAATGTGCCACGATGGTGCTGGCTAAGGGAATCACTGAATGTGGCTCCTTCAGCTTGACTGTAGACCACAAATAAGTAAAGCAAAAGGACTACTCTGGAAACCTCTCTATTAAGTGAGATGTCATAAAGCAGAATTAGATTAAACATGAACAAATCTTGGACTCCATCCAAGGGGCTTTCGTTACTGAGATGCCAATAGAACTTCCATAAATGACAGTTTCACCTGTAAGGCATTGGGGACCCTAAAGAGAGCTTTACAACAAATCTTTAGTTGCTTACCCATCTGGTTATATTATGGTCTAGGCTGTATTTTTCTATCTTGTTTGTAACAATGTGAGCAGTCTCAAAAGATCTTCATTGCGAGTGTAATCTCTTTTCCACACCTCACTGCAGACATTACCTTATTACACTTTTTGCAGAATGAACATCAATTACTGGAGCAAATAATAACAGTTTTCTTGTTAACTTGGACCAAAATGCTGTGTGTGTGCATGGGGCTGCAATTCCCCCAGTAATGAAAACAGTTCCACAATATGAACAATCCGTCATTTTGTCCATCTGCTGCCCAAGAGGGATCTTAAAATAGTTTCAGTTCACCTTTAAAAATCTAGGGCTCTGTGAAGGGCTTGTAACACTTGGCGAACTCTGGAAGCCTGCCTGCTAGACATTACTGCTACTCTGACTACTGATGTCCAGCTATAAACTTCCTTAGAGGGAAACAAGCTGCTCATTCATGAAGCTGTTGTGAAATTTTCCTTCCCCGCCAGTTTTCACAGCTAGAGAAGAGAATACCTGTAGGGAACTAAAATTCTTTTTGTTGTTGTTGTTGTTCTTACTAAATTAGGTTCCCTGCTTTTCTAATTTTCTCTCCCCTCAATTCTTTCTCTCCTCATTTTCTCTTCTTCCATCTTCCATTTCTTAAGGTCAGGGCTCAGGCTGGGTAGGAGTTCAACTTGCGTTGAGGTTTATGGTTGAGAATGGAATTATGAGTCAATATGGCATCTCAAAGGTCATTTAGTCTAGCTATCATCTCTAGGCAACACTGACACATGAGGATTTTCCACTATCTCCAAGACATGAGATAGCACAATTGCCTTTAGGGCCCTGTTCCAGAGCCTAATCCTGTTCTTGGTTTGGAACTGGCCAGAGAAAATAGTGAGCACAGCCCTACTGATGGCTTTTTCAGCTCTTACTGAGTTGAATCCTTCCCATTTTACTTCTGAACTCTTTAAAAACAAGAAGTAAAATTTTAGCATTGGTTCTCTGGTTCTCTAAGGGATCTGTAACCAAGATGTCCATGAATAGATTTGCTTTTTATCATTATAATTGATATATGGATATGGTCTGACTTCTGGATACTAAAACAATTTGAATTAGAGAGAAGAGATTTGGTGATAAATTTGGGGACCCTAACTATGGCTCCATGGTGTTGGTATTATATGACTTCAGGTTACAAGTTTTTTATATTTTTACTACTTCTTGACTTCGGTTTGGTTGAGCTGATATGTGAGGAATTTTTAATCTCCTGTGGCCAGCATGGAGTTTATCACACTTTCCCTTAAATTACCTAACCCAAAATGAGTAGATTTGGAATATTAAACTGAAATAAAATATTGAGACTTCATTTTAGAAAAATTTATAGGACTGAATAAACATCTTCAAACCATTCACTTTTAAAAAGTGTTACTGACGTATTTTTAAATTTATTATTGATTCATGTTCAAGTCAGTGTCAACTTTATTGATCTGGATTAGACAATAGTACAGGATCCTTTCATTGAGAGAAGCATGGGATTTGAGACAACATTTACTTCAAACTCATCATATTATAGCTGAAAAAATTTAGCCCCAAAGAGGAGAAATTGCTTGCCCAAGTTTGCAGAGATGGTATGCGATAGAACCTAGGACCTTCTGTTCTCAAATCTAGGGTTCTTTCCATTGCATCTGATAATAAGTATAGCTAATAAGGTAAGAGTTGGTATTTTTATGCTGCTTTAAGGTTTGCAAAACATTTTACAAATAATTTCTCATTTGAGCCTCATAACAACCTGGGAGTCATAAAATATAAAGAAAAAAATCTATTTTATAGCTGAGAAAATTGAGGTATATAAAGGTCTTCTTGGCTAGTGCAGCAAGGTGGGCAACTCCATGACATAGTGAATTGAGCACCAAATCTGGAGTCAGAAAGATTTGAGTTCAAACTTGAACTCGGATACTAACCAGCTGTGTGACCCTCTAGGATTTTTGCCAAGAAAATCCCAAAAAGGGCCACAAAGAATCAGAGACAACCGAAATGACTGAACAACAATAACAAACACCTTGTAAATGATGAATCCTTTATACTTTGTAAAGTTCCTCCATGAAATCCTTCTGCCTATTACATAATGGTACTAGAGTTGATCCTTTTACTAAACCTAACATATACCACTTTGGCTGGAAGGGAAATTGTAGTCTAACCCCTTCTTTTTGCAGATGAGCACCCTGTGCCCAGAGAAATGTCTAAGGTCATACAACTTCTTCCTAGAAGAGTCAAAACTAGAACCTAGGTCTCTGGACTATTGTAATAGAAGAATTGAGAGAAGAACAGGGGGAATGGAAAGAGAGGGAAATGGGGAGAGAGAGAGAAAGAGAAGATTCTTCTTTCCCTCTCTTTTCTGGGAGAGAGGTAGCCAAGTCTTGTCCCCCTGCCAGAAGGAATATATCTTCTCAGAGAATAGTTCTGGGAGATGGAGGACAAGAACTGGAGAGATTAGCTTTGGTAAGATGACCCACTGCCTCCCCTTTGGTCCCAGCTATTACTGAGAGGCAGGATGGATTCTTCTTCCTCTGGTTTCCTTAGGGACACCTACTGTCACTTCCTTTCAGAAACCTGGGGCCACCCCACTATTGAGGAGAGATATTGTTCCTTGGCTCACGAAGTTTGGATTACTGGGATCCTGAGCTAACCTTCCCCTTTTGAGGAGAGATGTGATTCCCTCCAAATCTTCTGTCCCCTTTCCTAGTGTCAGAAATCAGCCAGACCTAATTCTAAAGTAGTAAATAATTTATTTGGGTTCACACAGGGAAGGAGAGGTAGGGGTATCAGTCAAGAAAAGTGGGGGGTAGGAAACCCTAACACTTGCCCCTCTGGTAGACTGGTCCCCCCAAGTTCTCAGGGCTCAAGGCTGAATGCCTTGAACTCTCTTCCAGCCAGCTGTGGGTTGATCCCTGTTCCTCAGCTAACTAGCTTTTAATTCAGGGGTCCAGGAGCAGGCCAGGGAGAAATATAGAATGAGATATTTGACAGCTGATTTCTCTGTAGATGGCTTCCTTTTAAAGTCCCTTTCTACAGTATTTACAGATGACTCTCTGTGTTGTTGAAAACGAGGAAGAGGAGTCCAGGGGTTCACAGGGAAAGCTGTTGATCCCTGGAGAGATCCAGCTTCTTCCCAGCTTGAGAAGTTTGCCTCCCTCCTCAGGCTCTCAGCTGAAGAAGTGCCTGAGTGACAGTTGGAGCTCACCCATTCCCCTTCTGTTCTCTGACTGGAATGTTGAGGTTTTTTTTTTCCTTTTCTTTGCACCTCTCCTGTGCTTTGGATTAATTCCTCCCTTACATTATAAATCAGTCCAGTGTCTTGTCTACGATGTCACACCAAGTTATACTTGAAACTGAAGAGTAAAAACACTCTAGTCAATGCTTTCCACCCTCTTTAGTTTTGTTCTATAATATCAATGTTTTCTGCTTCACACTTTGAATTTGCCAAACAAATAACATCTTTTCCTTTACTTTGTGCTCAAAGGGGGCAACATAGTTCAGTGAATGCAGAATTCGGGTGCCATATCTGCCATATGGCCCTAGGAGTAAGTCATCTCTCCTGACCTCAGCTTTAAAATGTAGAGAACAGACAAGATGATTTCCAAGCCTCTTCCCAATTTTAACATCCTGAAGGGACATCAATTAAAACAAAGAGTTTGTCTTTTTAAAGAGGAATAAGAGAAGATATCAGCAAAACTAATATACTGATGTGATATAAATTATTCTAAACCCTCATCTCTGCAAAGGAGCAGAGAGAAGAGTCTTCTAATAGCTCTTATCTGGAACCCTAACCCTAACCCTAGTTTCTTTTCTTTCTTTCAATAATTTTTCAATGTTCAGTTTTCACTTTGTTTTTATTCTCATTCTTTTCATTTACAATGTTGTCAAATTACTGGTGTCCTGGTTCTGATTACTTCATTTTGCATCAGTTCTTATAAGTAATTTAATTATTCTCTCTACCCATCATTGTTTTTACAGTACATGTACATGTATGTACCACAACTTCTTTAGTCATTTCCCAGTTGATGGGTATCTGCTGTTATTTCTAGTTCTTTGTTGTCATAAAAAGTACAGCTAGAAAAGTTTTGATGTGTCTGAAACTTTTCTTTTTAGAAGGACTTCCTTGCTATATATACCTAGCAGTGGAATGTCTGGGTCAAGAGGCTGGGATATATAAGTTTTTTTTTTTTACATAATTCTAAACTGCTTCCCAGAATGGTTGTACCAATTCACAGATCCACCAAAAACTCATTCCTTAGTGAACTTGTCTTTCTACAACCTTTCCAACATTGATTTATCCCATCTTTCTTCATCTTTTCCAATTTGCTAGGTATGAGGTGAAACCTTAGGGTTGTTTTGATTTGCATATCTCTTATTATTAATGATTTGGATAACTTTTTCATATTATTGTTAATAGTTCTTAAATAATTGCTTGTTCATATTCTTTGACCTAGTGGACTATGTCCATTCTTGTTACATGGCATTGTATATACTATCTTGTTATCCTAATCCTCATTTCCTGTCCACTTATGCTGCTTTTGGACTTCTTTAGAACTCTCCATCATGCCCATGAACTAGGTATCTTCTTTCCCTTTTCCCACATTTTTTCAGCTTTCTTTGTGTGTCATATCCCTGTTAGATTATAAACTCAAGGGTGGCAGGGACTGTATTTTTATTTTTATTTGCATCCTCAGAACTTAGCACAGTGCTTGGAACATAGTAGGTATTTAATAAATGTTTGTTGACTAATTATAGAATAACAAATTGCAGAGGAATATAATAGCTTTGCCTTGAATATCCTCATACATACTCACTGGGCCTTTCAAACTTGTAGGAGTTCCCTTGTTCACTGGGACTATATTGGCCTAACAAAGCTGAAATGTAGCAAGATCCAAATCCTTGGATATCTTCTGCTCTTCTGCACAGACATTCAATAGAAAAGGGGCCAAATATAGTTGCCAATTCAGTAGGCTTTCCAGCCTTTTGTACATTTTAAGGCATTTGTTGCTTGGGATTTGGATGAAAATCATGAGAATCGAGAATCTCTGCCTTGGCTAGAAAGAAGCTGGTTGCAGAGAAGAGACTGGTTGCCATGGTTTGGGGCTACATACAACTGTAGTTTTTTCTTTCTCTTACTAAGTTCAGTTTTCCCCTCATAATTATTTTTCATACATAGCTGAAAGTGCTCAGACCCCTTCCGTAAGGGAGAAGTCTTGACTTATTTGAGAATGCAAATATTAAGATCCAATCTGCAGTGTTTTTCAGTTATTAAAAGTTATTATATTTCTTCTAGCAGAACTCCAACAGCTAGTCAAATCCATGACAGATTCAGTTGGAGGAGGGAGAAAGAATAACCTGGAGTAGATGGGAGGGAAGAGTTAGCCCATACAACATCTTTCAGAAGTTCAGACAGTCTGGTCAAGGGAGGCAGGCCAGGGGAGCACCCTAAAATGGACCTAGAGGGATCCCTTTAAAAGAAGGTAAAAGAAAAAAAAACAACTGTTTGATCACATGGTTTGACAGGGATATGACTGGGGCTGCAGACTCTAAATGATCACCCTAGGGCAAATATTAATAATATGGAAATAGGTCTTTATTAATGACACATGTAAAACCCAGTGGAATTGCTTGTTGGCTATGGGAGGGGCGAGGGAGGAGGGGAGGGAAAGAACATGAATCCTACAACCATGGAAAAATATTCTAAATTAATTAATTAAGGAAAAAATTTCAAATTAAATGAAGGTGAGAAGTATGGGATGGTGGTGGATATTCTTGTGGGGTAAGAGTTTCTTCTATCTCATATCAGTGCTCTGGGGTAGAATTCTGTTGGACTTGGACTATTCTAAAATAACTTACAGTTTACAATGTTCTGATCCTAAGAGAAAACCATTTACATCTCTTAAATCACTGAGAGCACAGGGACTAGGTAATGAGGAAGGAGACAGGATTGGGGGTGGGGTGGGCAATGGTTATTCCAGTATATGATGACTGAGCAATAACTACAGGAGCTCCCAAGTTAATCAGGAACCCCAGTAGGTATAATGAGGCCATATGGTTAACTTATATGCCTCTCTTTGAGACTGCTCAAAATACAAAGTTTGGCCTCACAGTGACCATATGGTGTGCTGCAAATGAACCAGCATGTGGAGACTGGTTGGTTATTTTACCTTCCTTTGCTAAAACAGGAAACAGGACAAACTTTGCTTCTTTCCTTCAAGCCAAACAAAGACGAAAAGTAAACAGCAAGTGTGTAAAAATGAATGTCTCCTATTAAATTGACCAGCTGGGAAAAAGGAGACGAGGTAAGCGAATTCAGAAATTTCACATGAATAATAACACTGCTTCTACCAATAATGCTCCATTCTCCTCTCATTTGGAAAGTTCAGGGGAATTGGCTGGGGCCAGAGTTAGGGAATCACCAGTACATTTCCCAGGGTCCTTTTGCCCCACACAATAATACAAATGAAAATCCATATCTCCTTCAAAATAAGGATGTATTAATCAAGATACTGTTTGATTATCTCCGTGTATCACTGTAAGAGAGGATGGATAAAGAACCAGTCTCGGAGCCAGGAAAACTTTCCAGTCCTGCCTCTGACATGTACTGGTGTTTTGTCAGAGCAAATTAGCTACCTCTCTGGACTTTGAACAGTTCTCTGTGGCTATCAGTTGCAAAGGAGATCCTGACTTCCCTGGGTAGAAGGAGTTCCCTCATTGGAATTCTGGATCTCAGTGAAACCATAGGTCTAGTACCTTTTCCTGTTACGTTTTGTTATTGTTCAGTCATTCATGACCCCCATGGTCATAGCTATCCCAGGGGTTTTCTTGGCAAGGATTCTGGAGTGTTTTGCCATTTCCTTTTTTTGGTGGATCTGGTAGATCCTACTACATTAGACTACTTAATTTGTTCGATGATCTTATTTCTAGCATTTTTTAAACAATAGGATTTTATTCTCCCCTAGGAACTCTTAGCATTTAGTCACATCTTAGGAAGGAAATTGATGTAGGTAGAGGAAGGCAACCAGGTAGTGAAGGACCCAGAGTTCATGGTGGATAAGCATCAGTTAAAGGAATTGAGGGTGCTCAGCCTGTAGAAGAGAAGATTCAGGGCAGGGAGGATATGATAGCTGTCTTCAGTATTGGAAAGGCAATCATGTGAAAACTGGCATGAGACTTGATTTACTTAGCCCTAGAGGGCAGAACGAAGAACAATTGTTAGAAGCTGTGAAGAGGCACATTGAAGCCAGTAGTAATGAAAAAATGGCTTAACAGAGCTGTGCCAAAGTGGAACAAACTCCCTGGGCATCTGGTGTGTTCTCCCTTATCTGATATCTTCCAGCAAATGCTCGATAACCACTTATCCGTAAGGTATATTATAGAGCATTCTACATTTGGAACTCCTGTGATTCTTTGATCTCTGCCACTTATTGAGCAATTATTTATAATAATTCACAATCCTTTAGTACTATAAGGTTTACACATAGGTTTCTCACAATTGTTCTGTGAAGGAGGGAAGGAAACAAACATTTACATGACAATTGTTTTCCAAATATTGTCTCATTTGATCCTCACTACAGCCCTGAGAGGCAATTACTACTATTATTTCCCCCATTTTATAGGTGAGGAAACTGAGACAAAAAGATGTTAAAGTGACTTACCCAGGTAAGACTTACCAGACATACACAGCAAACAAAGGTCTATATCAAGATTTGAACTCAGGCCTTCCTGACTCCAAGCCCAGCTTTTTATTTACTGCAGTAGCCTAGCTGCCTCTCATACCTCTATCTACTCCACATCAAGCTATGAGGTAGTCAGTGCAGGTATTGTTACCTTCATTTTGGATATTAAAATACTGTGACTCAGAGATTACTCATGGTCAAACAGTAGGGAATTCAAACTTAAAATTTCAGATTTAGTGATCTGGATCTTTTGTTCCACACTTCGTTTTAGCATGATATATATATATATATAATAAAGTAGAATTTTTGGGCTTGGGATTCCTTTATGCTCTTAAAAACTATTGAAGATCTCAAAGAACTTTTGTTCATGTAGATTGCCAATATTTACTGTATTAGAAGTTAAAATTAATAATTAAATATTTTAATACATTAAAGTAATAATAAACTTATTAACTGCTAGCATAAATACCATATTTTAATGAAAAATATCACTATTTTATAAGATGATAAAAATTTAATTAGAAAAGTGATATTATTATTCATACTTTTTGTAGTTTTCTTTAAAGTCTGGCTTAATAGAAGATAGATTTTTCTGTAAGTTTCTGCATTCAGTCTGTTGGAGTATGTTGTTTTGGTTGAAGTATCTGAAGAAAATCTGGTTTGACACTGATATGAGTTGGAAAGGGGAGGAATATTTTTATAGACAAAAAGTCTTAGTATTATTATGAAAATATAAAAATTATATTAAAATAGAAAACAAAAATTATAAAAATAAGAATCCCTAAAAAGGTCTTAGGGACTTCAAGGAGATCCCAGATCACACTTTGAGACCCAGACTTGGAGTCATTAAGAAGACTTTATTTCAAATCCTAGTTTGGATATTTTAACATCTTCAGACTTCAGGCAAATCATTTAACCTGTCTTGGGCTTAGTCTCCTCATCTGTAAAATAGGGATAATAATAGCACCTACCTCACAGTATTGTTATAAGGGTCCAAGGAGATGATATGTGTATACTGGAAACTATGAAGTGCTATTCAAATGTGAGCTCTTATTACTATGCATTAGATTTATGTACTATTACTACATATTATTTTGTGAAGTCTCTAGCTTTTTGCCTTTGTTATTATTTAACTCATGTTATTGTTTAACTTCATGATTTGCCTTTCCTCTATCTAATTCATGCTCATCAACCTTCAATATCCACCTTTCACCCCACTTTCACTTATGGCTCTAAGAAGCTGTAACATGCACAGTGGCCAAACCCTAATAAGCCTGGTCTCAACTAGGTTGAGGTTAATGGACTGGCCTTAAACCTATTAGTGAGTTATGGGAATGTCTACTTTGAGAATAGGAAGACTTTCAGTGGGTGGATGAGAATTTGTTTCAATGACCAGAGAGTCAGCTGAAGGAGGCGCTGTGGAGTGCTTAGAGCTTGGTCAGACATGGAGGATGCCAAGTTCACCCACTGCATCCTGGGCTGTTCCCAATCATCCTGACTTTTGTCTTGCTACTGAACTTTGATGACTCTGGAGGAGAGAGTGAGGCTGATGACTTTGTGTGACTGTCTTATTTTTCTTTTTTTTTTTCTAAAATAAAATATTTTTATTTTAAAATATTTTTCCATGTTTCCATGTTTCATTTTTTTCTTTTCCTTCTTTCCTCCCCCCTCTCAGAGCTGACATGTAATTCTACAGGGTTGCACAGATATTGTCAATTGATACCCATTTCCATATTATTCATTTTTGCAAGAGTGATTTTTAAAAGCCTAAACCCCAAATCACATACTCATATATACATAAGTGATGTCATATGTTTTGCTTTTGCATTTCTACTCCTATAGTTCATTTTCTCAAAGTGGTTAGCATTCTTTCCCATAAGTCCTTCAGAAGTGTTCTGACTTGCTGAATTGCTACTAGTAGCAAAGTCCATTATAGTGGATTGTTCCACAGTGTTTTACTTTCTGTGTACAATGTTCTTCTGGTTCTGCTCATTTCACTCTGCATTGAGGTCCTCCCAGTTCATATAGAAATCCTCCAGATCATCATTCCTTACAGCACAATAGTATTCCATCACCATCATACACCACAATTTGTTCAGCCATTCCCCAATCTGGGGACAACACCTCATTTTCCAATTTTTTCTCACAACAAAGAGTACAGCTATGAATATTTTTGTACAAGTATTTTTCATTATTATTTCTTTGGAGTATGCACCTAGTAGTGGTATAGCTGGATCAAATGGTATGCATTCTTTCAAAGCCCTTTGTGAATAATTCCAAATTGCCTTTAAGAATGGCTGGATTAATTTACAACTCCTCCAGCAATGCATTAGTGTCCCAATTTTGCCACAATTCCTCCAACATTTATTATTTTCTTTTACTGTCATATTGGCCAATCTGCCAGGTATGAGGTGGTACCTCAGCATTGTTTTCATTTGCATTTATCTAATGATGAGAGATTTAGAACACTTTTTCATGTGCTTATTGATAGTTTGATTTCTTTATCTGAAAAATGCCTATTAATATCTCTTGACCATTTGTCAGTTGGGGAATGGCTTGATTTTTTTGTACAATTGGTTATAACTCTTTATACATTTGAGAGATTAGACATTTTTCAGAGGTTTTTGTTATAAAAATGTTCCCCAATTTGTTGCTTCCCTTCTAATTTTGGATTGGTTGGATTGGTTTTGTTTGTTCAGAAACCTTTTGATTTAATATAATAATAATTATTCATTTTATATTTTGTAGTGTTCTCCTGTTTGGTTTTAAATTCCTTCCTTTCCCATAGATCTGACAGGTATACCATTTTATGTTCACCTAATTTGCTTATGATTTCTATTTTTATATTTAAGTCATTTACCCATTCTGAATTAATCTGGGTATATGGTGTAAAATATTGATCTAAACTTGATTTCTCCCATACTATTTTCCAATTTTTCTAGCAGTTTTTGTCAAATAGTGGGTTCTTGTCCCCAAAACTGGGATCTTTGGGTTTATTGAACACTATCTTGCTACTGTCATTTACCCCAAGTCTATTCCATTGATCCACCCTTGTATCTCTAAGCCAGTACCATATTGTTTTGATGATGGCTGCTTTATGGTATAGTTTGAGATCTGATAATGCTAGACCTCCATCCTTCACATTTTCCCCATTATTTCCCTTGATATTCTTGCTCTCTTGTTCTTTCAGATAAACTTTGTAATGTTTTTTCTAATTCTATAAAAATATTTTGGTAGTTTGATAGGCATAACACTGAATTAGTAAATTCATTTAGGTAGGATTGTCATTTTTTATGATATTAGCTTGTCCTACCCATGAGCAATTGATGTATTTCCAGTTTAGATCTAGTTTTATTTGTGTGAAGAACATTTTATAGTTATGTTCATATAATTCCTGCATTTGTCTTGGCAAGTTGATTCCCAGGTATTTTATATTGTGAAGAGTGATTTTTAAGTCTTCCTTTCTTAAATCCAATTCACACACAAATCATCTCATACTGTGATGCCATTGGTCCTTCTGATGGGCAAACAATAAATGATAAACTCTCTAAGGGAATTATTTTTTGTTTGTTCTTTCATTCAGCATACATTTACTAAACACCTACTCCATGAAGAGCATTGTGCAAAAAAGTGCTGGAGAGGTAGAGTTTAGAACTCAGGAATTCTTAAAATGAGGTCTGTGGACTTTCAAAAAAAATTTATAACTGAATTTTTGTTGTTGTTTTTAACCTTTACCTTCTGCCTTAGCATCAATATGAAGTATTTCTTCCAAGGTAGAAGTAAGTGACTTATCCAGGGTCACATAGTGAGGAAATGGCAGAAGCCAAATTGAATCCAGGGTCTCCTGTCTCCAGATATGGTACTCTATCTGCTGAGCTACCTAGCTGCTATTCATCATGGCATTTCAATATGATTGGTTTCCTTTGCAATCCCATGTATATATATTTTTTTACATTTAAAGACATTCTGACAAGGGTTTGGGCATCTGACTAGCTTTGTCAGACTGCTAAAGGGGTCTATGGTAAAAAACAAAAACAGTTTTAAGAAACTGTGGTTTAGAAAAAGCACAGCCTTGGTGGCCACTGTGGAACCTACATATGTATGTGGATGAGTGGGTTCCTCCTTGTCATCCTCCCAGCAGCCTAATAACGTGCATTACACTTATTAATAACTTACTAAATGTTGGAATCAGTTGAAGCTTTGTTTGATCCCCTGGCTAAAGGAATACTTCTCCCATAAGCAACTTGGGCTTTCCCTATACATAACTGAGAGAACTTCCTGACTCCAAGAATAGTCCCTTATATCTTTGGGTTCTCCAAGTTATGATCATACTAGTCCTTTTGTGCAAAGGTGCAGCAGAGCTCTGAACCTTTTAAAAGGAGGCAAGCAGGATCAGAAAAGCTTACTTGGCTCATAGTCAAAATAGTCTCACCAGCCTGAGGCAGCCAAAAGCTGAAGAATGCTTTCTGCTCAGGGTGATGGCACTTTACTGTTAAATAATACAGAAACCTCAGGCGGCAACTGCTCTTTCTCTCCTTCCACTGTGGCCCACTGGCTCCATGGGTGGTACAGCTCCCCCCCTCCCCTCTTCTGAAGCGTATACCTTTAGACAGCCTTCCTCTAGACAGCTGCCACTGGTGAAACACAGCCTGTTTAAAATGGAATAACTGATCTCAAGTCATCTCTGCTCTTTCTTAGGCATCTTTATACATTGAGCAATAGTAACTTAAAAATTCATGAGGGCATTCTGGGTGAAAAAAATTGCATCTATGGTCAGATGCATTTTTCCTTTGCTGAATTTATTTTCTTTTAAGAGAATCTTTTTCACTAGGGATGACTTACTATATAAGTGCAGGTGAGGGATAGATACACAATTGTGATTTATGTAAAGCAAGTCAATACAATATAACATTTAAAAATATGTCATGTAGCTTAGGCATACACTAATTACCATTTATTTGAATGCAAATAACCCAGAATGTCTAATTATTGAAAAATAATTCTTTTCTGACTTCAAACCATATAGAATATTAGAATTGAAAGGGAGTCTTAGAGATTACCTGGGTATAGAATCATAAAATGTGAGAACTGAGAGGGGCTTTTACTATCATTTAGTCTAACCCCTTCATTTTACAAGTGAGGAAATTAAGATTGAGAGTAGGGGGAGTAATTTTTTACAGGCCTTACTTCCCAAAGAGAGACAAATAAGCTAGCTTCATGAATTGATTCCCACAAAAAAAGCTCAGGATTTTTAGATTCTAAACCTATACAATTTATCTTTTTTTAAGCTGGGGTAAACTTCAGACATTCCCAAGGCACACGTGCCTTCAAATCATCCTTTTAGGGGAGAGAGAGAGACAGACAGAGAGACAGAGAGACAGAGAGAGAAGTGTGATCTGAAATAAGTCCAGTAAGCTAGATGGTAGCTAGAATCTGGAGAACTTTTAATACCAAGCTCCGGAGTTATTGTATATTAAGAATCTAAAAGGAGCCATTGGGAGGGAGGAAGAGTGTATTATCTGTAGCTTCTTATTTTAACTAATTATTATTGCTAACCAGCTGTGAAGATCAGTTGAAGGGTACTGTATTGTCAGTGCCCTCTAAATTTCAGCTCCCTGAAAAAAAGCTCCAGGAACCCCAACCTAGTAATGGTTCACATCTATATGATCAGTTTGTAACCATTAATATTCAGAATGACAACTCTGACCACTTTAAGTTCTAAAGTTCACCACCAAAACATTTGAGACCAAAATCATGTCATGAATAGCTCAAGCAGAATGGATCTTATTGAAAATTCTAATTATTTATATAACCTTGTGTGTATCAGTTAGGCCCAAACTCTGACACTATAATTCCATGTTCTCCTTGGGGACATCTCTCATAAATATCTTTGGCTTATGTCCCAACTCAGGGTTTTTCTAAGAAAATCTCAGACTTTGGCTTCTGTCTTAAAAGTGTGCCTTCAGCGGTTGTATAAGTGGTTAGCCTAACACGACCTAAAATATAGGGCAAGTTTTATTCATCATGACCGAAAATGCAAAAGACTTGTACACAAGCTCATTAACAGCTTTTTCCTTGAGAGAGAAAATGGAGTTATTTATTTAAAAATAGCTAGCATTTATATAGCACTTTAAGTTTGCAAAGTGCCTTACATATGCTATCTTACCTATTCCTCATAAGAGCCTTGGAAGGTAAATGCTATGGCTATTCTTTTGGAAACTAAAGCTAAGATTAAAATATTTTAATTATATTCAAATCATATCCTATCATAGATAATCTACAGATGTCCATGAATCATGATCAGTAGCCTCCAAACAACCATTTATTTATCAAGAAATTGGAAGGGTAAAAGAGTTAGCAAAAGCAAAATGAAAATTCGGGGGCCATTTGTTCCTTCTCTTCCCTTTTAAAAGTATGTTGAGAAACCTTCCTCATTTACCTTTCCTCTCTGGATCTATACAATCCATATGGCACTGAAGAGGGCCAATTGGGAAATAGATCTTTTTGCTACTGAGCACACAAAGTTCCCTGCAAAATATATCAATCTGTTTTCTTTGTAGATTTGTAATCAGAAGAATCATCAGAAGCCAACCTGTACAACCCTCTCATCTTACTGATGAGGAAACTGAGACCCAGGGAGGCTAATTAAATTGACCACAATCACACAGGTAGTGTCAAAGAGGTAATTTAAATCAAGAAAGCTAGAGCTTTCTCTAACACAGTAAATTGCTTCACATCAGAAAACACCAGCAGCCTGCATGGCTGACATCTTTGTTCATCAAACTTAGGGCATCGTATACCAGTTTGGTCACTGACTGGGTAGTTTTCCTTGTACTGCTGGGGGTGACTTTACTGTCACTTCTGAGTACTTACTTTCCTAACATTCCATGGGGAAATGAGTACTTTTGAGTATTTTAGCTTGAGGCTCTAATTCTGAGTATGTCTTTGAGGAACTGGAAAACCTCTACAGTTTCAGGTGATTCACAATACAGAAACTGCAAAGTTCTCTAATGATCTTCACTATTGCCGTACATTCCTCTAAATGGTTCATAGTCATGGCATCTTTCTTATAGATCATAGGTACTCTCTGAACCAACTGTCCTTAGTGAGGGTCCATACTCACTGCTGGGGAGCAGCCCTCTGATATCTAGGGAGCCCTGGCAGCCATTCAACCTGGCACACAATTGTGTGTGTATCTCTTGGCTCATGGTACCATGTTGTTTATAAGGATGACCCTTAAATTCGGCATCTATTCATGCAGAAAGATAAGGCCCTAGAGAAAGCAACTAATGATCACAAATGATTGATTACCCTCCTCCAGTATAATCTACATGTACCAGGTACAAATCTTAAAAAGTTTATTCAAAGGCAGGTTCCATGCTGCTTATCCTGGGAGTGTTTATGGCAAATTTCTATTAAATAGAACATTTAATTTACCAGAACTCTCCTATTCCCTAACTATTCTGGATAAGCTTAGTGCCTATATAATTCCTGGCCATTTATACTAATGGGGGACATAGCGTAACTAATTGAAAGTCACAGACCATTAGCATGGTGCTGAGCACATAAGCATGGGTACTTTCTGATTATATAAAAAACACCCAAATTTAAGATTTAAGTTGTTTTTTTTTAATTGCTTACTTATGACCAACTACCACCAACAAGAAAACCACAAGATCCCTATTGGTGACAGTACCTCCCCTGACCTTTGGTCCTGTCTCCAATCCAGTCCTCATAGTCATCAACTAGGGAAGAAACTCTTATGGAGAAAGGTCCAGTCATCACTGTCAACTCCAAAACGATTGCCACCCACAAGGCAGGCAAGCCAGCCTAGCTGGAGAAATGGGGTACTCTCAGGGAGAGACAGGAGGCAACATGTACCAGGAAAGTCAAACTACAACCGCCACCACCATTTTGACATAACCTCCTTTCAGGTCCTGACAGAGACAATTCACAAGATCATACAAGTAATATCAGAGGTGGAATTGGAACTCAGGTGGTCTGACTTCAATCATGTTTATTCTGATAAAACTGATGCTCTCTTCACCAAAAATGTATTTAGCAAATTCAATAAATATTGATGAAGCACCTACTCTGTCAGGCCTGTTCTTGTGGATCTTAAAGTCTAAAGGAGAGAGACTACATAAAAATAGCTGTGTACAAATGAGGTACAAAAAAGGAAAAATTGGAGATAAATTGGGACAAATGGAAAAATCTTCCTTGTAGAAAGTAGTATTTTAGCTAAGATTTGAAGGAAACCAGGAAATAGAGATGAAGACAGAGAGAATATGGAATGAGGGGGATGATGACAGGGAGTCAGTAAAAATGCCTGAAAATGTCTTGTTCAGGTTGTGATATATGATTGTGATGGAATACTATTGTACTATAAGAAATAACAAGTAGGATGCATGAACTGATACAAAGTGAAGTGAGCAGAATCAGAGGAACAAGATACACAGTAACAGCAATATTGTTTGATGAATATTGTGAATGATTTAGCTATGCTTAGCAACATGGTATTCCAAGACAATTCCAAAGACTTAGAGATAAAAAGTGCCATCCACTCCAAGAGAAAAAAAATCAATGGAGTCTGAAGGCAAACCAAAATACTATATTTCACCTTCTTTTTTTTGAGATCTCTTTGACAAAATGGCGAATGTGGAAAATCTCAATCAGATTGCTTACAATTTCAGGTAGAGAAAGAGACTTTGGAAATCAAAATTAAAGAGAAAATGAGTGTTAAAATTGTTTTCACATGTAATTGGGGAAAAAAGAAAATATCAAAAAAAGAAAATGTCTTGATCAAGGAGCAAGGAGGCTAGTGTCACTGAATTGTCACCGAATTGCTATTTATGAAAGGGTAAGTAAGGTATAAGAAGAGGAGGAGGAAGGAGCCAAGTTATAAAAGACTTTGAATGCTGGCATATTTATATTTGATCTTGGAGGTGAGAGGGAGACACTGGAGATTATTGAATGACAGAGGAGTAACATAACTTTAGGAAGATCAATTTGACAGATGACTGGAGGTTCAACTAGAGAGGAGAAGAGACCAACCAGCAGGCTATTAAAATAGTTTGGGTGTGAAGTGCCTGTACCAAGATAATGGCAAGGTACCAAGGTAGTGGAGATATCAAAGAGAGAAAGGGACATAGATGAGAAATGCAAATTGAAAGATCTTGGCAACAGATTGGATTAGAAGATGAGAGAGTGAGTAGTGGAGGATGACACATAGGTTGCAAGCTTGTGTGATTTGGAAGACAGTGATATCCTTGGCAAGAATGGCAGAGAAGAGGGTTTGGGGAAAGAGAATGAGTTCAGTTTAGGGCATATTGAATTTAGGATGTCTTTGGGACGTCCAGTTTGAGATGTCCACTGGGGTTGGAGATGTAAGACTGAAGGATAGGGTTGGAGAGGTAGATTTCAGAATTATGAAATAAAGGTCATAATTAAATCCATGAATGCCAAGTGACATGACATAATGGAAGAAGGGAGGAGGGCTCTGGACAGAGACCTAGGGGACACCTAGGGTTAGTGAGCATAACCTGGATGAAAATTTGGTAAAGGAGAAGACCCAGCAAAAGTTTGTCCACTTTTATCACTACTAGGTATGTAGAAAAAATTTACACAGAGAATTATAAAACAAAGTAGGATGTAAGAAGG
Source organism: Monodelphis domestica (assembly GCF_027887165.1). Lineage (NCBI taxonomy): Eukaryota > Metazoa > Chordata > Mammalia > Didelphimorphia > Didelphidae > Monodelphis > Monodelphis domestica. Next base: position 428,608,267 of record NC_077228.1, on the reverse strand, counting down.
GCCTAGAGATCAAGATAAAGTGCTTTCAGCATATTCGAAGAGGGAAAAAACACATTTCATCTAGGAGAAATCAAACATTCCCCAAATACTTGCTAGCTGATTTAAAACGTCAATTTCATCTTCAATTCAGCGGTGGTGGGTCCAGTACCATCTGGTTTCTGTACAGTCAGCATTCAGCTTTCTTTTTTCTTAGCAATTACCATTGATCAGAAACTTCAAGAAAGTCCATAGATCTTAAGGCATAACAATTGGTACCTTAAAAGGCCTACAGTTTGTTTTTAACTTGACTTAAGGTTGTATTTTCAAAAACACACAAATTCTTGGTCAGTATAGAGGCTCATTTAGCCACTCCTGAAAGGAAAAACAATTTGTAACTTCAGGCCATTTTTCAGGCCATGAATTAGGCTCTTTATGCCTCTGGATAAAGTTATGGTTTGTCTCAGATTACTCTAATCAGGGCCGGGAGTCTGCATACTAGCCCCATGGCAGTTCTTTTGCTAGGATTTTGACCTCTTTCCAGGAATTGCTCAACAGGTATGTGAAGGGCTGAGTGACTTCTACTTTATAAAAAATATGGATGAAAGAAGTAGTATTTTTCAACTCAGAGGCACTTCTCCTTAACTGGGGATGAATCCTTTGTTTCCAAATGTAAAATGCACAGCGATCATCCAGAAGTATAAGGGTTTTCAGTAGACAGCCGTAACAACTTTGCTTATGTTCTGACCAACTGGGGTACTCATGGGGAGGTTTTTAATGGGACCATTACTATAAGATGTGATCTGTTCTATAAGGAGGCTGCTGTTGGAGGCTCTGTTCTTGGATTCGATAGGTCTTTCCCTCATTTTCCCATCGATCCCATAGTCCACACACACTGCCTTCTTCTAGCACTGGCACAGGCCCTGGAGAAGTTAGAGAATATTTTAAAAACAAGACCCACTGCAGTGAATTTATGGCTCCTTCCAGTTACTCTAGTTTGCCCTTTTTAAAAAATATATCGATAGGCTCTCCATTTTTTTTTAAACCCTTACTGTCTCTCTTAGCAACAACTCTAAGACAGAAGGCTAAGGGCTAGGGAAACCATTAAATGACTTGCTCAGGGTCATACAGCTAGGAAGTGTCTGAGACCAGATTTGAATCTACATCCTAGTACTCTCTCCACTGAGCCAACTCACTACTTCTGTCATCCTTTGTTTTTGAAGAAGGTAAATGACATCATGACCAGTGATATCTTGACTTGTGTGTGAATTGGGTTTATTAAGTGAGGCAACAATATGTATCTAGTTTCCTAAGTATGCCATTCTATTAGGACAGTAGGGGGAAAGCAGTGATACAATTTTATTGTTTTTTTCCTCTGGTGGGAAATTTATCAGCAACATTCTGTACAGAAACAATATTTCTTTTCAGATGAACAAAATTTTTATTAAAATTAGGGAGTCAAAAGATCTGGATTCCAATCTCATCTCTGATGCTTACTATTCTTCTGACTTTGTGTATCAATCAGTCAATCAATCAACCAATAAGTTCCTAAATTTACTAAGTTCCTCCAATAAGAATTTAAGTTCCTACTATGTGCCAGGCACATATGTGTTAAAAGTTGGAGATACAAAAAAAAGGCAAAAGGCAGTCTCTGCCCTCAAGGTGCTTAAAGTATACTGGAAGATTCATCACCAAAGCCAGTCACATACAGGAGAAATAGGAGAGAATTAAGAGGAGAAGGCACTGGAACTAAAAAGGGTTAGGGAAGACTTCCTGTAGAAGGTGGGATTTGGTTGGGACTTGAAGGAAGTCAGGGAGGTCAGAAGTCCAAATAGAGGAAGGAGAGTGTTCCAGGCATGAGGGACAGCCAGAGAAAATGCCCAGGGCCAAGAGACAGGGAGTATATTTGAATCCTCCCTGAACTCAGTTTCTTTGTGTATAAAATGAGAGGATGGGACTAGATAGCCTCTGGCTTTCTGCCTATGGTTCCATGGATGCTCAGAACCTAAATTGCTTTCCCTGGAACTTCCCTGAACTACCCACCATTAATTGAGGAACAGCTTTTAACTGATACTTGGGTGCCTCACAGTTCATAGGCTTATAAAGCCCTCAGGCCTTTTTCTTTTCATATGTCAGCTTTTGCTGTTAGAGGTTTCATGATAAATGCTACCTACCGGTCATAATGCTTACAATATGTTTCAGGTTGAGGGCCAGTCACTCTTTTCAGAATTAGTGAATTTAGCATTCCTGGCTTTGTACTCCCCTGGGATTACTGGCCTACTTTCTTTGAAGGGAAATCCTTCCAGTTTCATTTGACTGTTTAACACCTCCCTCCCCCAACCTCCTTCCCTCCTGCAAACACTCCACATCTATGACTGCTTAGAGGACTGTTTCCTGGCATTGACCCAGATCTTCAGTGGGGTCACCCTGAATTCAAAAATTTCCCAGACAGCAACAAAATTGACTGACTTCTCTGGAGCTGGTATCCAATCCATCAACTTACCAAAGAAGCATGGGCAAGAAAGAAAGGCCAAAAGAAAGGAGAAATTGGAAAATAAAAAGCAAGGGAAAGATGAAAGGAAATAGAAAGTCAGCTCTCTGTACTTGATAAGTACGCCACAGATAAAAGATAACCTAGGTACATTTTAGGGCTGATTGCTTGAGGGGGAGCCAACCATGATAACAAACATGACTTTGGAGCTTTTAACTCATGTTAAGTTTCTGTAACACTTGGCAGGTTTATTACTACATTACTTACTGGATTCTTTGGATAACTGTGTTTTGGCATGAAACAAAATGCTGGATTTGGGCACAAAAGACCTGGGTTCAAATTTAGAGTCTTTCACTAATTAGTTGTAGGACCTTGGGAATGTCTTTTCCTAGCTTCAATTTTTTCAGCTCTAAAATGAAGCGAATGGACTAGATTATCTCAAAGTTCCTTTTAGTTTTAAATCTTTAATTATAAGATCTCACTGAGATTTTTGGGGTGGTGTTTCCTCTCCTTTATAATTTAGAGTCCCCTAAGCCCAAATCCATAAATCCCTTCCTCTAATAATGGTGGCTGGCACATATGTCAAAGTATACAAAAGGCTTTACATATATGATTGAATTAGATCTTCATAGCAACCCTCTGAGATAAGGACTAGATAGAGGTTTTATAATTCCCAGTTTACAGACGAGGAAACTGAATTTTAGACAGATTAAATGACATCTCCAGGGCCATCCAATTGATAAGTATCATGCCAAAAGGAATTTGAATCAAAATTTCCTGAATTCAACAGTCATGGTGGCCCATAGCCCCATAGTTCAGACTCCTCATTGACCAAGAGGTTCTCTCCCATTCCTCTAGGCCAAATTCTCTTACCTTCCCCACAAGTAGCTTAATGCTCAAATTTAGCACCTGTTTTGAGAGGCAGTAGAAAGTACAATATAAATGTCAATGATTAGTCACAGACTAATAAGACAGCAAAGATTGTCTAATCCAACTCCTTCATTTTATATACTAAGAGACTGAGAGATCCAGGGAAGTTTAGTAACTTGTCCAAGGCCACATGGGTAGCAAATATTGAAGGGGATTTGAATACAGATTCTCTGAAGAGGGAACTATTTATTTCTACAATATTATCATGTATTACCCTTTTGTATCCTTTTCAGAACAAAGAAAAAAGAAAACAACAACAATCCCATCCTTGAAGGAGTGAATAACCTTACTTAGGAGATGAGACTAAAATACAGAAATATATATTTATCTATGTATGTACACATATGTGAATAAATATATACATTTGCAATTGAGGATCATATACAGGTATACATATATGCTATTCAATTCAATAAGGATTCATTAAGCATGTATTACCCTCAAAGCCATTTCATATTTTTAACTGTTACAAGGATTGTCAAGCTTAAAGAAATGATCTTCTTGTGGCCAGCCTGCTGGTGATGAAGAACTTCTCTAAATTGAGGTAAGCAGGTCCTGGGAAAGCAGACACTGTTTGCTTGCTATTATGAGTCCTGACCTTGGTTGTTTTTCAGCATGGTGGAGAGAGCCCAGCCAGCCCCGTCTTCAAGAGTTCAAGGCTGGGTGTGCTCTAGCTAGCTGGGACTATCTCTCATTGTTTGTTGTTGTCTAGACTTAAGAAAGTGAAGGGAGAAGATGTTGATAATTCAGATTAAATTTATGGAGTCATCCAATCTTTCTTTTTGGTCTGAGAGCCTATTTATTAAATATTTACATATCCACACTCTCCTAGTCCAGGCTCACCTCTACACCAAGACAAGGCATTGGCATAGGACTTTCATGGAGGCCCTTTGACTCATTCCCTTCCAATTTTACAATGATGGGAGCAGAAGAAGGGAAGGCAATAAAAATTAGTCTTCATATTGTCTATAAATATGAATTTGAATCTTGGTGCTCTAATCATAAGAGCCTTATATAATGACTAGCAAGTTGACTTATTGGAGGAAATAAATTTTGATGCTTAAGGCAGTGCCTGGCACATAGTAGAGGCTTAATAAATTTTCACTGAATTGGTAATGTGGAAAGTGGGTTGGATTTAAAATCAGAGCTCAAATCCTAACTCTGCCACTTTCTATCTTTTTGACCATGGCAAATTATTTAACTTGTATGGGTCTTAGTTTCTTCACCATTAAAGTGAAAGGCCTGGGCTAGATGCCCGTTAAGGCCCTTCCAGCTTTAAATCTACAATCTTGGGATCCTAGGATTAGATTCTGGTTCCAGCTCTGCTACTTGTTAGTGTGAAGAGTGAATCTAACTCTCTTTGTCTATCAATCAGCAACTTCTAAGTTAATCAATCAGAAACTTAAGTACCCCTACTTAGTACCTTACCAGTCATTAAGTAATTAAGTATGAGAGTTCACAATTCACTTGCTAGAGTGGGTGACAACTCCAAAGGCCAATACCCTCTTGCTCTCTTCCCCTTGGGCAGTGCTAGGCAAATTGAAAGACTGCAATTGGTTCCTGTAAAGTGGGGAGCCACAGGAAGTAACATCAAGAAAACTGCTTTAAAAAGGTCAGCTTGAGGATTCAGTCTGGGACTCTGCAGTCAGTGGACCAGGCTGAAGAAGGAGACTCTTTCCTTGGATCCTGTGGTGGTGAGTGGAGTGATTCCTTCCTTGGTTCTTCTGTAAGGAGACCCTCTCTGCTTGTTGGCGTTTTGGTGGTACACTCCCTTCAGCTTGAGTTCTAGTGATATTCTTCATGGTCTTAGCCTTGTGTGCACTGAAGGTTCTCTGAGAATTCTTCAGCATCTCATGGCTGTTTGGATTTTGACTTCCTAATTAGGACTTTGGATTCTAGTGAAATTTGCTTTTGGATTTGCATTTGCGGTCTGAAGATATTAAGATTAAACTCAGAGTATTGGTAGCTAGGCAGTACTTTCTGTCTCTTTATCTACATTTTTCCACTTTCACTCTTTCCACCTCTTTGCAAATAAAGCTGCTAAAAGTCATTTTGACTTATGCAGTAATATTTTAAAATCGGCAACCACAATATTACTTTAGAATTCTCATATTTAGCACAAAACCTAATTTTAAATTCTTCTATTAGCTCTGTGGGTTGTGGGAAAATGCTTATTAGGAATAGTTCAGAACTGGTGTCAAACTCAAATATAAATCTTCATGGAAGGATTCTAGCAGGGGTATATATATTTTCTTAGAAAATAACACATTAATATTATCTACACTATCCTGTGTTTTAATTTATTTTGTTAAATGTTTCCATTTTAAACATTTAAATTTCATTTGACTATACTACTTTGTATGGCCATATTGTGTGTTGGTGGTAGTCTTCAGTGTGCATTTCACACCTTTGCTTTATAGTATCTTGCATACAGTAAGCACTTAATATATGTTTGTTGAATTGATAAGAAAGTGAATTTTACTGTTTCAAAACTAAGTATAGCATTTCAATAATCTCTTGGTCTCATTTTTCTCATTTGAAAAATCAGTGTTGAATATAAATATTTCTTTTTAGCTGTGTATACACTCCACATTTTATCTATGTTTGCAATTGTGGAAATGGGAGACAGAATGTTGCGTATGAAAAATTATAAGAAAAATCATATAGACTTCTGGTGGTGGAGGCAACATGGAGGAGTAACTAGGGTAGCAGTGCCATGTTTCACTGCGAAAATCCTCTCTGACCAAGAGCAAAATATCACTACAAAATGAATACAGGAGTGAAAGTACCAATAGAGACAGAGGGAAACAACCGTCAAAAAAAAGAAAACCCCAAAAGGTAGGCAGAAATCATCTGGGGAACTGAGGTGAGAGGGGATAGGAGCTAGCAGGAGGCATGGTAGAAAGTGAAGAGCAAGCCAAGAGCACACCACACACCCTACTGCCCCATCTGCTCCCACAGGTTCCAGAACTTAAGTTCAAGCTAAATAACACCTTGAAAGCCTGCTGGGCTATTAATTAGTGGTCCAAGCCCACTAACACCCCTTGAAATGGCAAACCTGTGGAGAAGTCTGGAATCCCAGCCCAAGGAAATATGGGCTGAAGGGGGGCTGATCCACATGGACCCAGAGCTAAGCCAGGATTCCCAGACTGGGTTTGGGGTGAGGACATAATCCACAGTTTGGGGTGAGGACACAGTTCTCAGTAGAAGCCTCCTTCGGATCTTTTTGCCCAAAACTAGGGGTGGAGCTTCAGGACAGGGAAATCAAAGGTGTGCTTGACTGAATCAAGAATGCCTTGTTACCAAAAATGTGAGCCTAAGCCTGGGGCTAGAATCTGATCAACATCTGACCTGCTCAAGTTCAGTCTGAGATCAAAAGCTTACACTCAAGCCTGAGGAAAGTCTTTAAGCTATCAGCATCTTAAGGCTCAATTGAATCAGCAGGGGCAAAGGACTCTCAGAGCTCTCAGCCCTCAGATCATCAGTTAAACTAGTAACAACACAAGAAATAAGCTGAAAATAACATCAAGTAAGGACTAAAGTTTAAGAAAGTATCCCAATTCCCCGGAAAACAGAGTCTACCTATGATTAGATAGGAAAAATGAGCAAACAATCAAAAAAGTACCTAACTCTAAAGACTTTTTATGGAAACAAAGAGCAAGGTGCAGACACAGAAAGAGACAACAAAAGCAAAGGAAACACCCCAACCCCCAAAGTCCAAAAGAAAAATATGGATTGGACACAGGTTCTGGAAGAGCTCAAAAAAGACTTAAAAAAACAATTATTAGAGGTAGAGGAAAAGTGGAGAAGAGAAATGAAAGTGATGCAAGAAGAAAGGAAAGTGATGCAAGGAGAAATGAAAGTGATGCAAGAAGAAATGGGCCAATTGAAAAGGAGAACCAAAAACTTACAAAGGAAAACCAGATCTTAAAAATCAGAATTGACCATTTAGAAACTAATGATTTCATGAGAAATCAAGAAACATAAAGCAGAATCAAAGGAATAAAAAAAAGAGGAAAACATCAAATATCTCATTGAAAAAATAACTGACTTAGAAAACAGGTCTAGGAGAGACAATCTGAGAAGTATTCGATTACCTGAAAGCCATGTTGAAGAAAACCTTTGGAAATCATTTTATAAGAAATTACCAAAGAAAACTACCCAGAGATTTTTGAATAAGAAAATAAAATTGAAATTGAAGGAATTCACAGATCGTTTCCAGAAAGAAATCCTCAATTGAGAACTGCCAAGAGTATAATAGCCAAATTCAAGAGCCATCAAGCCAAGAAAAAAAATACTTGGCATCCAGAAAGAAACCATTCAAATACCATGGTGCTACAATCAGGATCACTCAGGACCTAGCGACTTCTACATTAAAGGACCGGGAAGCATGAAATAAGATATTCAGAAAGGTGAAGGATTTGGGTTTACAACCCAGAGTCACCTATCCAGCAAAACTGAGTATACTCTTTCAGGGGAAGAAAATGGTCATTCAACAAGATAGAAGATTTATAAGCATTCCTCAGAAATAAGCCAGACCTAAACAAAAGATTTGAAGGCCAAATACAAGACACAAAAAAAGCCCAAAAAGGCAACTGAGAAAGAGAAAATTTAAGGCATTCATTAAGGTCAAAATATTCATATGTCTACATGGGAAGAAGAGTCCTATAATTCTCAAAAATTACTCTCAGTAATAGAGAAGATAAAAGGAATTTACTCAGAAAGAGGGGAAAAGTAAGCTGATTATTATAATACAATGCATATGATGATATATGTTGATATAATGTATGTGTAAATGTGATGATATGGTATAATATATATGTGTGATGTGATATGCATGCATATGAATGATATGTAAATATTAATCAAGGGCTGAAAGAGAGGTTTGCACTGAGAGAAAAGGGAAGGTTTAAATTATATAACATTAAGTGGCAAGAAAAATCAATACAGGGAAAGGAGGATAAGGCAATGCTTAAACTTTACTCTCTTTGTAACTGGCTCAGAGAGGGGAAAAATGAGTATACTCAGTGGGGCATAGAATTCTATCTTACCCTACTGAGAAATAGAAGGAGAACAAGACAAGGGAAGTAGGGAGTAATAGAAGGAAGGAGGAACTGGGGCTGTGTGTGACAAAAAGCAAAATACTGGTGAGAAGGAATAAATTGAAAGGGAATAGAGCATGATCTAAAGGGGATAATAAGATAAAGGACAATACACAGTAATCATAACACTTAATGTGAATGGGATGAACTCATTCATTAAATGGAAGTGGATATCAGAGTGGTTTAAAACCCAGATCCTACTATATGTTGTTTACAAGAAACACATTTGTGGCAAGGTGACACAGATTCAAGTTAAAAGGCTGGAGCAGAATATATTATGCATCATCTAAAGTAAAAAAAAGCAGGAGTAGTAACCATGATACCAGATGAAGCCAAAATAGAAATTGATCTGATTAAAAACGATAAGGAAGAAAATTACATTTTGTTAAAAGATGCTATAAACAATGAAGTAATATCATTACTAAACATCTATGCACCAAATGGTATAGCATCTAGATTTCTAAAGGAAAAACTGATGAAGCTGAAGGAAGAAATAGTAAGACCATTACTAGTGAGGGATCTTAACCTTCCCATCTCAGAACTAGATAAATTGAACCAAAAAATAAACGAATTAATTAATTAATTAATAAGGGAATTAATGAAATGCTAGAAAAATTAGAGTTAATAGATATCTGGAGAAAACTCAACAGGGATAAAAAGAAATATATCTTTTTATCAGTTTTACATGGTACATATACAAAGATCGACTATGTACTAGGGCATAGAAATATTGCAAACAAATGCAGAAAAGTAGAAATAATAAATTCCACTTATCATAATGTGGTAAAAATTATAATTAACAAGGGCCCATGGAAAGGCAAATTTAAAGTTAATTGGAAACCAAATAATCTAATTCTTAAAAATAGGTGGGTCAAAGAAGAAATCATAGAAACAATCGCATACTTCATTAAAGAGAATGACAATGAGGAGACATCATATAAAAACCTATGGGATACAGCAAAAGCAGTACTCAGGGGAAAATTTATATCTCTGAGTGCCCATACCAGCAAAATAGAGAGGACGGATATTAATGAATTGGTCTTGCAACTTAAAAAATTAGAAAAAGAACAAATTAAAAATCCCCAGATAAAAACTAAATTGGAAATCCTAAAAGTTAAATGAGAAATTAATCAAATTGAAAGTAAAATAACTATTGAACTAACAAATAAGTCTAGGAGCTGGTACTTTGAAAAAACAAATAAAATGATCAATCAAAAAAATAGAAAGAAGAAAATCAAATTAACAGTATCAAATATGAAAAGGGCAATCTCACCATTAATGAAGAGGAAATTAAGGAAATTATTAAGAACTACTTTGCTCAATTATATGGCAATGAATATGACAATGTAGGTGAAATGGGTGAACATTTACAAAAGTATAAATTACCCAGATGAACAAAAGATGAAATAGAAATCTTAAACAATCCCATCTCAGAAAAAGAAATTGAACAAGCCATCAAGGAACTTCCTAAGAAAAAATCTCCAGGGTTAGATGGATTCACAAGTGAATTCTATCAAACATTCAAAGAACAACTAATCCTAATATTATACAAATTATTTGAGAAAATAAGCAAAGAAGGTGTTTTACCAAATTCCTTTTATGACACAAATATGATGCTGATTCCAAAGACAGGCAGACCAAAAACCTAGAAAGAAAACCACAGACCAATCGCCTTAATGAATATAGATGCAAAAATCTTAAATAGAAAAATAGCAAAAAGACTCCAGCAAGTCATCACGAGGGTTATTCATTATGATCAGGTGGTATTTTTACCAGGATGGTTCAATATTAGGAAAACCATCCACATAATTGACCATATCAACAAGCAAACCAACAAAAATCAAATGATTATCTCAATAGGTACAGAAAAACCCTTCCCAATAAGATCAGGAGTGAAGCAAGGATGCCTTTAATCACCCCCTTTTTTTCAATATTATACTAGAAATGCTAGCAGTAGCAATTAGAGAAGAAAGAAATTGAAGCGATTAAAATAGGCAGTGAGAAGACTAAACAATCACTCTTTGTAGATGGAGAGGACTGCAAAATGTAAAATGAATGACTGATTATATGAAATTAAAAAGTTTTTATACAAACAAAACCAATGCAATCATAACTAGAAGGAAAGCACCAAACTCAGAGAACATTTTTATAACAAAACTCTCTGACAAAAGTTTAATTTCCCAAATATATAAGGAACTAAGTTAAATGTACAAAAAATCAAGCCATTCCCCAATCAACAAATGGTCAAGGTACATGAATAGGCAGTTTTCACAGGATGAAACAAATACTATCAATAAGCACATGAAAAAGTGTTTTAAATCCCTCCTGATTAGAGAAATGCAAATTAAAACAACTCTGAGGTACCACTTGAAATAGATGCTCCTTACTAGGATATTTAAGGTAGCAGAAAAAGGCTGGAGCAATGACAATAGAAAATAGGTTAGAGGGAAAGCTAGGATTCTCACTCCTTCCCTCCCCCCCTCTCTCTTACACCCCCCTAAGGGCTCTTCTCAATGTGGTGAGTTTTTCAAAATTTCAAAAGACTACTCTCACACTGTGTTTCTTTTTTGAAAGGGGTTTATTCTTAAAGAAGGAAAGTTAGGGCTTGTGGGAGAAGGGGAAGAGGGAATTTATGGTCTTCCTAATCTACTATGAAATTCAATACAAGGAAGTAAGATTGATTTGTCTCTGAGGGGATATTATTGATAAATTTAAAAGGATCTTCAGAGCTATGCTCCAATCTTTCAATGTTAAGTCACTAGCCAGGAATCCAGATCAGTTGCTTGCTAGCTCCTTCTCCAAAGTTCAAGAGAGAAGAAGTGACCAGTTTCAGATACTGGCTTTTTAAACTGTCTCCCTGACCAGATTCTTCTTTAAAACCTCCCTTCTCTCCTTGATTGGCAGGTCCTTCAAGCTTCCATTTCCTTGCATTTGCTTGCCAATCTCACTGATGTTGTAATCTCATTCTCATACACCTCATACCTAGCGGGTTGTCCAATATGACAGCTAAAGAAAGCAATAAATGTTGGAGGGGATGGGAGCAAAATTGGGAAACTATACACTGCTGGTGGAATTGTGAATTGGTACAACCATTCTGGAAGGTGATTTGAAACTATGCACAAAGAGCTTTAAATGAATGCCTGCCCTTTGATCCAGCCATACCATTGCTGGGTTTGTACCCCCAAGAGATAATAAGGGAAAAGACTTACACAAAAATATTCATAGCCATGCTCTTTGTCATGGCAAAAAAATTGGAAAATGAGGGGGTGTTCATTGATTCAGGAATGGTTAAATAAATTATGGTATATGTTGGTGATGGAATATTATTGTGCTGAAAGGAATAATGAACTGGAGGAATTCCATGTGATCTGGAATGACCTCCAGGAATTGATGCAGAGCAAAAGGAACAGAACCAGGAGAACATCATACACAGAGACTGATAATAGCACAATAGAATGTAATAGACTTTTCTACCAGTAGCCATGCAATGATCCAGGACAATCCAGAAGAACTTATGGGAAAGAATGCTATCTACATCCAGAGAAAAAACTGTGGAACTAGAAATACATTAGAAAAATATATGATCAACCACATAGTACAATAGGGATATTATTAGAATTCTGATGTTAAAAAATCACTCTACTACAAATATGAATAACATGGAAATAGGTTTTGAACAATGATACATGTATTACCCAATGGAACTACTTGTCGGCTTTGGGAGGGGGGAGGAGAAAGAAGGGGTGGAGGTGATCACAAATTATGTTACCATGGAAAAATATTTTAAATAAAAAATTTAAAAATATTATGTAGATTGGTCATAAAGTATTTAAAGGGAAGTAATATGTAATAAGCATAGAATTACATTACTATGTAATCAAGTCAGATTATATTGTTGTTGTTTTGTTGATTTAGTTGCTTTTGACTCTTAGTGACCCCATTTGGGGTTTTCTTAACAAAGATCCTGGTGGAGTCTGCCATTTCCTTTTCCAGGTCATTTTATATATGAAGAAACTTAGGTAAACAGGATCAAATGACTTGCTCAGGATTACATAGTTATTACATGTCTGAAACCAAATTTGAACTCAAGTCCTCTTGATTCCAGGGCCAGCTCTCTATCCACTGTGCCACCTAGCTGTCCCCTAATTAGATGGTAGTGAGAGTAATTACTAAATGGAGTAGTTTGCATTTAACCTCTAGGCAACAGGGACCTACTAGAATTTATTGGGTAGATAAGTAATCTGGCTCATCTTGTGTTCCAAGAATATTAGTTTGGCACCTGAGTGATGGATGGATTCAAGAGATGAATTTGAGATAGGAAAAACAATTTAGAGACTATTGGAATAGTCCTTGTGAGAGGTGATGGAACCCTGAACTAGGGGGATAACTGTCTGAGTAGAGAGGAGGCAATAAATTGGAGAAATGTTATGGGAGATTGGACAGTGCTTGGTAACCGAATGGATATTGGTTGGGATTAAGAGTGGAGGAGCCAAATTAACAGCAAGGATTCAATAAGAATCCAAATGTCTTGCTTCTTGGTCCAATGTTAGCTGGCCAAGTTTTTAGTCATTTTACACTTTGACAAGGCCTCTCAAAGGGGGGTACTGATTACAAATGCTGTTAAATGGAAAATAAGGCTAAAATCCCATTAACTTTAATCAGCATCTAGTATAAAGCCTTACCCACAGCAGGCAATTAATATTTGTTGAATTGAACTGAATGAATAATAATACCACTTTGTCTTTGTATCATTAATTTTTTTAATTTCTCCTCCCCTATGTTCCCTTCTCTAATCTATCTGCCCACTCATCCCATGAGGCAGGAATGGAAGTTATTATTATATAATTATCCTGATTCAATAGACGAAGACTCTGAGGAACAAGCAAGCTCAATGACATTGACTTTGATACAACTGGGCAGACATACAGTGTTCTACCTACACAAATTTTCTAGGTAAGTGAAATCTGTTACCTTAAACACAATCTTTTGTCCTATATTAACCATTATTTGGGTAGCTAGGTAGCACAGGGGACATGGTGCTGGTCTTAGAATCAAGAAGACTCACCTTCATGAGTTTTAATTGGACCTCAGCCACTTATTAGCTGTGTGATTCTGGGAAAGACACTTAACTATGTTTACCTCAGTTTCTTGTCTGTAAAATTAACTAGAGAAGGTAATGGCAAGCCACTTCAGTAGTTTTGCCAAGAAAACCCCAAATGGGGTCACGTAGAGTCGGACATTACTTAAAAACAACTGAACAACAAAATCATTATTTAAAGAAATTTTTCTATGATGACTTAGTTGTTCCCTGGATCCCTCTTCTTCACATGTCTCACCCCCAACCCAGAAAGGATAGGGGAACAGGCAATTCTTAAGATTTCAGTGATGTTGGAAGCTTCTGGGTGAGTAAACACTCTCTCTAAATGCAAGGTGGGTCTGTGTCTGTAACATATAGTTTCAAAAAGTTATGTAGAGGGCTGAGAGGTTATTTACTTGTCTAGAGTCACACCAACACTATACATCAGAAAATAGACTTGAATCCAGGTACTCTTGGCTCTGAAATTGACTTTTTATCCACTAAGTCATGCTGCCCCTCATCTGCCAGTACATACTGAACATTATTTAACCTTTTCTGGATGAATCAGGCTTGTGAATATGAGTATTCTTTATTAGTACAGCGATATCCTCAGGGGCTAATGAGGTGTGTGGTAAACCTGTTTTCTCCCTATGCTAAATGGCCCTAGGCAGCAAGGTTTATGACTTCTTATATCTTCTTCTTCTTTTTTTCCCCTGTCCCTTGATTATTCCTTAATGCGGTCATTGTGACATCCTCCTTTCTAAATTACTGCTTTTTAATAGATTAAAAGATGAGAAAACAGATATCTAAGGTTTTTGGGGTTGTGACTAAAGTAAAGACAAATTTGTTACAAGTAAGGGCCTGTGGAGCCCTTTTATAAGCAAAGTCCATGTACTTTGATATTTTTGGATGTTGGTGTTTGTGAAATAAGGAGATTGGGCTAAAGGATCTCTCAAGTATCTTTCAGCTCAAATAGTTACATGCCATGTTTAAGTCTAGAGCCCAGCCTAATAATAATGGTATTTAACATTTATGTGGGCTTAAGTGTTTACAACATACTCTCTATATCTTATTACATTTAAGCCATAACACAATTTTATGAGGCAGATTCCACAGATATTATTGTTGTTGTTGTTCAGTTATTTTAGGCGTGTCCAACTCTTTATGACTCTATTTTGAGGTTTTCTTGGCAAAGATAGTGAAGTGGTTTGTCATTTCCTTTTCCAGCTCCAGGAAACTGAGGCAAACGTGGTTAGGTTACTTGCCCATGGTCACAGCTAGTGTCTGAAGGTGGATTTGAACTCATGAAGATGAGTCTTCCTGATTCCAAGCCCAGTGCTCTATCCATTCTATCCATTGCTATTATCTTATTCTACAAATGGGTAAGAGAAATGAAATGGTTTGTTCATGGTCAATCAGTCCATAAGCATTTATTAATTATTCCTATGTATCTGGCAATGTGGTAAGCTCTGGGGATACAAAGAAATGCAAAAGGCAATTCTTGTTCTCCAGGAGCTCACAGCTTCATGGGGAGACAACAGATGAACAATTAGGTACAAACAAGATGCATATAGGATAGTAGAAGGAAGACACTAGCATTATATGGCGTCATAAAAGGCTTCTCATAGAAGATGGGATTTTAGCTGGGACTTGAAGGAAGTTAGGAAGCAGAGATGTTGAAGGAGAGCATTCCAGGCATGGAGAATAGCCAGAAAAAATCTTCTGGAGTCAAGAAATGGAATCAGAAGTTTAGCAACTTGTCCAATGTCACATAGTTGGGAAATGTCTGAGATTAAATTTGAACTCAGTTCTTCCTGACTATAGGCCCAGTGCTCTTCACCACTGAACCACAGCTGCCTCTCTGCCAACTCTTCCTTCTTCATATCTATCATGTAAGCCCCCTTTTGTCTTCTGGCCCTGCTACCACCCTGGTACTGGCCTTCATTACCTCATACAAAAACTATTAGTTGGTCTCTCTCCCTCAAGTCTCTTCTCACTCTGGTCTACCCTCCACTTAGCTGTCAAATTGACCTTCCTAAACTTTGACCCTATCTTATTCAATCAACGCCATCAACCCTGGCCCCTTTTTACCTTTCCAGTCTTCTTACACCATACTCATGCCCATGTACTTTGCTGCTTTCCTTACTGTTCTTGCACAGGACTCTCCAATCTTTTGAGCAGACATTTCCATTAGCTGGAATGCTCTCCCTTCCCTTAATTCTCAGCTAAAGTCTCTTCTTTTACAAGGACCTTTTCTGGATCCCCTTTAATGTTAGAACTTTCCCTTTGTTGATTATCTCTGATTTACCCTCTCTATTATTTTTACATAAAAGTTTACATGTTGTCTTTTCCCTTAAACTCTGAGGTATCTGAGACCTAGGGCTTTCTCTTGCCTTTATTTTTATTTCTATGGAATACATAGTAGGCATTTAATTAATGCTAGTTGACCAAGTAATTGTCTCTTCATCTCAACATAGCAGAGTGCCTAGCACATTGTAGGTGCTTAATGCATGTTTGGTGGTTATTCATTTTTGTATTTTATTCCCTCCCACCTCTAAGTTTTCATGTGGTAGATGGTTCAATAAATAGTTCTTTACTTGAGTTTCCATTAGATCACAATGGAATTTTTCTAGCCTGAGGCTCATGTCAGGCTATTTCAGGTTTAACTGAAGTAGCCCCAGGATTCAGTCCTCAATTTAAGGGGCAGAGTATCCAGAACAAGGTTTCAGGATATGGTGATATTGTAACTGGGAGGGTAAATTATTTCATGAATTAACTTGACTCAGAAACCTAAAGTTTCACTTCATCCTAGTTAAATCTGCATGACATTTGTCTGCAAGGGGGAGGTAGGAAGAAGTGTGATCAAACTTAACTTTGTTTACATTTTATGGCCTTAGGCTTCATGAAGATATAAATCTAGGAGATAAAAAAGATCTATACTTCAAGAACTAGTCACAACCAAATCCTCTATTTTTGGCAACATTCCTCCCATCCGTCTTTCTGGTAGACAAACACATCAATTTCATTCTAAATCAAAATCAGGAGGTATCTTGCAGGGCCATCCCTAGAGGGTTCAGGGCCTGGGCCAAATCATTCTCTGTTCCCCCTTCCCCCTCCTCTCTAAACACACATACATTTTTTATTGAGATGGAATCGGGTATAAATGAACATCAAGGGAAACCCTGCAGAGGAAAATAATTCATAAGAGTAACAACAGCCTGGAGGGAGTATGTGGAAAAGGGATGAAGGTGCTGGGGGAGGTTAGTGGTGGTAGAAATCCCCAATACTTTACCTTGATTTGGGGGGGAGATGATAGTATGTATGTGTTTCAACTCTTTTAAAGCTCTAGGTGGAAGCTACTCCTTCTTCCCAAGTTATTTCCCTTCCATTTCTCTAGCCCTACCCAAAACACTGTCCAGGAACCAAGTGAGGGGTAGAGAGAAGGGAAGCTTGTCAATAGTCTTTTGGTTTCTAGGGATGCACTTTCTAGGCTTCGGTCCTCTGTAATGGTACAAGAATTTTAGATGGGCATTTTATGAGAGGTAGCATGACAGGTTGGATTTTAGAGTCAGAGGACCTGCATTTCAACCTCATTTCTATCCCTTCCTACTTTTCCGATCATCTTAACCTTTTAGCCCGAAATTTCAAGGTTGTATATAGCACATTCTCTGAGGCAGCTAAATTAATTCCTTTTTGCAGTGACAAGTTGGTCCCCCAGAGCATGACTACTGCATCCCCTTAGGCCTCTAGTGAGTAGACTTGAGGTCTCTTTATAATATTATTTAATTCACAAGCCCCCATTAGTGTGTTTCCTTTGATAATGGATCAGTTGTCAAGTAGTTAGCCAGACTCAATTAGGAGTTAGAAGGTGGCATAGTGGAAACAGCTGGAGTAAAACATACTCCTAAGATGTTGTGAAACACTCTACCATCAGTATTTACAGAGACCAATTCTCTTTATTGGATTCCTTCAAGATGGTCCTTTTAAGTATAATAGTTTTCTGCTAAGGTTTTGCAGAGAAGTTAATTTAGATCCATTCTGTACTTGAGTTCTAATACAGAAATTGCCTTCAGCTGTTCCAAGGAGGCTGCCATGTACTAACATGGATAGGAAGAAATGAGTTCTCCAGATATCTGGGTTGCATGGTCCATCCTTGATTATAAGAGGGGCAAAGGACTGAGGCTTTTTCCTCTTTTCTCTCTGGCAAGTGATTCCTTCTCAGACATGGCGTTCTCCCAACCCCTAGATGCTGCTAGACTTCAAATTCCCCTTGAGTTTGAATTGGTCTGGTTTTTATAGATGATTCCAAAGGTATAATGAGGTTTCCTAAGCCAATCTGAACATTCTTCTCATGTAATATCACTTTCATTTCATCCAGGATCTCATCAGAGATAACTAAATTCATTTTTATTTTCACTTCCAAATTCTCTCACTCTCTACCTCCCCACCTTTAGCCTATAAAAAGACAAGAAAATAAAAACTCATTTAAAAACAATCTTACAAAACAATTTTTTTTTGCATTAGCCAGTCCCCCTCCACCCAAAATAGCAAGAAAGAGAAGAAAATAGGTTTCAATTAGTACTCTGAGTCTATCACTTCTCTATCTGGAAATAGATGACTTGTTTCATCCCCAGTCCTTTGAAACTGTGGTTGGTTGTTATATTTATTAGTTCCTAAGTCTTTCAAAGTTAATTCTCTTCACAAGTTTTGCTTCCTTTACTTTGCATCAGTTCTCACAAATTTTCCCAGGTCTTTCTCATCAGAGATGAACAGTCATCTTTATACATTTAGTTGAAATGCTTCTGATTGACTTGATTCAATGGAGATCTGTATACCTGGTTAAAGTACCAGGGAATGGCATTTTATCATTGATTTACATGTTCAGCCAGCCTTATTGAGAATGGAGTAGTAGGTGCTTAGTAGGGTCCTTTCAAGGTCCAAACCTACAATCATTAGATCAAAATGGAGTTGTGTGACTCTTAAAATATATACCTATGTTGTTTCTTTTTCTTTTTTTTCTTTATGTAGGTTGTTTCTGATCATCAAACTTTAAAATGGAATTTTTCTATAGAGCATCACCCCTTCCTTTGTGTAACCAGATACATGCTCAGGAACCCTCCATTATCAAATTTCCATTTTCTTTAAAATTTTTGAAGCACCTCTATTCATGAATCAATATAAGACCCTAAGACATTAGCTAATATTCTTCTGCAACCACTTTTATCCTCACTTTTTTCTAACCATAGTGAGTTTCAGTATATGATTAAGCCTTGACATATTTTTCTATTTTACATTTTCCAATGATTTGTATTATAGAGCATTAAATTGCTACAGGCCATATTAAAAAGTACAGTGCTGTTAAACTTGACTGGAGCAATGCAAATCTGGAACCGATTTGATAAATCTGCCTCTTGATAAGCAACCTTTCCTTGCTAAATTTCACATTCCATTGCACTAATCAGCCATGTGAAAGAGCTGCTGATAATTCTTTTATTCTTTTGAACTCCCTCACCCATGGACTCAAAACAGCTGTGGGCTTTCCTTCTCCTCAGTGTCATAGAACTCAAAAACAACTCTGTAGCCTAACCCATCCCAGGACTCAGAGCCTCAGGAGTATCTCATACCTTCAAGTCTTTTAATTTCCTTTATGGAGGCAGTAAATCATTCCACTCACCATGGAGTGCAGACAAAGTCTGATTCATTGGACCTACCTGTGCGGCAATGCCAAAGCAAGACTCTAATACGGAATGATTTTCCCCCTTTAGATTTTGCTTATTTTCATTTAATACGCTTAATTTTGAAACAAATTCTTTTGGATGACCTCTAAAAAGCAGACCAGGCAAATTCCAATGAAGCCAGGCCACTAGTTACAGTTTTCAAAGAGTGCTAGGCTGTTTCTTGTTTCTTCTTCCTGTTTCTTCCTTTTACTTCCCTCCCACTTAAAAAAAAAGGAATAATTTAATCCATAAGCATTTTTGAAATAAATGTTTATTTGCCCTTTGAGGTAGTCTGACCCTGATCATAAAATTTATATTTTTGTTATTTTAAAAAGGTATCAACCCTAATATTCTCGATCATTCAAAATGAAAAAAAAACATTTCTAGTGTATTATTTTTTGTTTATTATGACTAGTTAATATAATTTTCACCTGAAATCTACTTTTATCACATTACCTGTAACATGTATTCAGATATAACTTTAAACTACCCATGTGATTTAAATATATTATTTTGCAGTTGGAGAAATGGAGAGACCTTGTGAAAAATCAAAGAAAGTTCTTTCAAATTGTAGTCTTTGAACCTATAATTATTTGGCTAAAATAATTAAAACAGATTAGAACAGAATAAGCAGATTAAAATTATTTTTAAATGGTTTATCCCATGGCCTAACCCTCTAAGCTTTGACTTACATGGACCAGGTTTGAGCTTGAGAGGAGCTGTTCTCCTAACTCTCCCTCTTTTATTTATTTTGCCCCTACTCACAGTTTTCTCTGGTTGTCTGAACATATAAAGGCAAAAGAGTGTCTTAGATAGATAGTTGACTTCAGAGCCAAGGGGACCTAGATTTAAATTCCTCCTTTGACAGTTAGTGGTTGTATAACTATTGGCAAGTCAATTCACTTTTCTTTGGTTTAAGGCAATATTTTGTTTGCAAAGGATCTGTAGACCTGCATTAGTACAGTGGTATCTTGAAACACAAGTTTAATTTGTTCCATGGCCAAGCTTGTAACTCATTTTGCTCGTGTGTCAAATTGAATTTTCCTATTTAATTTAATGGAAATGCAGTTAATCTGTTCAGACCCCCCCCCCATTTTTTGTTTTACATGCTTTTATTTTATTTTATTATTTTTTTAAAAATTATTTATTCAATTTAGAACATTATTTTTTGGTTACAAGAATCATATTCTATCCCTCTCTTCCCTACTTCTACCCTTCCTGTAGCTCACACGCAATTCCACTGGGTATTTTTGTGTCCTTGATCAGAACCTATTTCCATGTTGTTGATGTTTGCACTAGGATGATCCTTTAGAGTCTACATCCCCAATCATATCCCCCTCAACCAATGTAGTCAAGTAGTTGTTTTGCTTCAGTGTTTCTATACCCACAGTTTTTCCTCTGAATGTGGATAGTGTTCTATCTCATAGATCCCTCTGGGTTGTTCAGGATCACTGCATTGCCACTAATGGAGAAGTCCGTTACATTCAATTGTACCACAGTGTATCAGTCTCTGTGTACAATGTTCTCCTGGTTCTGCTCCTTTCACTCTGTATCAATTCCTGGAGGTCATTCCAGTTCACATGGAATTCCTCCAGTTTATTATTTCTTTGAGCACAATAGTATTCCATCACCAACATGTACCACAATTTGTTCAGCCATTCCCCAATTGGAGGGCATCCCCTCACTTTTCATTTTTTTTTTGCCACTACAAAGAGCGCAGCATGAATATTCTTGTATATTTCTTTTTCCTTATTATATCTTTGGGGTACAAACCCAGCAGTGCTATGAATGGATCAAAGGGAAGACAGTCATTTAGTGCCCTTTGGGAATAGTTCCAAATTGCCCACCAGAATGGTTGGATCAATTCACAACTCCACCAGCAATGCATAAATGTCCCAACTTTGCCACATCCCCTCCAGCATTCATTATTTTCCATTACTGTCATGTTAGGCAATCTTCTAGGTGTGAGGTGATACCTCAGAGTTGTTTTGATTTGCATCTCTCTGACTATACAAGATTTAGAACACTTTTTCATGTGCTTATTAGTAAGTTTTATTTCTTTATCTGAAAAATTGCCTATTCATGTCTTTTGCTGATTTATCAATTGGAGAATGGCTTGATTTTTTGTACAATTGATTTAGCTCTTTATGAATTTGAGTAATTAGACCTTGTCAGAGGTTTTTGTTATAAAAATTGTTCCCCAATTTGTTGCTTACCTTCTAATTTTGGTTGCATTGGTTTTATTTGTACAAAAACTTTTTAATTTGATGTAATCAAAATTATGTATTTTACATTTTGTGGCTCTTTCTAACTCTTGCTTGGTTTTAAAATCTTTCCTTTCCCAAAGATCTGACATGTATACTATTCTGTGTTCACCTAATTTACTTATAGTTTCCTTCTTTATGTTCAAGTCATTCACCCATTCTGAGTTTATCTTGGTGTAGGGCATGAGATGTTGATCTAAACCTAATCTCTCCCATATTTTCTTCTAATTTTCCCAGCTATTTTAATGAAATAGTGGATTTTGGTCCCAAAAGCTGGGATCTTTGGGCTTATCATAGACTATCTTGCTGAGGTCACTTACCCCAAGTCTATTCCACTGATCCTCCTTTCTGTCTCTTAGCCAGTACCATATTGTTTTGATGACCACTGCTTTAAAGTATAGTTTGAGATCTGGTAATGCAAAGCCACCTTCCTTTGCATTTTTTTTTTCATTATTTCCCTGCATATCCTTGATCTTTTGTTCTCCCAAATGAACTTTGTTATGATTTTTTCTAATCATAGTTCTAACTATGGGCATAGTTTGGGTATAGTTTGCCCAAAAAACTGATAATAAAGACAAAAATAAAGAATAAAACAAAAGAAATTTGATACACATGTTCACATGGCCAGATAAACATTGAACTAAAAGAGACAGCCTCCTGTAACTTTGAAACCAATCATTGGGTAGGCTATCTAGTGGAAGGTGGTGGAAGCTCATGATTCATCTCTTGTTACATTAAGCAAAAAATCCCAAATGTGACTGCTCATATCTCAAATTGCTTGTAACTTAAGGTGCTCGTGAATCAAGGTACCACTGTAGAAGAGTCTCCTGCAGCAATGAAATTACAGACCAAGTCTTTCTTCCTGCCTAAAAATATAGCTCCCATCCTGTTCTCCTCAAGTGAAGGGTCCCCCAGCTTCTTCCTCAGTGAGAACTTAATTAGGGTAGGGACTGCCTAAGCAACTTGAGGAGATCCAAAATTAGTGGTGATTCCTAGCTAAATAGCCCGAGTCAACTAAATCATCTAGTGACAGGAAGACTTGTTCATTCATTCTTTTTTTTTTAAATAATATTTTATTTGATCATTTCCAAGCATTATTCATTAAAGACAAAGATCATTTTCTTTTCCTCTCCCCCCACCCCCATAGCTGATGCGTGATTCCACTGGGTATCACATGTTTTCTTGATTCGAACCCATTGTCATGTTGTTAGTATTTGCATTAGAGTGTTCCTTTAGAGTCTCTCCTCTGTCATGTCCCCTCAACCACTGTAGTCGGGCAGTTGCTTTTCCTTGGTGTTTCTACTCCCACAGTTTGTCTTCTGCTTATGAATAGTGTTTTTTCTCCTAGATCCCTGCAGATTATTCAGGGACATTACACCACTACTAATGGAGAAGTCCATTACCTTCGATTGTACCACAGTGTATCAGTCTCTGTGTATAACGATTTCCTGGTTCTGCTCCTTTCACTCTGCATCACTTCCTGAAGGTTGTTCCAGACTCTGTGGAATTCCTCCACTTTATTATTCCTTTGAGCACAATAGTATTCCATCACCAACATATACCACAATTTGTTCAGCCATTCCCCAATTGAAGGGCATCCCCTCCTTTTCTAATTTTTGGCCACCACAAAGAGTGCAGCTATGAATATTTTTGTACAAGTCTTTTTCTCCATTATCTCTTTGGGGTACAGACCCAGCAGTGCTATGGCTGGATCAAAGGGCAGACATTCTTTTATCGTCCTTTGGGCATAGTTCCAAATTGCCCTCCAGAATGGTTGGATCAGTTCACAACTCCACCAGCAATGAATTAATGTCCCTACTTTGCCACATCCCCTCCAGCATTCATTACTTTCCTTTGCTATCATGTTAGCCAATCTGCTAGGTGTGAGGTGATACCTCAGAGTTGTTTTGATTTGCATCTCTCTGATTATAAGAGATTTAGAACACTTATTCACGTGCTTATTAATACTTTTGATTTCTTTATCTGACAACTGCCTATCCATGTCCCTTGCCCATTTATCAATTGGGGAATGGCTTGGATTTTTGTACAATAGATTTAGCTCTTTATGAATTTGAGTAATTAAACCTTTGTCAGAGGTTTTTATGAAGATTTTTTTCCCAATTTGCTGTTTCCCTTCTGATTTTAGTTGCATTGGTTTTGTTTGTACAAAAGCTTTTTAATTTGATGTAGTCAAAATTATTTATTTTACATTTTGTGATTCTTTCTGTCTTGCTTGGTTTTAAAGTCTTTCCCCTCCTAAAAGTCTGACATGTATACTATTCTGTGTTCACCCAATTTACTTATGGTTTCCTTCTTTATGTTTAAGTCATTCACCCATTTTGAATTTAACTTGGTGTAAGGTGTGAGGTGTTGATCAATTCCTAATCTCTCCCACACTGTCTTCCAATTTTCCCAGCAGTTTTTATCGAATAGTGGATTTTTGTCCCAAAACCTGGGATCTTTAGGTTTATCATATACTGTCTTGCTGAGGTCTCTTGCCCTCAGTCTATTCCACTGATCCTCCTTTCTGTCTCTTATCCAGTACCAAATTGTTTTGATGACTGCTGCTTTGTAATATAGTTTAAGGTCTGGGACTGCAAGGCCCCCATCATTTGTGTTTTTTTTTCATTATTTCCCTGGATATCCTTGATCTTTTGTTATTCCAAATGAACTTTGTTATGATTTTTTCTAAATCAGTAAAGAAATATTTTGGGAGTTCTATGAGTATGGCACTAAATAGATAGATAAGTTTGGGTAGGATGGTCATTTTTATTATATTGGCTCGTCCTATCCATGAGCAGTTAATGTTTTTCCAATTGCTCAAGTCTAGTTTTAGTTGTGTGGCGAGTGTTTTGTAGTTGTGTTCATATAGTTCCTGTGTTTGTCTCCGGAGATAGATTCCTAGCTATTTTATTTTGTCTAAGGTGATTTTGAATGGGATTTCTCTTTCTAGTTATTGCTGCTGAGCTGTGTTGGAATTATATAGAAATGCTGATGACTTATGTGGGTTTATTTTGTATCCTGCAACTTTGCTAAAGTTGTTGATTATTTCAATTAGCTTTTTGGTTGAATCTCTAGGATTCTTTAAGTAGACCATCATGTCATCTGCAAAGAGTGATAACTTGGTCTCCTCCTTGCCTATTTTGATGCCTTCAATTTATTTTTCTTCTCTAATTGCTACTGCTAGTGTTTCTAGTACTATGTCAAATAGTAGAGGTGATAATGGGCATCCTTGTTTCACTCCAGATCTTATTGGGAATGCATCTAGTTTATCCCCATTGCAGATGATATTAGCTGATGGTTTTAGATATATACTGTTTATTATTTTTAGGAATGACCCTTCTATTCCTATGCTTTCTAGTGTTTTTAATAGGAATGGGTGTTGTATTTTGTCAAAGGCTTTTTCTGTGTCTATTGAGATAATCATGTGATTTTTGTCGGTTTGCTTGTTGATATGGTCAATTATGTGGATGGTTTTCCTAATATTGAACCATCCTTGCATTCCTGGTATGAATCCTGCCTGGTCATAGTGGATGACCCTTGTGATGACTTGCTGGAGTCTTTTTGCTAGTGTCCTATTTAGGATTTTTGCATCTATGTTCATTAGGGAGATTGGTCTATAGTTTTCTTTCTCTGTTTTTGACCTGCTTGGTTTTGGAATCAGTACCATATTTGTGTCATAAAAGGAATTTGGCAGAACTCCCTCTTTGCTTATTATGTCAAATAGTTTGTATAGTATTGGGGTTAACTGTTCTCTGAATGTTTGATAGAATTCACTGGTGAATCCATCAGGCCCTAGGGATTTTTTCTTAGGAAGTTCTTTGATGGCTTGTTGGATTTCATTTTCTGATATGGGATTATTTAAGAATTCTATTTCCTCTTCTGTTAGTCTAGGCAGTTTGTATTTTTGCATATATTCATCCATATCACCTAAATTGGTGTATTTATTCCCATATAATTGGGCAAAGTAATTTTTAGTGATTGCCTTAATTTCCTCTTCATTGGAGGTGATGTCCCTCTTTTCGTCTTTGATGCTGTAAATTTGATTTTCTTCTTTCCTTTTTTTAATTAGATTAACCAGTACTTTGTCTATTTTGTTTGTTTTTTCAAAGTACCAGCTTCTTGTCTTATTTATTAAATCAATAGTTCTATCACCTTTTGATTTTATTAATTTCTCACTTAATTTTTAGGATTTCTAGTTTGGTTTTCTGCTGGGGGGTTTTAATTTGATCGCTTTTGAGTTTTTTTATTTGCATTTCCAATTGATTGATCTCTGCTCTCCCTAGTTTGTTAATATATGCACTCAGGGATATGAATTTACCTCTGATTACTGCTTTGGCTGCATCCCAAAAGGTTTGAAAGGATGTCTCACCATTGTCATTTTCCTCGATGAAATTATTAATTGTTTCTATGATTTCTTCTCTAACTAAATGATTTTGGAATATCATATTGTTTAATTTCCAATTCGTTTTTGATTTGGTTTTCCATGTACCATTACTGATCATTGTTTTTATTGCCTTGTGATCTAAAAAGGCTGCATTTATTATTTCTGCTTTTCTGCATTTGTGTGCTATGTTTCTGTGACCTAATGTATGGTCAATCTTTGTGAATGTGCCTTGTGGTGCTGAGAAGAAGGTGTATTCCTTTTTATCCCTATTTATTTTTCTCCATATGTCTATTAATTCTAATTTTTCTAAGATTTCATTCATTCCTTTTACCTCTTTCTTTTTTATGTTTTGATTTGATTTATCTAAATTTGATAATGGTTGGTTTAAGTCTCCCACTAATATGGTTTTACTGTCTATTTCTTCTTTCATTTCTCCTAGTTTCTCCATTAGAAATTTGGGTGCTATATTATTTGGTGCATACATGTTGATTAGTGATATTTCCTCATTATCTAAAGTCCCTTTTTAACAAAATATAATTACCTTCCCTATCCCTTTTGATCAGGTCTATTTTTGATTTGGCTTTATCAGATATCATGATTGCCACTCCTGCCTTCTTTCTGTCAGTTGAGGCCCAGAAGGTCTTACTCCATCCTTTAATTCTGACCTTGTGGGTGTCTACCCGCCTCATGTGTGTTTCTTGAAGACAACATATGGTAGGGTTTTGGATTCTTATCCATTCTGCTATTCATCTACATTTTATGGGTGAGTTCATCCCATTCACATTCAAAGTTATGACTGTCACTTGTGGACTCCCTGGCATTTTGATATCCTTCCCTAATTCTAACCTTTCTTCTTCAGCTCTACCTTTTAGTCCAGTGATTTACTTTACATCAGTCCCCCTTGTCCCCTCCCTTGATATGTTTCCCTTTCTAGTCCCTCCCTTTTTGTTCCCTCCCCCTACCCCCTCTTCTTCCCTCCCTTTTTTGTTCCCTCCCCCCTCTCCCCTTGGTTTTCCCTTCTCCCTTCCCTTGTTGGGTAAGATAGAATTTACGATCCCAATGGATCTGGATGTTCTTCCCTCTCAGAGTTGCTTTCCCTGAGAGTAAGGTTTAAGTAAGGTTTAAACTCTCTTCCTCTCCTTCTTATAGGAGTTTTCTTCCCCTCCCCTTCCTGTGTGAATCTTTGTGTGAGAAAGATTATTCTATTTGGTCTTTCTTTTCCCCCTATTTACACATTACATTTTCCCCACATTTTAGTACACATAGATTGATATAAATGTAGGCCTTATAGAAGAGAGTTTGGGTAAAAGAAAAAGATAACATTTTTCTCCTTTTCCCTTTCCTTCATATTTATCTTTTCAGGTATTCCATGCTCTTTGTTTTTCGACATCGAACTTTCCACAGAGGTCTGGTCTTTTCTTTGCAAAAACTTGGAAATCTTCTATTTTGTTGAATGCCCATACTTTCCCTTGGAAGTATATAGTCAGATTTGCTGGATAGCTGATTCTTGGTTGAAGACCCAGCTCTCTTGTCTTTCTGAAAATCATGTTTCATGCCTTATGATCATTCAGAGTGGAACTTGCAAGGTCATGTGTGACCCTGATTGGCATTCCTTTATATCTAAATTGTCTTTTTCTGGCTTCTTGTAGGATTTTTTCTTTTGTTTGAAAGCTTTGGAATTTAGTAATTACATTCCTGGGAGTTGTGTTTTGGGGATTTAGTGTAGAGGGTGTTCTGTGAGCTCTGTCAGTGGCTGTATTCCCCCCTTGTTCTAGAATCTCTGGGCAATTTTCTTTGATTATATCTTGTATTATGATGTTGAGTTTGCCATTTATTTCTGGCTTTTCTGGAAGTCCAATTATTCTTAAATTATCTCTTCTTCCTCTATTTTCCAAGTCTGTCACCTTGTCAGTGAGATATTTTATTTTCTCGTCTAATTTCTTGATCTTTTGGCTTTGCTTTATTGATTCTTGCTCTTTTACCTGCTCGTTGTCTTCGAGTTGCCTAATTCTGACCTTTAAAGCCTGGTTTTCCTTTTCAGTTTGGTCAAACTGGTTTTGTAGATGTGTAAATTTCTTTTGCATTATTTCCCACTTTTCCTCCCAGAAGGCTTCCATCTTTTTGATCCTTTCAGATTCAAATTCTTCATGGGTTTGTGGAGAGTTTCCATTTCCTTTGGAAGGTTTTGGAGCATTTGCTTGTGTTTCCTCTTCTATCTCCTCTGTATTTTGTATTTTTGCTCCATAAAATATGTCCAAAGTCGCCCCCTTCTTCTTGTTTTTCTTGGAATTTTGGGGTTTTTGTGCTTCTGTGGGGTTTGCCATCTCTATCTGAGTGGGGAGGACTAGCTTTTCTTATCTCTGTCTGGTGTTCAGAGGTTTTAGCCCTAGGCAGATTGTCTGTTCTATGCAGTTGTTGTTCTGTCTTCCCGGGGAATCCAGGAATTGTTGGTGTTTCCGTGTTACTGCCCTCCTCAGTTCCCTCCCGATGCTTCTCTGTTGCCTTACTTCCACACTCTGAGCCTGGCTCGGCCCTTTCCTCGGGGTGTTTGTTTCTGTGCCTTAGCTGTCCAGGAGAGCCAGCCCTCTGAGGGGGAAGGGGCCGCGGTTTCCTGGAGCTCAGAGGGCTCCTGATAAAATTAATTTTCTCTGGGTTGAACTGAGTATGCTTTGAGGCAGGGACCTTGCGACTCGGATGGAAGGATCCAGCCAGGGGGCTGCAGGCTCCCCTGTCTCTTTCTGTTTCCCTGCTGTCTGTGTGTCCCCGCGACTGGATCAGGTTGTTTTCAGGATGCGGCCTTCAGCTCCGAGGCCCTTTTGCCAGCCCTGAGGGTTACTGTTGTTTCAGAGGACCCTGCTCTCTGAGGGGGGAGGGTGGCTTCCTGGAGCTCTGAGGGCTGGTGATAGGATTAACCTCGGACTGAGTATGCTCTGAGGCAGGGACCTTAGGTGAGACTCAGATGGAAGGATCCGGTCAGGAGGTTACAGCCTCCCCCATCTCTCTCTTTTTCTCTGCTGTCTGGGTGCCCCTTTGACTGGGTCAGGTTGTTTTCAGGAAGAGGCCTTCAGGATAGCTGGCCCTGAGGCTCTGAGGTTCCTTCTGCTGCCTCGGACTCAGTGCTCTGGGTTGGGGGGATGGGTCCTGGGACCTTCCTTCTGCCTACCCTTTAGGTCCCAGTGATCTCGTGTTCTGGCTTTTGGGGGGGGCATACCATTTGATCCAGGTCCAGGTTCAGGAGAAGGATTCCAGGGGTCTATGCTGTTGTTTGTTTTGAATTTCAGTGCCTTAGGAGCATATAGTTTGAGTTCGGTAGGGAAGGGTTTCTGGAGATCTGAACTTTAGCTTTCTCTAAGCCGCCATCTTGACCAGAAGTCCTTGTTCATTCATTCTTAATAAAGTGTTAATGAGCTGATAAGTTCCAAGGCTCCCAGAGAGATATATAGAATTCAGAATATAGGGAAATATGCCTGAAGGTATCATGGTGTGATTTTCAGGAACTGCAAATTTTAATTGTGGAAGAAGGTGATCAATCTGATGAGGTTAAAGGAGGAGGGAATATCATCCTTTGGGACTCTAGGGAGGGGGTGGCCACAGCTCGTGGAATTTCCTTGGGAAGATATTGACTGAACATCATCTAGTTTAGTGGACACTGTCCAAACAGACCCTTTAAAATAATATTTCCTGAAGGCATAGGTATTAAAGGAGCTCTAATATAACTTAAGCTAAACATGTTATCTCTATCTCTGGATATAAGACTCACCTGCCTTATTTTCTAATCAGAGGGCTAGGGATAGAGATTGGATCTGTGGTTTCTGGTTTAGGGAACTCCTAGGTGAGGATACTTCCTCTGCCCATTCAGATTGCTACCTCCTCTGCAAACTAAAGTTTTAGAATGTTTTGCCTGGAGTACTAGTGCCAGGGCCATCTAGCCAATGGAAGACAGTGGTGGGACTTGAATAGGTTTCTTGGCTTCCAGATTTGACTTCCCATTTACTATATAATGCTTCCTTTCTTTCCAACCATATATTTCCTGAATGACATCTTTTATAGATATTTCACATGTAAGTTATTGTTTGGAATAGGCTCTGGTCTACTTGTACCCATCTTGTACCTCTCTTATTGCCCCGCCCCTTTTATCCTGTCCATATTGATTCTTGAGTGTTTGTGGAGCTCCATGATTTGCAGTGATGTATAGTACCATTGGGAGAATATTGGAAGAATATATGATGGCTTTTTGTGTCAAGGGCATCTTGGAGTCATTGAAAGTGCAGTTTCCTAAATGCAATCCATCCTCCTCTCTTCTTCCTATTAACTTCTGGGTCTGGATTATAGTCCATTTAAAAGTACCTGTGAACAATATGTGAGAAATATTTGTGAACTCTCAATGAATCTGTCATCCAACTTCATTTCATAATCTGGGCAATTTGCATTCTTCCTTTTGATTTTTTGTGTGAATCAATGGCTTGGCCAATCTCTCTTGAGTAGCTGGAGATCACATTGAAGAGGTAGTGTAAACCTTAACATTTCTTAGACTTATGAATGTTGGAAATTTCCCCATTGGGAAATTTCATACTTGAAAAAATTTCCTACTGATAGTAAGAACTCTATTGGAATATGAAACTCCTTGGCATGGGAGGATCCTTCTCCTCCCTACTTAAGACCACTTTAGGACAGAAACCTTTTGCTAAACAATGGAAAGGGCTTTGACCTATGCTTAAGCATAGAACAGGAAGTTCTTTGAGTCATGATTGATTTTAGAATTGATACAATAGAGATACTTGGAATGACAGAACCAGGTCTTAAAAACTACAATCTCTACCCTACTCAGAGTAACAGGATTTAGGAAGGGCTGCAGCAAAGATCAAGATTTAATTATTTGAGAATATGACCTTCAACAGACATGTGCAAAGGGAACAGACCTCTGGGCGGTCCCTTTGCACATGTCTCTGGGAGGTCCTGGGTTAAGCTAGAGCCACCATTGGCTTAGGGGCGACATTGACAGTGATTGGTAGATGTGAGAACTGAGGGGAGGGAACTTAGATTGTTTGCTTAAAGATAGCGAGGTCTGAGGTTTTGAGGAGAAGAGAAGAAGGTGGATGGTCTGAAGGAGGTCTGAAAGGAGAGAGGTCCTGGAGGGAGAGCTCCTGGAGAGGTCTTGAAGGAGGCAGTGGAAGGAGAACTCAGGAGGAGTCAGGAGGAGAATTCTCTGGAAACATTTCTGGAAAGGAGGCTCTCTTGAAGGTGGAGCCTGATGTTGGCATGAGAAACCTTACCTAGAGAGATCTTGGGTGAGTGATAAAACCAACTGACTGATTTATCTCTTAGGACTGAGGTCTAAGCCTTATTGGCTTGAGGCCCTTCATTCTTATTCCTTTCTTACTTTCTCTCTTTTTCTATTGATTAATCAGTGTATTATAATTTAAATTTCTCTATAAAACCCAGTTGGCTTGGGCATATTTATAAATTGGGAATATATTCCCTGGTGCCCATCTTATATTTATATAAAACCAAGACACAGTAGAAAACATATTTCAGCGGTCATAATTGTTATATATTTCCCTTGCTCCCAAACATTTTAATTATCACATTTTGTGGCTCCCACTCTCTTATCTACAACTATTTAATGCTCAAAATGAATTTAAATCTAACAGTAGGTAGTATTGTAGTATATAATACTTATATGGTATCTATAAACCCATGAAGGGGGCAGCTAGGTGAACCAAATAGACTATTGGGCCTGCAAGACTCATCTGTGTGAGTTCAAATCTGGCCTCAGATACTTCCTAGATGTGTGAACCCAAGCAAGTCACTCAACCCTGTTTGCCTCAGTTTCCTTATCTGTAAAATGAGCCAGAGAAGGAAATGGCAAACTACTCTAATATCTTTGCCAAGAAAGCTTCAAATGGGATCAATAAAAGTTGGACCTAACTGAAAAGACTGAATAACAACAACAATAAACCCATGTGATATTATGGGGTTTCAAATAATCAGGACAATGTCATCTATAAGCATGAATATCTATAGAGATTTATAATCCAGAGGGGTGGTATTTATTTTCCATTTCACACTCCATATTGAGAATGAAAACTTCTTGAGGTCAGGGACAGTTTGACTTTGTATCTCCAGAAGATAGCACAGTGCCTGGCTTCTAATAGGTACTTAATAAATGCTTTTTTGAAATGAATTGAATCCAGCTGAGGTTATCTTTGATAAAAACCTGATAAGGGAGTGGTAGGCTTTCTCAGACAATTTTTTCCACATCATAGAATATCTTGATAGTCTTCTAATTGATGGAAAGAGTTCTGCAAATACAAAACACACACACACACACACACACACACACACACACACACACACACACACACAAACATTTGAGCTGATACAGCATCAACCTTCAAAGTCAACAAGATGTCTCCAGTAAATAAAATCGGGGCCATCAAAGAACAGTTTTATTCAACCATACCCTGATAAGGGATAGAATAGTGACAGGGACTGGACCTATGATTCCATTGGTACCTAGAACTCCTGGGTGAGGGAGCTCTATTTACTAATGCAGGCTGGCACTTTCTCTGCAATTTATAATTTTAAAGGGAAACTAGTGCAGTGGCTACACCTGGAGTTAGGAATACCTGAGTTTATATCCAAATTCAGACTCTTATTATCTATGTGACTCTGTGCAAGCCACTTAATCTCTGTCTCAATTCCCTTAATTATAAAATAGGGATAATAATAATACTTATCCCCCCCACCCCGGGTTATTGTAAAAACAAAATATTTGTAAAACACTTTGCAAATCTTAAACCACTATATAAACATTAACTATTATTATTTTTATTCAACCGTTACCTTCTGTTAGAATTAATACTGAATATCCAAGGCAGAAATGTGGCAAGGGCTAGGCAACTGGGGTTAAATGACTTGCCCAGGGTTAAAAATTTAGGAAGTCTCTAAGACTAAATTTGAACCCAGGACCTCCTGTCTCCAGGCATGGCTGCCTAACCACTAAGTCACCTAGCTGCCTTTGCTAATTGCTATTATAGAGCATTTCCTAGATCACTGAGAGTTTAAGCAATTTGCCCAGGGTCTCACAGTGAGTATGTATGAGAGTCAGGGCATGAATCCAGGTCTCCCTGGTCCTAAGGGACTACCTGGTGCCTCTCAATTTCTATCAAACAAGGCCTGAAAGAGGGAGACCTATGCTTGCAAATGGAGTTTGTTACTGTCATGGATGATGATTGTGCTGAGTATATTCAACAATACGTTAAAAAATATGCCATGAAGAAATGCAAGATGAGAGGAGAGTGATCAAGGTTTCATTCAGGCAGATAAGGACAAGGAGAGAATGTTTAATATTTTTGGCCATGCGATTTTTCCCTTTGTCATATGAATTTACTATAATTATAGTAAAAGTCTGACAAGATCAGAGGAGACCTGATACCTATAGTCCCCAAGCTTCCTGTTTTACTTGGCTAGACTTTAGAAACCACTAACTTCAGCTGTAACATGACACTCAAATGTGGCTGCTTGCCTTTTGTGACTTGCTGAGCACATATTTTAGTAAGAAACGCAAAAAGAATCTGTTGCCAAACCATTGTACAAACATCACCACTGCTATCCACATTTTAAATCCTTTATAATAGTTCCTCAAGAATGGCCAAACAAGCAAAGTAAACCAGGAGTTAAGGCATAGAGAAAGGAATTGGTTCGATGCAAGTAGCTAATTTCAGCACTTTATAGATGTGTACCTGAATTTTCTGACTTCTTAGAGTCTTTTCTACTTTATTCAATGAGTATTTATTAAAGCTGGAAGGAATACAGTGAAATAAGAAAGAATCCCTGGCAAGTAGTTAGTAATAGTCAGTCAATAAGCATTGATTATGTCCTAGGTAGGATATGAAGCACAAAGGAGAGCAAGAAAGGTAAAAAATAGAGATTTCTCTTAAGAAGCTCACAGACTAATGTGAGAGAGAACACACAAATAATGATGGACAAACAAGATATATACAGGTTAAATGGAAATAGTCTCAGAGAGAAGGCACTGCCATTAAAAAGAGGACAATCCTTTAACCACATAATGGTAATCAGGGCTATTTAGATTACCCTCTTTTTTTCATAAAGGAAATTCTCCACCATGTTGGAGGTTCTCATCACTTCATGCCTGGTGTATGGTAAAAGTCTTCTGGTAAGTCAGCCTGCCTCAAGTCTTCCCTTACTCTAATCTAACCTCCATGAAGCCATAAAATCACACACACACACACACACACACACACACACACACACACACACACACCCCATCAGTGATTTTCCTAAATTGTGCGTCCAATCCTGTCACCTCTCTCCCCAACTTGATAAATTCCAGTGGCTCCCTAACACCTCTAGGATCAAATACAAAAGGCTTTGGTATTAAAAGCCCTTTATAACCTAGTCCTCTCTTCCCTTACTCCCTCCCTCACTATTTGATTCCATGTTATTGGCCTCCTTGCTGTTCCACAAACATGACACTCCATTTCTTGGATCTTGGATTTTCACTTACTGTCTCCCATATCTGGAGCACCCTCCTTCCTCCTATCCGTAGACTATCTTTCCTAGTTATCTTTAAGTCTCAGCTGAAATCCCACCATCTAAAGGAAGTCTTTCCCAGACACTCTTAACTCGAGTGCCTTTCCCTCTCTCAACTATTTCCCCTTTATCCTGTACATAGCCTGTTTACATTGTTTGTTGTCTTCCATTAGATTGTAAGCTCCTTGAGGAGAGGGACCATCTTTCTCCTCTTTTGTATCCCCAGGATTTAGCACTGTGTCTGACACACAGTAGGCACTTAACAATTTGTTGTTGGTGGTGGTTGTCTCTCGAACCGAGGATGACGATTGTCTTTGTGCGTTTTTGTGCACAAAGACACCTGTTTATGAAGATTTAAGTGGAAAAGTCGATGCACAGAGACAGTCCCACTCTCTCGGCGTTGGAAGCCTGGGTCCATTGGCACGAAAAGTCGTTACACCTGGAGACTTCCTCAGCTGCATTGGATGGCCGTGTTGTCTTTTGTGCTCCAATACGCCCTAAGCACTCCACAGTGCCTTGCTGCATCGCCATCTCAACCGTTGAACCCTCTTGTTGGTTTCTTCCGCCTGTTCCGCCGAAGCAGTCTTCACATGCTAGGTGAGCAAAGCCCTAGTTCACCAGGGGTCGACTATTGACTGACTAATTGAAGGCACTTCACAAATATGATTTTATGGGTCCATCATGTAAGCTTTCAACATTCTGAAGAAGGAAGTGGAATGTTATTCCATTTAAAAGAAGGAAGAATGAGACCCACAAGATCAGACTGGAAATTAAGGAGTCTTTTGGACTAGGACTCAGGTTTTGTGCTTTTGGTTCTTTTCATTATATTTACTCTGTTTTAAATATTGATTTTGATTTAAGTATTTGATATTTAAGGTGTTCAAGGACCCTATTTTATCAGTACACTTTTTACTTACCTTAAGCAAAAACAAAAACAAAAACCAAGTTGCATTTCACATGTGTTATATAGAGCTGTAAAAGGGAAGAGGAGAGTATGGTTTAACCTTAGAAATTTACTAATTAGATAGATTGCTTATTTTTATTTTTTTTTATAACCCTTACCTTCTGTCTTAGTATCAATTCTAAGACTGAAGAATGGCAAAGACTAAGCAATTGAGGTTAAGTGACTTGCCTTGTGTCACATAGGTAGGAAGTATCTGAGGCTAGATTTTAATCCACATCTTCCTGGCCTAGTGCTCTATCCACCATGCTGACTAGCTGCCTCCACTTTGTTCTAAAGTTTATAAATTACAACCACTTTGGAGGGAAGATAGTTAAGCAGTCATTTTATATATGAAAACACGGGAATTAGAGAGGTCAAGTATCTGTCACTGAACTACTGAATAACAAAGTCAGGATGGAGGAAACCCCAAATTGACATTTCTGTCAGATATAGCACAAATAGTTCCTAAACTTTTTGTTGATTGAATTTTCCTTCTGTAAACCTTAATGTTCCATAAACAGTCATGAATTATTAGCTCCTGGAAAACAATATATGGCAGCCATCTTTTATCATTTATGTCCTCCAAACAACCAACTGCTTTCTCTTAAATCCTCTCAGAATCCTCTGTGTCTCTCCATATGATGCTTTTTCCCTTTGTGTTTGTCACAAAAATGTCTTCTAAATTCTTTATTTTTGCCATTTCTTATGGTTCGATAATATCTTATTTATTTATATATCACAATTTGCCCATTTTCATTTTTTCTTCATATAGAATATTGAGTTTTGAGGTTTCAGAGTTTAAATGCAGCAGTTTCAGTGGAGCAAATTATTGCTAAAGGACTTTTTGGCAAATCTGTTCCATGTTGCTTTTATAGTCGAACTTTCAGTTCAATAAGAAAAAGCATTGATACTTCTTGCTTTTACATCACTTTTTGGGGGAGATACAACAATTAAACTTTCCCTTGTGTCAAAGAAAAAACTATTAATCAAAACTGATTCAGAGACTACAGTTGATGGGACAAGCAACATTCTGTATTCACAGTCCCTAGCTTCTCTTCTGAGAAAACTCTCGGGAAAGAAAATGTGTTTCTAGAACCAAGATTGGTCATTAAAATTACTCAGAAATTGGCTTCCATTAATGTTCTTTTTTTGGTTATAGGAATATGGTCCTTGTATATATTGTTTATCTGTTTCACTTTGCATAGATTCATTTACTGTCTCTGAATTCTTC
Source organism: Monodelphis domestica (assembly GCF_027887165.1). Lineage (NCBI taxonomy): Eukaryota > Metazoa > Chordata > Mammalia > Didelphimorphia > Didelphidae > Monodelphis > Monodelphis domestica. The sequence continues at coordinate 428,571,590 of NC_077228.1, read as the reverse complement.
ACATTCATCATTTCTTACAGAACAATGATATTCCATTATATTAATATACCATGATTTATCCAGCCATTCCCTAATTGACAGGAGTCCTCTAAGCTATAACTAGAGGGATCAGGAAGCAGGACCTAGATTGAACCTAAATCAAGCAGAAATAAATGGGAGGGAGTGCATTTTAGTATAGATGAGAGCCTGACAAAGAAATAGAGGTGGGAGATGGCAGGATAAACTCATAGTTTGTTGTTGTTTTCAGTCATTTCGAGTGTCCAATTCTTTGTGACTTCATTTTGGGATTTTCTTGGCAAAGACACTGAAATGGTTTGCCCTTTCCTTCTCCATCTAATTTAATATGTGAGGAAAATAAGGCAAAAACATTTAAAGTAAATGTCTGAGGCCAGATTTGAATCTAGGTCTTTCTGACTCCGGATTCAACTATCTATTGCACCACTTAGCTATCCTAAACATGTAGTAATTTATTTCAACTAGAACCTGAGACTTGTGAAGAGAAATGATGTGAAATAAGATAATATGGAACCAATTTATGGAGGGCCTTATTTGTTCAACAAAGTTCCTTACCCAAACTAATGAATTTATGGGTGACATGGAACTCAGGGGGATACCTTGCCCACTGGCTGATAGAATCAGGATTTTAAAATATTGTAACTGGCCAGATTGTTGTGCTAAATCAAATCAGATGAAATTTAATAGAGACAAATATAAAATCCTATCCTTGTGTTGAAAAATATTAACTGCCTAAATATGGTGTGATGATAGAGATATGCCTGGTCAACCGTTCATGTGAAAATGTTCTGGGAGTTTTAGTGAACTGCAAGTTCAATAAGAACTGACAGTGTGATATGACAAGTAAAAATGCTAGAATAAACTTTGCATTTGTCTAGAACAAGGAAGATGACAGTCTTGATGTCCACAGCCCTGTGCCACATCTAGACTATTGAGTTCAGTTCTAGGCATGACATTTTTCGAAGGGCAATAAGTATAATGGAATGACCAAGGATAGGAAAGGTTACTAGAAGATGTGTGATATGAGGATGGGTAGAAGAGACTGTTTGGTTTTTATATGTTTCTAATGTTTTCTATTGCTGCTGCTCTTTATCCTTATATTCCAGTCAAATTGGTGTACTTTCTTGACTTTGATTATTTCTTTTGCACCATTTGGAATGTTTTCCCCTCCCATCTCCTGTTGAAATCCTTCCCAGGAAGAATCCCTGACTCCTAAAAGCTGGAAGTGTAGTCCCCCTCCTTAACACTTTAAAAGTACTTTGTGCTCTCATGAATTTCATCTTGCCCCACTTTGTAATATAGTTATTCTCTCCTTGGCTCATCTCTTCTGTTTGATTATAAGCTATTTAAGGGACATGGATTATATCTTAAGAGGCTACCATTCATTCTGGAATATTCCACTGGGACCAAGATCATGTCTGGATGCAATTGGTGCTTAATAAATGTTTGCTGAAGGAATGGCCATATTACAAACCATCTAGAGAAGACATTTCTAGAGCAATCCAGATCACTTTCTCCCTGCTTCCCCTCTAGGTTTTAGCTTCTTATGCAGTCATCAGGAGTCAGGAAGACAGCCCGAGGCTTGGATCTGCAAACAATCAGTAGACTCAAGACAAGTTTCAAATTTTCCTTATGATTTCCTTAAAAACAAATAAATAAAATCCTCTTATCCTGACCTGTAACTTCAACTTGGGATAGAGTTGAAAAGGATAGGAGTTCAGGAGGCTTATTGAAATATAAAATGTGAGTTGGAAACCAAAGACATAAATTAGATTACGATGAAAAATTGTTACCAGAAGTATAGAGAAAAAACTTGCTTATGCCATTAGCTACAGGATTAAGAAGGAATATCTTGGGAAAGAAGGTAAATATAACAATAAAGCTTAGGCTGGGTTTCCATGGTAGAATTACAAATTAAAGGCAGCTACTATGAAAGGAATTTGGATGGGGTAGACCTGCTGAAATAACTATGAAACCCAGTGGTCAGTGCTTAGTTGTGCCCAACTATAAATTCTCTCCAATGCTCTGTCTTGGACTCCCATCTCTCTGTATGTCCTTTGTTGCTTTGAGCTTTTCAGTCTTCTATGGGTCCAATTACCCTTTTTATGCAGTTGACTACCAGGATATATGTAGCTAATTGATCTTTTCTACCCTCCAGTTCTAGGACAGGAGTGACATTTTTGTGTGGATGTCTTATAGGCACCAAACTCACCATGACCAAAACTAAACTCATTATCTTCCCCAGACTGCCATTACCTAAAGCCTCCCTTCCTCCAAACTTCATCCAAACTTTTGATTTTGTTCAAAACACCACTATTCTTACATTTAACTAGGTCCACAGTCTCAGTATCATCCTAAACTCTTTCCTCTTCCTCATCCCCTACAACCAAAGAATTACTAAGCATTGTTGATCTGCTCCCTAGCATCTCTTACATTTAGTCCCTTCTTTGCACTTCTGTAGCTTACTATTATTCTAGCTCAAGCTCTCATCTGTTCTTTTTCAATAGGCTATTAATTGTGTTTTCTGATTCCAGTGTTTCCTGTCTCCAAACTATTCTTCATCCCAGATAATCTTCCAAAAGCACAGGACTGACAATTCATCTAGTATGAAATGTGAATTCCTCTGTTTTGCATTTAGAGACCTTCATAGTCTAGCTCTAGCCCACATTTCTTAATATTTCATATTATCCCTTTCCATTTACTCCATGGTTTGGCTAACTAGGCATACTTGCTCTTCTTTATGATTGGCATTCCATCTTCTACCTCCATGTTCCCCACAACACACAGGCTGTTCTCAATCCTTATGTTGCACCTCAAAGCATCCCCAAACTTCTATGGTGAGTCCCCTAGACAAGACTAAACAAGATTCAAAATATTTTGTATGCCTGTACCCACTCAGAACCATAGATTAGGGGTTCCTACAATGTGTTTATCTTTACTGTTCAGGTCAAAGCAAAGGTATTTAATGAAATAATATAGTAAGAAACGTAACACTATAATCATTGTCCCATAAACTCAGGCTGCACTGTCCTACAAATACAACATCAATGGGAAAAGTAGACATGTAGATAACATTTTTGGCCCGGGACATATATCTTCCTTGACCTCTGTAACTTTTCACATCTTTGCATACTTTCTCCTCCTGAATAATCTATCCTCTCTCAATTTTCATAACACTGCACTGCTTCGATTCTATTCTTACTTGTTTGACTTCTTCTCCATCTACTTTGCTGTATCTTCATTCAAGTCAGGCTCCCTAATCATGAGTCTCCCTAAAGCAGTGATGGTGAACCTATGGGATGGGTGCCAAAGATGGCACACAGAGCACTCTCTGTGGGCACTCAGATGCCTCCCCTCCCCCAGAGTTCTTTACTAGAAAGGCAGAGGGACTCAGACAGAACTGCTTCCCTCCCCATCTCCATCATGCTTGATGACATTTTTTTACGTCACCCACCCCTCTGCCCAGCAGGCCAATGGGAGCCCATAGGGAGTATGGTGGGAGGATCACAAGTGGCAGAACTGGAGGGGAGCAGAGTGCTCAGGCTACTCCCCTCCCCCTCTCTTTACTTATTGATGATATTCCTCACTTCACCCACTCCTTCACCTAGCAGCCCAATGGGAGCATTTTCTTCCTCCCCTGTGTGGGGTAAGGGTGGGGGCAGGGTGTACCCAGCACCCTGGGGGGAGGGGCAGGGCATGCCATCTCTGGGGGGGCCCAGCACAGCACTTAGTCCAGAGGGGTGGGATAGGGGTGGGGCCTGGCATTCCATCTCTAAACCATCTCTGCCCTAAAGGCTCTAACTTTGGATCTGTTCTATTTTTCTCCTCTCTATACTATCTCATTTGAGAATTTCTTTAGCTCCCATTGATTCTATTGTCACCTCTATGCAGATTATTCTCAGATTGTTCATACCAGTCAATGTTTCTTTTGAGCTTTAGTACCAATCATAGTGGATGTCTGGTAGGCATTCAAAAATCAACATATCTCAAATAGAGTTCATCACCCTGTCACCTCCAGTCAATCCTCCTCTCTTCTTTCCTAAGCTATTGAGAATACTGCCATTCTTGTCACCTAGGATTGAATCATGAACTTCTTACTCTCATTTATCCAAGAAATCCAAGAAATGACCAAATCTTGTTATTTCTACCTTTGCAATATCTCTCATATATTTCCTTTTATCTCCACTCACAGAGCTACTACTTTAGTTCTAGACTGTATCCCCTCTTCCCTGGATTATTTCAATAGACTTCTGATTGACTTCTCTGCCTCAGTTTTCTCCCCACTCCAATCCATTGCCCCCATCAAATAGCAGTCAAAGCAATTTCCCTGACATATTGTCTGATCATGTTACTCCCTTTCTCAATAAACTCTGGTGGTATTGGTTATCTTCATGACCATTGGGAATCTAAGGCTCTTCACAACCTACCTTCTACCTTTCCAGTTTTCTCACACTTTCCCCCCTTCATTCACTCCAAAATACTAGTCTACAAGATGTTCCTTGTACATGACTCATAATCTCTCATCTCTTTGTATTTGTCCCAGCTATAGTCCGTGCCTGCACTGCCTTCCCTTCTCTTTTTCACTTTCTAGCATCTTTGGCTTTTCTTAAGACTCAGCTAAAATGATACTTGCTGACCGAGATCTTTCTGAGATTCCCCACCTGTCCTTCTTGCCTAGTCACTTAACTGCTCTATGCCTTGGAGACTGGGCTTAAAATTTGTCACATTGTCTCTCTTTACCTCAGTCTCCTCAACTGTAAAATATTAACTCACAATACTTTCCTTAAAGGGTTGTTGAGATATTATTATGTGATTAGCACAGGCATTGGCTCACAGTAGGAGCCATATAAATGCTTGCTCCCTTCCCTCACTCCCTTTAATACCATCCTAGTGCAACTACCTCAAATTTATCCTGTGTATATCTTAAGACTCAACATTTATTGAATGCTTGCTATGTGCCAAGAACTGTGTGAAGGGCTAGAGATAGAGGAAAAATGGCAAAATGTAATCTTTATTTCTCAAGGTTCAACATGCAAACAACTATGTACAAACAAGATTCCAGTTCCAATTTTATTAGTTGTGTAATTTTGGGCTTAAAGTGTGCCACTTTGCCTCAGTTTCCTTAACTGTGAAACCATAAAATGGGGATAATAACGGTTCGTAACTCCCAAGACTTTTGTGAAGATCAAAAGAGATATTATTATTTTTAAAGTACTTAGCACAATACTAGTTGACTGACTGACTCCTCTTTTGCAATTATATCAAGTCAGTTTCAGACTGGAAAAAAAAGCTGCCCAAATCCAATATCTTTGTTTTCATGAAAGCTCTATGTTAAGGTCTGAGCATGCTGTATGTGCCTTTTTTCGGGTCACTGATAAAAACCTTAATAGCACAGGGTCCATCTTATGCTAGAGATTACATTTAAATTGACTTAAAAACATTAGTGAATGTTTATTGGATTTGACCATTCAACTGCATCCGAAGCCATATGCCTGTATTATCCTGTAGTATAGACCGCATCTTTCAAGCTTGGCATTAATAATAGCATGAGACTTTGTCACATATTTTATTGAAATTTAGGTAATAAATTTAAGTAATAAAATAATAGCTCACATTTATGTAATGCCATAAGGTTTAAGAGTCAAATATCTCACTTGATTCTCTGAATGACTTGGGGAGGTAAGTTTTCAGAGAAGTTTAAGTGACTTGTCCACAGTCATATGGCTTGTGACTAAGGCAGGATTTCCTGATTCCAAGACCAATGTTCTTTTCCTATCTCAAAATATTCCTTAGATCTACCAGTCTAGCAACCTTGTGTAAAAAGGAAATAAGCTTCTTTTGGCATGTTTGGATGTTTTAGTTGATTTATTCTAACAGACATTTCCCCCCAAATTCCCAGACAACATCCTGAAAACAAGTATAGTCAATGGAAACTATAGGGCAAGACATCCTCATATTTGTATGAGGATGCATTGCATATTTGTAGCTTATCCGTTGTTAACTGAATGGACGGAAGTCTGCTTTCACTTTATCAATATGGTACCATGTATTTGAGCTGCTTTTAGTGTTACATTACTGATTCTTGAAGCCATGCTGGGTCTTTCGGATTTCTATTTTCTAGATGTTTACTAAACCATCCCTTTAATAACACAATCTAGAGTTTTGTCAGGAATCAGGATTGAGCTTATGTGTCTATACCAACTATTTTCTTATTTTTATTTGTTTATAACTGGGATCACATTTCCTCTTATTCAATACTGTGGCACCTTTTGTATTCTCCACAATCTTTCTAATATCACTGCTATTACATCCATCCTCCAGCTCACTTAAATGTTCATCCTTTTTGCTTTGCAGTACTAATGGGGCAATTATGCAAAAAAGGAACACCCAAACCCCAAGTTTATGATTCAACCTTTAATTGAAGGGATAAAGAGTTAGAAAACTCCTTTAAAGAATTTAACAAGATCCTTCTTGTCAAGCCAACATAGAAACTGATACTCAGTGACTTCAATGTTGATGTGGGAACTGGGGTGGAGCAGGCTAGCAACAAATATATTGGGAGATATGCTTCAGAGTTAAGAAGTTAAAAGGCCAAAAGTCTGCAGACTATTCACAAGTATCATGTACTTTTTTTTTTTTTTCAAGAAAACTAGAATCCTCTGGGAATGGTAAATTCTAAAGAACAACACACACAAAATTAAATTGATTATATCATAATAGATAGGAAAAGACTGATTATGGATATGAATGTCATTTCCAAATTAGCTATGTGCAAATAATTGACTTTTTAGTACAATTTCAAAACCAATACTGAATGAGATTGGATAAAGATGAGATGAGCATTTGCAGGCTCTTGCCTGACGTATTCAAATAAGCTGCTAGCACTGAAAAATAAGAAAAGGATAATGAAAAAGATGACAACACAGATTATCACTATTTTTGATTTAAATAAAGCAAACCCCACATTAAAAAATCTAATGAAGCTCAGAGACCGCCCTAGCCAGAAAAATACTTTGTTTTCTTGTTGAGCAACGAGAATTGGTTGTGAAGGACAACACTGGTTTAGAATTGTAACTCTTTTGTAAAATATTTTAGAGAAGAATGGTGGAAGACTAAAGCAGTCATCTCACAAAAGGATGAAGGAATAATTGATAGTTTAAATAAATATGAGAAAGAAGGGGTAGCTAGTTGCCTTAGTGGAATGAGAGCCAGGCCTAGATATGGGAAGTCCTAGGTTCAAATTTGACCCCGGACATTTACTAGCTGTGTGATTATGGGCAAGTCACTTAATCTCCCTCCCCCACTTTTGCCTAATCCTTACAACTCTTCTACCTTAGAACCAATAAACAGTATTGATCCTAAGACTGAAGGTAAGGGTTTCTTTTTTTTAAGAACTAGGAAGGTTTTTGCATACAATTTACTGTACCCCACATCTTCATAGTTGTACTCTTGATGATAAGATGTAGAAAATAAAAATTCCTTTGTTTTATTATTTGGTACTAAAATTATTATTAGAGAGATTTATTTTATGGATAGGCTAGACTAGATGGCTAAGAGTCATAGAGCAAAAGGCAGTCATAAAGGCTCATCTCTTTTGTTTATGGGTTTAGTGTGAATTTAATCAAATTCTCAGTTTTGTACCCGATAATCAATAAGGAATATTCTTCTTTTGTCCTATCTCGACTTCATATCAATTGAAGTCATATGCAATAATACAAAGCACATACAGTTCTTTAATCATACCATTATAAATGAATAAAGCCAAATGCATCAAAGCAACCAGTGAAGTTTGGAAGCCCACAAATCTTTTGCAGGCCCTGCAGCTCCAAGCCTTTGCAGGCAAGCCAAAACCCCAAGAGCTCAATACTTTTCCCCCAGCTGTTTCTACAGGGATCTAGCCAGCACCCTCTCAAGAGCAAGAAAACAACAATGAAAACCTGAAGGGTCAATATCCAGTCCATGAAGGTGACTCAGAAATTTAGTGTGCCCCAGCTGATCTCTGTCTCATTCATGAGGGTGGCAGTATGAGGCTCCTATTTCCATGTGTTCTCCTGGATCAGCTTCACATATATTAATCTAATTGGGGCACTACCACAATTCACTTCAGTAGGTGTGAGGGGAGGGGAATTGTATGGGGGAGAAAATAGCCCAGGTCTCTCAGTGTGTACAAGTGGCTAGAGGAAAAGATTCCATATATAGGGGCTCTTAGTCAGATGTCATTTCCCTAAAAATTTCCCTTTGTGTTTAATACAGTCCCTCTTATACATACTCCCTCTAGGCTAAACTTTCATCTGGGTTCTGTATTCTATTCCAGGTCAAAATTACATGACATTCCTTCAATTTTTTTTTCTGGGTTAAGAAAAAGAATAAGACCCTCAGGTCCCAGAGAAGATCCTTAGTGAAGGGCCACACTACTTTCTGTGCCCACAGGAAAAGAAGAGAGCCCTCAAGAGCAACTGTCATTCTCCAAGTCGCCACCCCCCCTCCAACTGTCATCACTGTTCATCAGTCTTCACTCTAGCATTCCAACTGCTGTTTGTTCCACCTCAGTGGCAGAAAGGCCCAAAGCTTGATTCAGTTTTCCTTTCTATAGAGCAAAGTTCTACCTTTCAGTCTCCCATGCTGAAAACGTCAGAAAGATCTATAATTCCTTTGATGAATCCTGTCATGTCTTCCAATTTAACAGTTACATATATGTCTTCCTTCCTATGTATGAGTATAAGCTTCTTGATGGTAAAAACCATGCCATTGCCATTTTTGTAGATAATTCAGTGGCTTGCACATTGTCCTTCATTCAGATGGTGCTTGATAAATGTTTATTTATGTAATAAAATTGCACTTTTCAGTTAGGAAGGCTAAGTTTTAGAAAGCAGTGACTTTCTAAGGTTACAGAGATGGCTATGTTCTAGATTGGGAATTAGTGACTGACCTTCAGCATACAAACCATCTTTTCCTTTCCACAGAGGAAAACCCAATTAAATTCTCAGATGAGCTCAACTCTAGCGTGAGATGTGAACCAAAGGCTGGAAAAAAGAGGCTCTCTGCAAGGCTCCCAGAAAAATCCTGGGGACTCATAATGAAAAAGCCTCTCCCTTGTCATAGAAGGAACCAATGGAGTCTGAATGCAGATTGAAACATACTATTCTTTACTTTATTTCCTCCATGAATTTTCCTCTAGTGTGAGCAATATGTGTCTTCTTTCACATCATGAAGAATATGGAAATATGCATTGTCTGATAGCATATGTATAACATATATTGCCTGCTTATCTGGGAGGGCTAGGAGGAAGGGAGAGAACATGGATCCCAAAATGTCAGAAAATGATTATTATTAGATTGTATCTAAAAGTAATTTGAAAAAAAATAGAATAAAAAATAGAAAAAGATACTTTCAGGCAGGATTCTCAGGAAGAGCTAGGCAGAGTAGAGCCAGGAGTCCCCTTATGCTTCCCTAACCATGACCTTATCTCAGCTGAGCTAAATAGAGAAAGGTTTTTCCACACTTCAGATAAGAAAAACAGGGGACCCAGAACTCTTGGAGTAGGGGGTCCTTAATTTTTTTGTTTCCTGGATCCCTTTAGCAATCTGGCAAAGGCTGTGACTCCATCACCCCTCCTTTCTTCAGATTTTTTAAAAAAATTCAACATTGTAAGAAATGACAAATTTCATTTAGAGGCTCATGAAAATAAGGTTATAATTTTTTATCTCCACCCAAGTTCACAGACACCCCTCTCCCCTTGAAATCTGTGCACAGTTTGGACATCAATGTGAAGAACTCTTACCCAAGAGGCTAATACAAATGCTAGGCCAGCTGTGGGGAACATAGGATTTTGGAGAGTTGAAACATTCTAGGGAGAACTGGGAAAAACCTCTTTTCTGACTCCATTCAAACTGTCTCTCAGAATCAAGGAATTTAGAGTTGAAAAGAGTTGTAAGGATCATGCAGTTCAAGTCACTCATTTTATGGATGAAGAAACATAGGCTTAGAGAGTTTAAAGGACTAGGGCAAGGTTAATAGAGATAGTAAGTAGTACTATCTGGAATTTGAACTCAGATCCTCTGACTTTTCTCTAGTATTTGTTTCTGCTCTGATCTAGGCTTCCCCCTTTTTTGGAGAGGGGTTGTCTATGTTTTAGGGTTTGGTTTCACCTTAATTTAATTTAACTTCTTTATTTATTTTAAGAGAAAAAGGTCGTGCCAAACTCTGGAGACTAAAGGATAGGAATAAAAAATACAGGCTCTCAAAGACTTTGCATCCCACCCTGCCCAAGAATATGGCACTAGAGAGTAAAGCAAATATAAATTGAGAAGGAAGTAAATGGAAATTGAGGACAGAGTCAATAATACTGAATGAGAGATTAAGATTTTTCATGGTAATAGACCCATAATGAGAACATGTTTCTTGTTTAGGCTCTCCCTTTCCCACTTATACTAATCCTTGTAAAATAATAATTTTGATATATTTGTCTTTCCCATCAATCTCTTGAAAGGAAGATCTTCATTACATCATGCCTTGCACTGAGCACAGTGCTCTTCACATAGTAGGCCTTTAAATCATTGTTGAACTTGTTGCCAAGAAATGCTTGATTTTCTCTTATGACCAGTCAGGAGGGTTACACCCACTTACACTGGGGAACTGAAGAGAGGGAGAAAAAGAGTTGAGAGAATGAGAGGAGAAAGGGATGGATTTCCCCCTTGCTTCCCTTTGGGAAAGGTAACCTGATTAGGTCTCCATGAGGGATTGAATATGCCTCCTCAGAAAGTGGATCTGGAAGTGGAGGTTAGCTTATAGGCAAAAACTTTGGTGAAGTGATTACTGCCTCCCTTCTTGACCTCAGCTATTGTGGAGAGGCAGGATAGACTTTCCTGCTTCTGAGTCCTTCCAGTACCCCAACTGTCACTTCTTCTCTTTAAGACCTAGGTTTGCTTCTCAGCCCAGGGGAGAGGATTGCTCTTTGGATATAGTTATTGGTTCACCAGGGTCTTAAGCTAATCTTCCTTTTGGGGAGAGATATAGTTCTCCCCAAATCTTCAGTCACCTTCTTTAGAGTCAGAAAGCAGACACACTGGATCTAAGTAGTAACCCATTTAATTGGGATCACCTAGGGAAGGGAGAAATGAAGGTATTAGGTGAGGAAAGTGGGTAGCAGGAATCCCTATTTACTGGCATACTGACCATCCCCCAAATCTTAGGGCTCAGGGCTCTCTGTATCCACCCTTCTTTTGGTCAGCTGCTGGGTTTGTCCCTACTCCCGAGCTAATCTGGTTAGGATGATGAAGCTCAGGACAAATTGGGGATAGAGAGGTGGAGAATAATCCTTGGAGAGGATTTCCTCAGTAGATGGTTTCTTTCAAAATCCAGTCTACAATATTTGAGCTGAATAAGAGATTCAGGGGTTCACTAGGAAGCAGTTGATGTCCAGGGGGATCCCCAGCCTCAGAGATCCTTTTCTCAGACTCTCAGCTAGAGGAGTAGAATTGAACTGGCAGTTTTGAGTTCCCACAGCTTCTGTTCTCTCCCTGGAATCTTGGGTTCTTCCTTTCTGTCCCACCCCCACGTGAGTTGCTTCTTGCTTCACTGGATCTGATTTCTTTCTTTTGTGTTTTCCTCTCTTACACCATCATCTCTCCTTTCTTGCCTGGAATTTAAAGGCCCTCTCCAACTTGACTCCCACCTACCATTCCTGTTTTAATCAATACTTCTCTCCTTGATGAAATTTACATTGAAGTCATACTAAAGACTTGAACTCAAGGGTCCATCTCCAACCTCCAAGCATTTGCACATGCTGTTCTAATTGACCCATGCAGGAGACCTAAACAAAGAAAATAGGTAAAAGCTGAGATGATTTTCTGAGATCCACAAACCCCTTCACTATTACCAAGACTAAGCAATGCAAAACGATCTAGCAAAGGAAAAAATGTTGACTTGGCCTCCCTCCCGACTTCCCCTGATGTTTGATTACTTGATTAAGACATCTGTTCCAGAATATTCTCCCAGCATATGATAAGGGAAAGTGGTGTTGGGAGAGGAAGATGGAGAGATTGTGAAAACCCACTTCCTCTTCATCTCTACCTCCCCACATTTTTATCTTTCTTCCAGGCTTAGCTCAGGTTCCACCTCCACCAGGGAGCTTCTCTGGTCTTCCCTGGTGTGCTTTTTTTCCACAATTTTCCTAGAACTGTATCTACTGGGTATATGTTATATCCTTCTCAATAGAATTCAAGCTTCCTGAGAGCAGAAACCATTGTTATTTTTTCCTTTTGTGCTCCCAGCTCCAGAAACAAAACTGGCACTGAACAAATTGGGTTGAATTATACTGAAGGTTTCTGTCTTCCTGTCAGGCAATAGTCATGCTGGGAGAGTCTTGGAGGTCTCTGATGCTCAGGTTCTAACATCAGCTCTTCTTGCTCCCATAATTGAACTCAAAAGTGCAGCCCAGACCCTGCATCTCGTCAGATGAGATGAAATTTTGCATGAAAAATAGCACAAAACAGAACTGCATCCCTTGCCCTTCTTCTTGAGCATCTGACAAATGCACATCCAGGGGTTCAGAAACACACAGGCCTGGAACGCTCCACTCTCAACTAACTTGCCACACAGACATAAACAGGTGCAGTGGGTTAAAACTTACTGGAAAAATCTTAGAGAAATCCCTGTGGATACAGCGCCCCCTTGTGCTCACGATGGTGCAGTGACATCGCAGAGACAGCCTGAAACTGACAACTTTTTATCAGTTACAAGCTCTTCTGGATTCCAACCAGGACTTGCTCCCTAGCTAACCTGAGCCTTTGGCTTTCACAATCTCTCTGTCTTCCCCTCCCAACACCGCTTTCCCTTATCATAGGATGGCGGAATATCCTTGAAACAGATGTCTTAATCAAGTAATCAAACATCAGGGGAAGTCGGGAGAGAGGCCAAGTCAACATTTTTCCTTTGCAAGATTGGATAGCATTGCTTAGTCTTGGTAATAGTGAAGGGGTTTGTGGATCTCAGAAAATCATCTCAGCTTTTACCTATTTTCTTTGTTTAGGTCTCCTGCATGGATCAATTAGAATTAGTTAAATTTCCCAATTTAGATTCAGTTAGCTCTAAAATGACTTCGCCCAGGCCATCCATGATTCTGCAGAATTATAACAAAACAAAACAAAAATAAAGTGCTCAGAGACACACACCTGTTAATTATTTTTGCATTCCTGATTAAACCATAATTTTGTCTCTGCTCCAGAAATATATTTTTCTCAAATTGAACGCAAAGTTGTGTGAATTTTTGTTTAAGTCCCTTAACTTCTCTTGTTCCATTTCATCTATAAAATGAGGGGATTGATCTATAAGAGCTGAAAGATCTCTTAATTATTAAGTAACTATATTTACTTTGCTTTATCTAGAGCTCCCATTTCAGCAAGACAAGTCATTTTCTTTCAGAAGCTAGAGTAAAGAAAAGGGCCCAGGCAATGGGAAAATAAATAGGCAATGGTTCTAGGCTCTGAGGATGCAACGATAAAATTGAACAGTCCCTACTTCAAGGAGCTTACATTTTATTGGATTTAGAAACAATACCCATATTGAAAAAACCCAAATCACAAAGTTATAGGCAGATTTCTTTCCCCCATGAAATTGTGGGACAGAGAGGAGAAAGGAAAGAAGGAAAAGGGAAAAGAATAATGAGCTTCAAAAAGTATTTTTCTGTATCTGTAGAAGGTTTTAAAAAAAGCAAACCTCTTACCTTCTGTATTAATATTGGTACTATCAATTCCAACGCAGCAGAATGGTAAGGACTAGGCAGGGGTTAAGTGACTTGCCCAGGGTCATACAGCTAGAAAGTATCTGAGGTCAAATTTGAAGCCAGGACCTCCCATCTCCAGGCCTGGCATTCTATCCACTGAAGTACCTAACTGTCCCTGAAAGTTTTATTCATCCATAACCATTGCTAATTTGTATGGCTAGGGAGAGTTATTGGCATCATTAATAGGCTTACAGGGATATAGGGTATTTTAGAGAAGTCATAGGAAGAAGATACATAAGGAAGCCTGTTAATTGGAGATGATTGCCATTGTTTGGAGTCAGAGAAACTTCTAATGATAAGAGTGTTGGTGAAAAAAATAGAAACCCATCGATTTCAATTATTGTTTGGATAATCAGTGACATAGGAAATGGAACTCCAGGAGCAAAAATAAGAGGTTCTATGCGGAGAATCCCTGAGGATGGGCCTTGGCTGTATTTTCTCTGATGCACACATTCATTAAAATGTGCATTTCCCTATTGGTTCTATCTGTACTTGAGAAGTCATCTTTTCCATGACAGGGACTCACCAGGGTGCTGGGCAGCAACATCCACAGACACGAGGGAGTAAAGGCATCAAGAAGACCTAGAAATTATAAGTAATTCTATGCCCTCTTACCAGCCGAGGCTGCCATTTCGTGGGGAAAAAGCCCCAACGCTTTATTAAAGTTGCTTCAGCTAAAAGGACTCATAGCTCTTAAGTATATTGGGGGGAAAATATGGTTCACCTCAGATGGAATACTCAGTTTTCAACGAAGTCCCATTTTTTTTTCTAATGCTTTCCAGCTGGGTTGACTTTAGGCATAAGGAGGTCAAGTGACTTACTGAAGCTCACAATGAAACAAATCAGCTGGGATTTGAACTCAAGGACTTTTCTGCTCTCAGCTCTTTGCTGTAATCTGTCAACCACATTGCTTCCTGGTTTTATCCTACTCTCTATTTAGTTGCATCACCCAACCAGTGTTCTGTCTGGCACAACTCGTCCTCCCGGCTGTCTCTGCTTAGGGGAGACTCATGATTAGAATAAGACGCATGTTCCAGGTCAGGTTTAAGATATTTTGGCAGAACAATGTGGGAGAGATTGCTTAATGCCTGCCCAGAGAATACAGGGCATGGTGAAAGACGTAACAGTTTCTTCCCCAGATTTGACAGTGTTCAATTCAAGCACCAAGATGTAGAAAATAAAAATCTAGGTCATATTTTTCCCATTATATGGTATGCGTTTGTGTTTGTGTATGTGAGTGTATTTATCTGTGTATTCTAAGGGAATCCCTTTGTTTATAACTTTGAACCCACAAGACACAAGTGGCCAGTTATTATTACATGATGGGGAATCCATGTCAAGGGCTCTTGCCTTAGTACCTTTTGTTGTTGTGGCCCACAACATTCCCAATTTTAGTCCCAACTCGACTAACATGTAACAGGGGAGGTATTTAATGAAACAAAATGCAATAAAACAGATAATATTTTCGTTTTTTCTTGTTCAGTTGTTTTCAGTCAAATCTCACTCTTCATGACCCCATTTTTTTTTCAAAGATATTTGAGTCGTTTTCCATTTTCTTCTCCAGTTCATTGTACAGATGAGGAAATCGAGACAAACAGAGCTAAAGTGACTTCTTCAGGGTCACACAGCTAGTAAGTGTCTGAGACCAGATTTGAACTCAGGAAGAAGGATCTTCCTGTCTTTAGGCCCTGCACTCCAGACACTGTGCCACCTAGCTGCTCCTCTGTGACCTACTGTTGTACTGGGTGGTCCATAGGGGTCAAGAACAAACCTCATCACTAGCCGAGACTGCTACACATAGAGAGGAATTCTTAAGTGAAACTAAACTAGGAATAGCTCAGGACACGCTATATAGTCTGGGACCCTCTAGTTCATGCTTTTTAAATTTTTATTAAAAAAAATTTAAACCCTTACCTTCCATCTTGGAATCAATACTGTGTATTGGTTCCAAGGCAGAAGAGTGGTAAGGGCTAGGCAATGGGGGTCAAGTGACTTGCTCAGAGTCACACAGCTGGGAAGTGTCTGAGACCAGATTTGAACCTAGGATCTCTCGTCTCTAGGTCTGGCTCTCAATCCACTGAACCACCAAGCTGCCCCCTTGTTCATACTTTAAAAAAAAAAAAAAAACAGGTCTATAATTATCTCTCATCTCCTTTGAAGGGTTAGATTTTAATTTTACTTTGAAAGTTTAGAATTAGATGAATATCACAATTTGGATTTAGTTAGCTTAAAAATGACTTAGCCATGATTATTCATGACTGTAGCATTCCTTAAAAAAAATCACATACCCAGATGTGAATATATGCCAGCATAAAATTCCATTGACAAATACATAGGAACATTTTTATCACTCTTCTCTGTATAGCAAAAACTTTTGAATGAATCATTTTGGGTCTTTGTTGCTTTAAAAATAAAGTCCCATGGACACCAGGAACAAATTTAAGCAAGGTCCAGGGGCTTCTATTTTGCTAGAAATGCTTAAATATGACCTACATGTTTTCAGTCTGGAATCCTCATTCTCGAAGGACTATATTTGGCCTCACAATAGCATTTTAAAGTTGTAACTGAGTATACTTGAAAAAAATATCCTTGTTATTTTATTCCTTTGCTCAAGAACTTTCAGGGGTTCCCTATTGCCTTTAAGATATGGTAAATGTTGCTTTTTGTCATTTAAAACCCTTCACAATTTGTCTCCAGTCTATCTTTCTGGACGGCTCATGCTATTCTTCCTTCCTCACTCTATTACAGCTTTAGTCAGAGAAGCCTCATTACTGTTCCTTATACATGGCATTCTACCTTCTACCACCATCCCTTTTTCATATTTCTGGAAAGCAAGGAGACCTCGTCATCTCCACCTATCAGAAACGATAGTATCTTTTAAGGTTTAGCGTAATCTCCCTCAAGAGTCCTTTCTAGTACTCTGACTTATTACTGAACATTTTGTATATAACTGGGTAGGGCTGCTGTATTCCCTACATGGAAAAAGTTGGAGAACCCGCTTCCAGGGCGGCACAGTGATGTGTAAAAGATGAGCCCTGCTCCCAAAGATGGAGAATGAATGGACATTCTATAAGTGCCTTCAAGCTTCTAATGCTATCAAAGAGACCTTAGTTCTTTCTCCTTCAAGGTTAACATATAGCCCATGAATTTGGGTTTCCTTTCTTTTCCTCATTGCATTTCTTCTTTCCTTTTTTAGGTGATAGAGACTAGGAGCGACTATGACCTTGGAAGGTCCAAAGGACAGGAGAGCAAAAGATTAGGGTCCAAGAGCTAACGTTCATGCTGGGAATTTTTCAGAAGTCAGTTAGTGAGGGGCAAAGCCCCAGTCTAGTCTAGGCAGCAGCAAGATGCAGACTCGTCTATAACCACTGTCCATGTCCTGCTTGGAAGTGAACTTGTTTGGGGGAATTCTACGTAGAAACTGTGTGAAGCTCCAGCCCGCTGTCATCAGGGACCCAGGTGGATGAGGTGGAGGAGGAGCAGGATGTTAGTATTTCTGTCCTTGACATAGCTTTGCAGGGAAAGTCTCTTTGTAAAAGGTGATTGGTTAAATTGGTTAACTGGAGCTGGGACATTCATTTCTGATAACTGATAGTAGGGAATATATTGGAATAGAGGCTAGAGCTGATAGCATTAGAGAAGAGTCATCCCCAGCTCCTCAAAGAGTACCCTAGAATCCCGAGGGGGAGATATACATTGCTGCATATGAAAAGAGTCTATAAAACCATACATGGTCTTTTTTACAATGAGAGAGATGAATAGATGCATAGAAATATATATACATATATAAAGAGATAATCTATAAAATACACATTACATATATGTAAAGAGAGAGAGAAAGAGAGAAAAAGAGAGAAAGGGAGAGGGGGAATGAGAGAGACAGAGAGAAAACTAATTAAAAGTGATTGAAATGGCTGGTCATTAATGGTTTGGCATATCAAATGAAAAGTCAAACCTTTTGCTTTCTCAAAAAAGTATCAATGTCGTGACTTCCCATATCTATTTGGGGTTAGATAATCCTCTAAAAAGAACTAATGACTAGTGATTGAAATACCTAGTTGTTAAAGGGATGGCCTGTTAATTGAAAACTGATAGTAATTTTGTTTAGGGGTGGGTGGAAATGACAGCTGGTCAAGACTTGAAATAGCAAAGAACGGAGGTAATTATTCCTTTGTTTGACATTGTTTTTTTGTATTACATAAACCCACATTAGGCTTTAAGCCTTCTCCAGGGCAGAATGTTTGTCTGTATTCACACTAAAGGTGCTTAATAATAAATGTTGAGTCTTACACACACACACACACACACACACACACACACACACACACACACACACACACACACACACACAATGGCCTGGAGGTCAGGGAGATCTGAGTTCAGACCTGATCTCGGGCACTTACTACCTGGGTGACCCTGGGCAATTCCTTTAATCCTGCGAGCCTCAGTTTCCTTATCTGTAAAATGATCTGGAGAATAAAACGGCAAACCATTCCAATATCTTTGTTAAGAAAACCTCAAATGCAGTGGGGAGAAACAGTGGTCCTTTATAAATAGCGAGCATCAAACTTTGCCTTAGTCTCCTAATTCCCTCAACAAGGTCTATGCTAAGGATTCATTTCCATGTTTTAAAATAACCATAGATCCTACCATACAATTGAACAGTGTTTGTCCCCATGTGCATTCTTGGGATCTTTGTAATGAGAAGTGTTATTAATTCAGCATGTTGTGAAATAGCTGAAGTTGTTTCTATTGGGCCATAGATCCCTTGACTTTATTTTCAAGAGGAGCACCTTTTTATTAAAACACCGTTAAATAAGGCATAGTTTAACTTTTTTATGAGTTAACAAGTTGTGCTTTGAGCCTGTTTAAAAAAAAACCACCCATCTATTATGATTATTTGACACTTACATTGAATGTGAGTGTAATTCAAATTGCATATTTCTATATCCATTGAAACTAGATCAAAGATTAATATGGGCAAGATTTTCATTATAGAATTGTAAGTAAATTGTACTCTGAAATAGTGCATTATGTCACTGCCACTGCCAAACCATACATAGCTATTTCCTGTTGGAACTCATACTTGGAAAGCTTTAGTAGAGTTGCGGCTTTTGTCGTGAAAGTTTTTAGGTAAAGTCAATAGTAAATCCCATAAACTCATGTATTGTTTTGTATTCTCAATAAAGGTTATTTTTCCATTTTTTAAATGATATTAATAGTGCATGTGCTCTGAGTAGTGAAGCATTTCCATATTCAGCTAAGGGGGAGGGATATGTGGTAACTAGAAACTTTTAAAGCCTTATTTATATGACACATTTTCTGTAATACAACAGGGCTTCCTAATAGTATACTGCAATAGAATTAGGCCTTCATAGCTCTTGGAGCAGAAGACCCAAATTTTAGTTTGATGTTTAGTTGACATGGGTCTGTATTAAACAACTGGTTTATATTCCCACAGTTCCCCCTATAGGTTATGGTCTTTGCTAGACCTGAAATATCAAGTTTGTTCATTGGACATATTTGAAGGGAATATATCATATGAGGGCTAATTTCTCTTGTACCTTCCTTGAATTTTATTGTAACTTCATGCAATCAAGTTGAACTTTAACGTGAGGCCTATTGGTTCTGTCCACACTACCTTTTTTCCTTCTGTCCTCTGGAGCAAGTCTTCCTTCTCATTCTCCTGGGGACTGTCAAGTTTACTTTGCATTCTGGCTTTGTTTTGTCCCTATGTTGCTGTTGCTAAATTGGCCTTCCATATAAGCAAAGTGATGGAATTGGACTTCACCAGAAATTGTTTCCGTTTGTTGACTTGGAACCATAGGAAACCGAAGGGAGATGATTTGGATTTGTGTTATCAAAGGCAAATAGGTGCAGTGTATTTAGGAGAGTGATTCCTGTAAGTAGTTCACAATTTTATTACTAGGTGACAAGTTGACATTGAAATTGTCCTTTCCCTAACTACAAATAAAAGTTTTTTTATCCTTACTCTTAAAAAAAAAAAAAAAAAAAAAAAAAAAGAAAACCTCAAATGGGGTCACAAAATCAGACATTAATGAAAATGACTGAACAACACACATACATATACACAGATGTATAAATGTTCACAGATAAATAAAAGTAGGATATATCACCATGTGAACATTATGTATCCACATTCTCCACCCCACTAGTAGAATACAAGCTATTGAAACCAGAGAGAGAGTTTTCCCTTTATTTTTTAATCCTCACCATAACAGGTGCTTAATAAGTTCTAATTAATTGGTTGAAGTCAGGGAGATCATCAGTGGAGTGGAGCTTCTAGGGTCTTCTTCAAGTTTACCTTGAGTTTAGCGCTCTGTCTCTCTGTCTCTCTGTTTCTCTCTCTTTCTCCCCCCCCCCCCTTCTCTCTCTCTCTCTCACACACACACACACCTTTCTACCTCTAGTTGTCTCTCTGCCTTTGTCCATTTCATCTCAACACACACACACACATACTGGACAAAGAGCAGGTCTTAAAGCCAGAGAGACCTGAGTTCAAGACCTGCCTCTGACATATCCTAGTTGAATAAATTGAGAAAATTATTACCCTCAATATTCGAGGCAGCTCCATGACTGAATTGAAAAGCTGTTGATCTAGATTCAGAAAGGGAAATTCCCCATCTTGAAGTTTTCTATGCAATGCAATCAAAAGTCCAGTTCCTGTTCCTACATGCTGTCCCCCCATTAGAATACAAACTCCTAAAGGGCAAGGCAAGGCATGTTTCAATATTGTCTTTGTATCCCCAGGATCTAGCACAGTGTCCACAGAACAAACTGAAACTCCCCACATAGCCCTCATTTCAAGTATCCTGAGTTTCTTTCACTGCAGTTACTGATGATTGGTTTGTTGCGTTTTTTGAAGAGTCCATTGAAAGTTCTCTGAGGTCTTTACATCATTGTCCTGGGTTGCAGAACAATCTTCAACAGTAAGGAAAGGCCACTACTTAATACTCAACATTGGAGGCTCAACTAATTTATTTTCTCTCAGCACAAAGCATTCTATGATGAACAATAACTTATTCTTCCAGTTGGTGTCAATGTATGGCAGATTGTTTCCCTGGAAGGAAGTAGACACTATAATTGTTCAAAGACCATGACGCTGAACGGTCATCGAGTAGGGTGCTTAGGAAATGTATGAATCTAAGCTATTTCATTTTTTATGAAAGTTCTGATGATAGTTCTTTTCTATAAAAGGTCTAGAAATACAACTCTCCAGTCATTGCATTTTTGCTGTCGTTGCTGTTCAGCTCGGGAAGGGACAAACTCCTAATGTTTTGTCCCTTTAAAGGAAAGAGTTTGAGGCAGTCAGTTTGGGACTTGAAATGATCCCCCTTTCCCCCCATTTTTGCTTATATACACAGGCTTGGAAGTTATTCACCTGATGGACATAAAATATTGTGATTCAGGCTGAGGTTCCCTGACATTGGAATTACTGCAGTGGATTCAGTGGAAATAGCAATTAAGCCAATTTTTGGATACTGTTTAGATGAAAACAACCAGATGATCACTCAAAGGATTCATTTTTCAATCCCTCTTTTGGTGCCTATGTGAAAATTTACAGACAAAGTAGGGTCTCATTTCAATATCACATTAGGAAAAGGAAAGCCTGGCCAACCAACGAAGCCAAAGGGCTGTATATGTGTGGAACTGCAAGGTTTTTATTTTCAGCTATCAACAGACTAGAAAAAAAAAAGCCAACTTATTTATATTCCTTTACCCTTAATGTGGGTACTGAATAAGTTAAAGAACATTTCATCCCAAACACAGATTGCTTTCATTTCAGCTAAGCTAATGTTTTGGTTCCTTATATATTTTCTTATTTTCATTAATGTCAAACACTGAACTTTTTTTTTCTTCTTAAAAAAAAAAAAGATTTACAAGCACTTACACGGTACTCAACACAAAGTAGGCTAAAGGCTCATAATAGTGACTTTTGCTTTTTAAAAAACATCCAGCAGACTAAAATAAAATCATTTTAATTAACTCCTTCCTGAGTAACTAAACCTTGGAATGTGCTGAAAAGTTATAATAAATAAGGCAGTCAAAGATTAACCAGCTTAACATGTATTTTCTTTTAAATTAAACTATGTAAAATGTACAATATATTTCATGATGTACAAACCGTGTGTGGGCCCAGAGCCAGAGAGACTTTTCCTTAAGTGCCAAATAAATTTACGGAGTACCTTGCCTTTGAGGGAGGGCGAGAGAGGAATAACTTAGAGGCAGTTTGTTAGTTAAAAATAACATTAAGGCCCAGCAACTAAATCAGTCAACAGTTTTTGTTTTTTTGTTATTAAGTGGTCAAGATAGAAATGCCTTTGAATTAATAGGAGAAGCTGACTAAAGGATTGGGATTAAATTTCAACGAGGTGGCACAAAGGGACCAAATGAATTCAAAGAACTGCTCTGATGATGGCATGATTTAGATCACCTTTGCTCATTTTTAAGGTGAGGATATAGTTTTTCTTATTTGATTATAAGGTTCCACAGTGTGTAAACTAATGATTTTTCTTTACATGTAATTTCATAGAAACCACTTAAAGTCCACAAGGCAGCAGATTCTCATTTTGTGTCTTGACACTGGTTATTAGCCAGGTTGCTTGTTAGGGTACCTTAATGGTAGTGCATAAATCCCTCGAATGAACATGAAGGACATTAATCTTTTAAGAACATTTCTTCTAAATGCTTATCTTCCTTGAACACTATAGCTCTTCTGAACTACACTCCTCTGAAGATGGAGCAGCACACCCAAATGGATGCCAAGTACCGCTCACACAGTCAGGCTGGTTCACGGCCAAGCTGATTTCCTGAGGCCATGGAGACTTCTTAATACATCTCATGATAAAGTAGCTTTGGGGAGGACTTGCCTATTGTCAGATGACTTGTTTTAGGTCTTGACTACCGTCCAATTTAAGTGGAGGGGGAAAACTCTGAACAATTTATGTGTATTTGAAGAAGCTCAAAAGATGCAGTTTGTAGAAAGCCCAGTTTGATTTAGTGTAAACTGGACCCCACTGATATGCTGTTGCTGCCACCTTCAGGCTAGTTTGTAGGTCCAATGGTGAAGTTGGCAAAGTTGGTCTGCATGCCCTCCTTTTCCCTTATTTTTAGATGGTTGTCAAGTAATCTTCACTAGTATTTAACCTGTTCTAGGGGTGTTTGCATTTTAATCCAAATGAATGCATCTCAAATTCTGCAATATCAGGAATCAAGAGAGTGGAGCCTGGTATTTTAGCACTGGGGTTCTATATCAGTACCTTAGAAAGCATGCTTTTTTGTCATGGCAGCCTTCTGTTGCTGAAGCTGGTATTACAAGGTTATTGATAAAACAAGGCTGTTTCTTTTGCCAGGGGTAGAACCGTGGTCCTGCTGTTACATACACTGAGTCCATCATCCTTGTCTCTGAAAGTAGCTGCTCACTGAAGGAATAGAAGCAAAAATATAATAGGTATTTCAGTGGATAGAGTCAGGTCTAGAGATAGGAGATTCTAGGTTCAAATCTGGCCTCAGATACTTCTTAATTGTGTGACTCTGGGCAAGTCACTCAACCCCAATTACCTAGCTCTTACTGCTCTTCTGTCTTTGAATGGAAACTTAATTTCAATTCTAAAACAGAAGCTAAAGATTATTTTTTTTTTAACAAAACCCATAATTAATATTGAGGGTATAATGGAAAGCATGCTGGATTTGGTGTGGAGGTTCTGAGTTTGAATTCTGTATAATCTTGGGCCAGTTTGAGGGCTTCATTTTTCTTATCTGTACAATTAAAAGTTTGTATTAGATAGTTTGGTAGCTGCATTTCAATATCATTGGTATAATTGGTTTTCTATGTATTTTATTTTATGCATTTAAAATGAATACTTTGCAAAGAGGTCCATAGGCTTCACCAGGCTTTCAAAGGGGTCTATATAATCTTACGATGTTAAATTGGTTCAAAAGTAAATCCTGTTAAAAAAAAAAGGGATTTTTTTTAACCCTTTGTGTCTTTTAAAGAAGCCTCATCTTTACTCTGTAGATTGCTGAATTAGAGATGGTCATTGTGACTAGCCTGAGCTAGTGGTAGGACTTCTTCAGGAGGTCTGATGTCTTGTGCCTAAGGTAGTAATTTGAGATTGCCCTTAGTACTGAAACTGCCCTTTCTACTTGGGGACTCCCCAAAGATTCTTTTTCTCACCCAGGTGACTGAATTAGCTATCTCAGCGGAGCTTGGCATATATTTTGAGCTTTCCAAGTAGTGCAAAACACAAAATTGGTTCAGTGTACAGCATGCAGAGCCCATAGCGATGTATGCTTATACTATTGTTCTTCTATGCTTACTCCTAAGAGCAAAGGTACTGATGAAACAACTGAACCCCATTTACCAGTTGAAATTCTTGAAGCTTCCAAGGCAAAAGTTCATCTGTGCTGATGGGCCCAATTCACTCCGGGAACTGCTTCTTATTTATATGCTTTTGTAATCTAAGCTGGCTATTCTGTTTCCTTTGTGACCTGCATTATTTTATGATCCTTAAAATTCCCCTGGATTTTCCTTGTGAAAACTGGCTTATGTTCCTATTAAGACAGACCTAGATTTTTCTATTACCGTGGAGGCAATTAATATTCTGCATGAGTTATTTTGCAAATGGCAGGCTATTTGAAAGTAGAATGTCCTTCCCAAACACAACAGTGAAAGCTATTTTATGATGAGATGTTTTGAGATGGAGCAATCTAGGGGGACTTAGAAAGGATCCTAGGGAGCCGAGAAAGACACACAATAAAATTAAACAAATAAAACCCGCAAAACCGGGTATCTCCCATTCACCCCATCATGTGGGAATGTTTTGTTCTTTTTAATGCACCTGTGCATTAATTTAGTCCCTTAAGGATTCTTTTTGAAACAAACAAAAACGCTCTCAAGAAAGAAGTATGAGTCCATCAGAGGTCAGCATGGTGCTTGCATCACCTCTTGTAGATGTCCTCCAACCATTTTTCATCATCTTGCTCCTCATCATCTATTGGTTCCTCAGTTTCCAGTGGAGTAGGAATAAAGAACTGTGGCCTCACAGGGGGCTTGCTGACATGAGACTTGAGTCCAAATTTGCGCTTGAGCAGGTGGAATTGCTCTTTGACAAAGTAGTAAAATTCATACTCATATCTCATACGTTGGTAGAGAATTTGAATGGCCTCAGGAGAAGGGACGGTCTTTTTTACTGTCACAGTCATGTTTCCAAGTTTCCTATGTTCTGAAAAAGAAAGAAACCATAAGCTCATTAGTATCCACTCTATAGTATATATATATATATATATATGTAGATATTTGTATATATATAAATATATATTTATGCAGAAATTTATACACACATAGACATGCACAGGTATACATCATTTGCTGTGCTTCACAGGTGTGTTTTTTACAAATTGAAGATTTGTGGCAACCTTGTGTTGAGCAGATCTATTGGCACCAATTTCCCAACAGTACAGGCTCACAATGTGTCCTTGAATCACATTTCAAACTTTTCCATTATTGTGATATTCTTGCAATATTTCAAACTTTTCCAGTATCATTATCTTTTATTGTGATCTATGATCAATGATTTTTACATTACTATTTTAATTGTTTTGGAGTACCACAAACAGTGACCATATGAGACAACAAATAACAATATTAAAACCAGGCCTATTAATAACCTACCATGGCCTCTAAATATTCATGAAAAAGGAAGAGTTAATTGGTGGGGCAAAGTTCATTGTTATCTTATTTTAAGAAATTGCCACTGCCATCTCCAATTTTCACCATCTTGATCAGTAAGCAGCCATCAACATTGAGGCAAGACCCTTCAATACCAAAAATAATATAACTTGCTGAAAAGCTCAGGCAGTAGTATTTTAGCAATCCATTAATTAAGGAATGTACACTATTTTTAAAGACATAATATTGTTGTAAGCTTAATAGGCTAAGGTATAGGGTAAACATAACTTTTATATACACTAGAAAACCATAACTTAATGTGACTCCTTTTATTGAAGTGGTCTAAAACTAAATCTACAATATCTCTGAGATATGCCTGTATGTATACACCATACATGCATACCTACACACATATATGTATTGACCAAACTCATTAATCAACTTAATCTACATCATGGAATTCTATGTTATCAATGATAACTAAAATAAGTAGCTAAGAGCTAAAGCTCTTAGGAAGGAAAGATCTGTTCTCAACATGAACTAGAAAACATTGATATTGGTCCCATGGTGGAGACTGATATTAGCTACTTAGACATATCCTGCATAATGGGCATTCTACATTTTACTTCTTAACCATACAGCATTCAGTAGTTTTCCATTTAAAAACATGTTTCTCAATAAATATATTTAACCAGCAGTTTTGAAATTCTTGAAATACACTTATTTTAGATGATCTTAATGGTCAAAGAAGACAAGGAAATATGATATTTTATTATAAATAATTATAACTGGCCAAAAATACTTTGAAGGCCCTACGCATAAAAGAAAAGACCATCTTTTAAAGAATAATATTCAGCTGGTGCTGCTGTTTCATAGTGAAAAATAGAGTATTACAGATAGTCCCCAGAGAATTTAAAAAAAAATGAACATTATACAGACAGTAATATAGTAGTGCATTGTGGTTGTGAACATGTCGAAACATATAACCTATGAGGGGCTTTGAAGGATAGACTCACAGATGTCATCAAGGACTTATAGGAAAAGAAGGGAAGGTAGGCAGATTATGGTGAGAGATAATAGCATATGTAGCTAGACTGCTTTTCTGGTATCTTCATGATGTTAGGAGAAAGGAAAGAAGACCTTCAGCACATTAGGTGTACCCTTGGGGGTTGATTTAGAAGATGTTGACCAGAGCTGTACAAGATGGGAAGGTACAGATGGGTGGTGATTGGCATTTCTGGGGAGAACTTCAAAATTGATAAATTAACATATTAACATACTTCAAAATACAATGTACAACACAGATTTATAGTACTCCATTCAAATTAATATTGATCTATACTTGTGTATTGATGAAAGGAATAGGTGGCAGTGACAGATATAAGAAACCTTTTACAACAAAGTCAATGAAAGGTAAACTTATACTTGGGTTTGTTGAGTCCTATATTCTTCTCTTATTCCTTCCTCCACTTTGGGCTCCATATTGGCAAACTAAAGAATATCCAGTGGAGAGTAACCTAGATAGGCTAAGGGCTATAGAGCATTCCCTACAAAAGTCATTTGAAGAGATGGAAGATGGTTCTCCATGAAAAGGAAAAACAAACATTTCCATGTGATAGCTGTCTTTAAGTTTTGAAATACTGGCATGTGAATTGGGGATTATTAGATTTTAGTATGTTTGCTTCCAGAGAACTGATTTAGGAGCAGTTAGTGAAGTTGTGGAAAAGTAGGTTTAGGTTTGATAGAAGGAAAGCTTTCTTAACGATGAGTGCTAATGAAAAGTGGAATAGGTTTCTGAAGAGAGAGTTTCCTTTCATTGGAGTCTTCAAGGGGAGACTAGATGGCCACTTGTCAGAGAAACTAAAGAAGGTATTGCTGTTGAAGTAAGGATGGAATTGAACAGTTTCTGGGGTTCATCCCAATTCTGAGATCGTGTGCTTCAATGCTTCATACTTGATTTTGGTGTCAAGGACAGAAACAAACAATTTTAAGGAGGGATCCCAGGTCAATTCTCTCTTCATTTCCCAGCTAGCTATACTCCTTTGGACTGGATTTCATTGTGCCCTAAGGAATTTCATCATCATAAAACTCATCATCCAGTGAGATTGCATCAGTCATGGTACTCCCAAGCAGCTAGGTGTTCCAGCAGATAGAGTGCTGGGCAGGAAGACTTGAGTTCAAATCTATTCTCAGACATAAACTATCTGTGTGACCCTGGGCAAGTCACTTAATCCCACTTACCTAGTCCTTGATGCTCTTCTTTTTAGAAATGATTAATTTAAACAATATCAGCAGGATTAGTATAAGTACCTAGATTTCTAAAGCAATCACTCTGAAGGTTGTCATTCATTGGGAAGCATAGGATGCAGTATTTTTGTTTAAAACAATCAATTCAAGAGTTTATAATTATCCCAATACATTATAAACCTGCATTGCATGGTATTTTAAAATAAGGTCATGAGCACATGTTCCTGTGATTTGCTTAAAGTTAAATAAGGAGAGAGAGAAAAATAAAACTCAGAACTTTGCAGTCTTATCTGAACCACTCACTAGATAGCAGCTCCTCTCCCTTAAGGTTCTTGCATAGTTGAATGATTTCCTCTTCTGCCATAGCAGAATTCAGGCCCAAGGATTTCTAAGAATGCAGTGAATCTGACTCAATTTAATAGTTTTAACTTTTGCGATGTTACTTTATAAAGAAGCAGGCTTCCCTTTTAAGATTAGTTTTGTGGTTTCTGTGTTTTCCACTAGGTGGATACAAAGGCTCAGGACATGGATGAACTGGTGCACCTCCTTTTCCTCATAGATGGAGGGGGATAACTCAACAAGGAAATAGTGATGGAACCTGGGGAGTGCATAACTGTCATCCCTACTCCCTTTAATTAATCAACCAATAAACATTTATTAATCATCTGCTTTGTACAAGGCACTGTGCTAAGTGCTGGGGATTCAAAAAGAGGCAAAAACCAGTCTCTGTCCTCTGACCTTATAAATCTAATAAAAATACCACTGTAGAGGGAGGCCTGTGCACCAGAGAGAGTTCCCTTTCACAATCTAGCTTTTAAAAAAGGAAATCTGGAACTTAGAATTATAGCACGTTAGACCTCACTTCAGATTAGAGATCACTTTAACAACTCCATTAAAAAATACAAAACAAAACAACCCTTACTTTCTGTCTTTAAGACAGAAAGGCTTCAAGGTGAATGAGGTTAAGTGACTTGTTTAGGGTCAAATAGCTAGTAAGTATCTGAGGCCAGATATGAACCTAAGTCCTTCCAACTCCAGTCCCTGTGTTTTATCCACTATATGATGTAGCCGCCCCATCTTCCACTTCAAAATGAAGACTATGACATCCATAAAGGACAAATCTCTTGTCCAGGTTATAAAGTGAGTTAGCAGTAGATTAAAAATGTCCTAATGGGAATATTTGTTTCAAGTTCCATTCTTCACATCCTGCCTTTATAATACAAGTAACACCTAGTCTTGCTGGACAGATAATAAAGATAGAGAGAGTACAGAGGTTTTGGAGGGACCTGTGCACATCCCCACCGCTGAAGCTTCCTGCCTGTATGACTGTAAGCATATCACTATGCCTCTTGGACTTCCTTCTCATCTGGGAAAGGGAATTGGGCTAACAGGTTTCTGAGGCTCCTTCTCGCTCTAGAATTATGGTTCTACACATGGCCACCTGAATTACTCAAAGCAATAGTGGGAAGTGGGGAGGGAGGAGAGGGATAATGAATCCAGAAACCAGAACTGAAATATCTATAATGACAGGTCTCTGGGCTTCCATTTTTGTCTGTGAAGTCTGTTTCTAAAATTCAGTATAAGAATAGCTAATATTTCTATAACCGTTTAAATGATCTCATTTGCTTCTCACAGCAACACCATGAAATAGGAGTTATCTTTATTTTAAGGATGAGGAACCTGAGGCTGAGTAAAATTAAGTGACTAGCCTAAGGCTGGGTTGTTTCTATGCTTTTCACACTTACAGGGTCATGGAGGCCCAGGATATGGGCTGACTGATACACACACCTCTGTTCAGTGCCTTAGGAATTGAGCTCAGGTCTTCCTGCCTCAATATCTAGTCCTCTATCTACTGTGCCACCTAGTTTCTTCTATACAAATTGTAATAGGCTGGGTCTTTTATGCACTGATTTTTTTAATAGATGAAATTGAAAGGATTTTTTTTAAATTAAGTATGGGCTGTGTTTGATGGCCTCCATGATCTCTTCCAACCTTGAAGATCTGGGATTCTTTGGTTCCTGCATAAAATTTAGAACTTAAATATAAATGTGAATTCTGTTCTTTGAATATGCCAGGATTTTAAGGACTCATTTTAAATATCTTGTCATATCTGTGTAATTTCTCTGCATCTGAATTATCAGACCTACTTATAATAACAAACTTTCAGCTCAGTAACAGAATATTATTAAATAGTACACAATGCAACCTCTTTTCAAGGCTGTTTTGCTTTTTTATGCCATTTATTCTCTCTCTCTCTCTCTCTCTCTCTCTCTCTCTCTCTCTCTCTCTCTCTCTCTCTCTCTCTGTTTCTCTCCCATCCTTCTCCTATATTTTCCTGTCTCTCCCTCTCTTCTCCCCACCCTTCCTCCTTTTCCCCCTGCCCTTGCTCTCCCCTTTTCCTTTTTCTTCCCCTCACACCCAGTCTCTCTGTCTTTGTATCTCTCAAACAACAGAGGGAACCCTTCTAGGTCCCAAGAATTTCCAAGTAGTAAAATTCCCTTCTACCCCTTGTATGATTAACTTTTTTTTTCAGCCCTCTGCTCTAGGGATTAGTGTTTTAAAATTGGAGTTGGGATGACCTGAATTTGAATTCTGCCTCTAACCCTTGTTACGTGAGTGACCCCAGGCAAGACAGCATTTAGCACAGTACATCATAAAAGTTTACTAAATGTTTACTGAGTTAGTCCCTCAGCCTCAATTTCCTCATCTATAAAATGGGAATAAAATAGCATATTAAGTGCTTTGTAAAGATTTAAGTACTAGATAAATGCTATCAATTTTTCTTACCATGATTTTCTCTGAAATCATTTCAGTTTTTCAGAGATAAAAATCAATTGCTACTGGTGGTGAAAAAAATAGGAAAGAATCCAAAAGGAAAAGGAAAAAAGACAAGCCATACAGATATGTATGGTGAGAGAGAAAAGGGAAAGTGAGTCATTAGTCCTGGGATAGGAAAAGGTGAGCAAATTGTTCTATCTGTAATTCAACAATATCCATGCAACTTCCAGTCTTAGAAAGTTGCCAACATCAATGAGTTCTTCTCCAGGACCACAAAGTATGTGTTACTGGTAGGACTTAAACCCTATCCCTCTTGTCTTCAGGGCTATCCCTCTATCCACTAAACAGAATGGGCAGAAAATCTAAACATTTCTATGAAACCATTGCTGAGTTTAAAAAAATGTTACTGCTTTCTAGAGCTATCATTTTGTAGGATCTAATATTTTAATCTAATAAAAAAATTCACTGATATTGTCAAAACTTTTACTACCTTTTTTTTCCCTGACATCAGAAAGTACAATAGACTTTCAAGGCTCCAGAAAATTCTATCACTTACATCATTTCTCATTAGCAATATATTTAATAAGGTGAAAATGGGCAGCAGGTAGCTCAGCAGATAGAAGAGCAGGTAAAAAAGAAAAGGAAATTCAGGAAGACCGGAATGCAAATCTGGCCTCAGATGCTTACTTGATTTGTGTGTCCTTGGGCAAGTCACTTACATTTGTTCGCCTCAGTTTCCTCATTTGTAAAATAAAGCAGAGAAGGAAATGGTCTCAGATATTTGATAGCTGTGTACCCTGGGCAAGTCACTTAACCCTGCCTATCTCCATTTCTTCATCTGTAAAATAAGCCGGAGAAGGAAATGGCAAACTACTTCAGTATCTTTGCCAAGAAAACCTCCAATGGGATTACAAAGAACCAGACATTACAAAATGGCCATAGGTGAGAAGTACTGTAGAACATGTTGACCTCTACTGTCATGGAGCTTTTCCTCAATAAGAGCATCCTAATACTGATGAAAGCACAGATTCTATTTAAATGTCAAATAAGATTACACAAGATATCATTACCCATGGAGCTTTCATAAATCCACATACAGTCTCTGATTTTTCCATCGAAAGGCAAGGAGATGAACTTGTGTGCTAAGTGTGTCAAAAGATCTTTATTTTACCAGCACTGCCATTCCTTCCACCTATCCAGGCTCCCTATGTCTCAGCAGGTGGTCTCTCCAGTGCTTTTCTGAGGCTGTGAAGTAGCCCTTCATATGGCCTCCATATTGAATTTTTTTGCAGACACAAAAGCTGGGAGGCATAGCTAAGAAGTTGAATGACAAAATTGGGATCTCTCCATATCACAAAAGGTTAGAGCAATGGGAATAAGCCAATGGGATAAAATGAAATAGGGATAAATCTAATATTCTGCAGTTAAAAAAAAAAAACCCTACCTTCTATCTTGGAATCAAAACTGCATATTAGCTCCAAGGCAAGAAGGGTGTTAAGGGCTAAGCAATGGAGGTTAAGTGACTTGCTCAGGGTCACCTAGCTGGGAAGTGTCTGAAGCCAGATTTGGCAAGTGGGTTAAAAAAGAAAAATCAACACAAGTAGAGGATTAGGGATATTTAGACAATAGTCACATTTGTAAAAGACCTGAGGGTTC
Organism: Monodelphis domestica; assembly: GCF_027887165.1. Classification (NCBI taxonomy): domain Eukaryota; kingdom Metazoa; phylum Chordata; class Mammalia; order Didelphimorphia; family Didelphidae; genus Monodelphis; species Monodelphis domestica. Next base: position 428,539,419 of record NC_077228.1, on the reverse strand, counting down.
TGGTGGACTAAAAGTCAGTGAGTCATCCTTGAAAAGAATTCTTAAAAAAAAAAAAAAGAAAAGAAAACCCAAAACAACACTGCATCACAAGCTTATCTGTGTCTGCCTTCTGCTGCAGTCAATGTAACAGGTGAGTCAGTCCATTGGTATGTACTCCAGATTTTAGGAAAACCCCAGTGTTTCCCTCCAAACATAACATTGACCTGAGTAAGTTACCAGCTTGGTTGTTTGAGGCAGGATCCAACTCTGGTCTGAATTCCATAAATGGTTCTAAAGGAAGGTATTAGGGCTTTAGGGTGGAGATTATTCTGTCCAATTCACAAGACAAGCATTTTTGAGGAAATTCATTTCTTGCTAAAATATCTTTTCATGGAGCTGGAACATGGCAGGAGAATAGTGCAGTGGGGAGTGGGGATGAAACATTATTTGTAAGTGGAAGTGAGCTATTTAAAGAAAAACCTGAGAAATGAAGAAACTCAAACACAGTGTGTTTGAGTGGAAAAAGTACCATTATTTGAGAGGAACTGGGTTGATATCCTACCTCTGATCTTTACTATCTGTGTGACTCTGGTAAAGTCATTTATCCTCACTGGGCCTCAGTTTTCTCATCTGTAAAATAGGAAATTTGGAAGGGAAGCTATGTGGCTCATTGTCTTGAGAGCCAGGCCTGGAGACAAGAGGGCATGGGTTCAAATCAGATTTCAGATTAGCCTTTTGACTCTGGATAAGCCATTAAACCCCAAATGCCTAGCTCTTGCAACTCTTTTGCCTTAGAATTGATACTGAGGAAGATATAGATACATACATAAATGGATACAAATAGATATATGGATAAACAGATTGATACGTATATATAATTTGTTCTGTAAGATAGCTCTCCAGGAGGGCAAATGGACACTGGAAGGCATTATGGTGATGTAAAAAATAAAAGGCAGTCAAAGGGGCAGCTGGGTGACTCAGTGAATTGAGAGACAGGCCTAGAGATGGGAAGTTGTGGGTTCAAATTTGACCTCAGACACTTCCAAGCTGTGTGACCCTGGGCAAGTCACTTAACCCCCATTGCCTAGCCCTTACCACTCTTCTGCCTTAGAACCAATACATAGTAGTGATTCAAAGACAGAAGGTAAGGGTTTTAAAGGGAAAAAAAATGGATTAGATGGCCTCTGAGGGCCCTTCTAACTCTAAATCCACCATCCTATGGAACTTCTTTTAAATTATAGGGAGAAATAAGGAATGACTACAATTAGCTCTAGTAAGAACTTGTATTCTTTTTATATTGGGAGACAGAGGTGACATTGTTTCAGTCTCGGTGGTAGAGAAGATAGTAAAACATAATGTATACTTTTGTAGCATAAAACTTTATTAAGAATGACCCATGTCTGATTCTCTTTTTCTATATATGAATACTAAGCTATGTAATAAAGCTATTTTCTTTTTCTTTAAACTCTTACCTTCCATCTTAGAATCAATACTGTGTATTGGTTCTAGTGCAGAAGAGTGGTAAAGGCTAGGCAATAGAGGTTAAGTGACTTGTCCAAGGTCACACAGCTAGGAAGTATCTGAGGTCACATTTGAACCCAGGACCTCTTGTCTCTCAATCTGGTTCTCAATCCACTGAGCCAACTAGCTGCCTTTAAGAAAGCTATTTTCTTTAAGGGCTAAAACTCAAAATCAAACAGGCTTCCCTCCTCCTGAGAAGTCACTAGGCATCAATATTGACACTTCTTTTATGCCCCATTCATGTGATCTATGGCTCAGGTACCATGGAAAATCTTTCTTAGTGATACTATTTGCTCTTCCAACAATTGCATGGAACATATTTCTAGTAAGATAATTTTCTTTTTTTTAAAAAAAATGTCTATAATACTGTTTTAAATGGCAAACCCCGCTGAGGTTCAAATTGAGCTACAAGAGGCAAAGATAATTTTTCACATCCCATTTTTATAGCCTTTATAGGCTTGCAGAGAGATTTTTCTCAAAACAGTCCTGTGAGGTAAACAGGACAGATATTATTATCATTCTCATTTAACAGATGCAGAAATTGAGGAGTTACCCATGATCACCCAGTAAATGTCTGAGACATCAGATTTGAAACTTCAGTCTCCAGACTTCTAGTTGATCTAATATGGCAAATCTCCAGATCTGCTGCCATTTGAAAGAGTTCAAACTCTTTGTAGACACAGTCTTAGAAGGGCAGAAGATTTCACTTTGCAATATGTTTTTCTAAAAGAAAACTTCTAAAAGTAGCATAAGAACTAGACTTTTTGGCAGGAGATACTCTACCTCAACAACTGGGATTTTGTGGCACCCATTGGTGTCTATATACAAGATTCCAAAACTTTTGTGCACTTTTAAGCTTTAATGATATAAATTAAATTTAATTCTTAGAAAGTATTTATTGCTAAGATTCTTTTGTTTTGGTAGAGCTAGAGCATGGGGTGGGGGAACTAATATTAATACCTATTAATGTTTAAAATGGCACTAAGACTTTTGAGACATGCTGTATACTCTCTGAATGCCTGGAGCAGGAGCTAAATGGAAATACATGCTTTTGTTTACTTCACATCCTCACCCAATTATTATTATCAGTATACTGCAGTGTATATATGGTCATTTCTCCCCTCTCTATGGAGGTATAAAAATTTTCAGTCTTTCTTGTGACCTTGTACTTCCAGTGGAAACAGGGCTCCATAAATAAGAGTACACAAAGAGGTAGTCGTCTCTTACCTACATGGCTGGGAATTCATAAAAAGTTATCTTTTTATTGCATTTAAAAATATTCCCTTTTATCTTTAAATAGAATAATAGTAATAGTGGATATAATCCTGGCCTTGGATTCAAGAAGTTCTGGGTTTGAATCTCACTTTCTTCACAGATTTGGCTGTGTGATCCTGGGCAAATCAGTTCACCTCACTGTACCTCTAGACAAATCTTTAGGGTTGTAAACTAGAGAAAGTTCTAAGCTCAATCAGCTGAGGAAACCCCCCCCCCCTCTCTATCTCACACACACACACACACACACACACACACACACACACACACACACACACAGAGGAATCAACATATAATCACATCCATATAGGTTTAAAAAATTGCACACATGATCGCATATATTTTCTTTTTTTTCCACATATATTTTCTCATTAGATTTTTACACTAGAGATGAGTAAGGCAGTTAGGATCACAGAATTTAGAACTGGAAGAGAATTTAGATACCTAATCCAATTTCTCCATGTTATAAATGGGGAAACTGAGGTCCACCAAGGTTAAATGACTTCTCCACTGTCACACAGTGAGTGAGGGATCAGGATAAAAGTTTATTTTTTATCTATTTTTTATAAATTGTTGGTTACATTAAGATTACTAGTTATCATCCCCCCCCCCTTCTGAAACATAGAAGCTACAAAAAATGTATCCATATATTATGCCTTTCATGTTTCTATTTATCAGTTCTTTCTCTGGAAATGGGCATTGAGAAGTTATTCTTTAAACATGACTTCTGTAGCTGTATATAATGTTCTCTGGATTCTGCTCTTTTTGTTCTTTACAATTTCATAAATATCTTTCCAAGTTTAAAAAAATTAACCTGTTCATCATTTTGTATGATATCAGTTAGTACTCCATCATAACTGTATAGCACAATTTGCTCAGCCATTCCCCAATTGATGACCATCCTCTTGATTTCCAGTTCTTTGCCACCACAAAGAGAGCTGCTATAAATATTGTAGAACATATAGGTTCTTATCCTTTCCTCTGATCTCCTTGCAAAACAGACCCAACAGTGATATTTCTGGGTCTAAGGGTATACATAGTTTTATAAATCTCTGGGCATAATTCTAAATTTCTCTCCAGAATTGTTGGATCAGTTGCAGTTCCATCAACAGTACACTACTCTCCCCATTTTTCTCTTTTATCATTTTAGTCAATCTAATAGGCATGAAATGATACCTTAGAATGTTTTGATTTGCGTTTCTCTGATTAGTAGTGATTTAGAGCATTTTTTCATATGCCTATATGTGGCTTTGATTTTTTTTATTCCAAAATTACCTATTCATATCTTTTGATCATTTATCAATTTGGGGATGGCCCTTATTCTTATAAATTTGACAATGTTCTCTATAAGTTTTAGATATGAGACCTTTTATCTGAGAAACTGTCTATATAACATTCACTCCAATTTTCTGCTTTCCTTCTAATATTGATGTTAGTTTTACTTGTGCAAAACTTTAATATAATCAAAATTATACATTTTACATCTCACAATGTTCTTTATCACTCATTTATTCATAAGTTCCTCTCCTATCCATCAGTCTGAAAGATAATATGTTCCCTGTTCTTCTAGTTTGCTTGTGATGTCTTCTGTTATGTCTAGGTCATATATCCATTTTGGTCTTTTCTTAGGGAATGGTGTAAGATATTGGTCTACTTCTTGTTTCTGCCAAACTATTTTCCAACTCTCTCAGCAATTTTTATCAAACAGTGAGTTGGATCTAACTTGTTGGAAGTTTCAGTGGCTAGGTGAATCAGCTATATTTTTTCACATTGTGCATTCTGACTTTGAAGTGTACACAACATGTGTTTTTTTCATCTTGAGACTTAGAGAAATCTTTGGGACAATCTGGGAAAAGGGCTGTCTGTGGAGACACATACCTGTAATCCCTGCTAGTAGGGAGGCTAAGGTTGGTGGATTACTTGAACTCGAGTTCTGAGTTATAGTGGTGTAGGTCAGTTGGGTGTCCATACTATGTCTGGCACCCATATGGTTAGTCCTTGAGAGCAGAGGGTCACTAAGTTGCCTAAGGAGGGTAAGGAGGGTAAATTGTCCCCCAAAAGTAAAGAAGCAGATCGAAATTGTGTTGATCAGCAATGGGATCAGGTCCACAAGTAGCTATTGCACTTCTAGCTTCAGAAGTTAGGTTAGGGAGAACCAGGCTAAAAAATAAAAATAAAAAAGGAGGGATTGGGGGAAAGTTCCATAATTCTGAAAAAAAAATGTTTGCAATGCTGACAGCATTTTTAACACCACCTGCATACTGATGTTGCATGACTACAAGATTGATTTTAGATGTGTCATTAGTCTGGACTAAGTACTTTCTTAGTTGAGGGTAATGCCTGGTAAAACTTTCTATTTTGAGACCACAAGTTCACTCAGGGCACATTTAACTTAATTTATTTATTTTATGTATCTTTTAAAAAACTGATTTAGAATATTTTTCCATGGTTCCATGATTCATGATTTTTCTCTCCCCTCTTTCCTCTCCCCTCCCGGAGCTGACAAGCAATTCCACTGGGTTATACACGTATCATTGTTCAAAACCTATTTATTTCCATGTTATTCAGATCTGCAATAGCGTGATCTTTTAAAGCCAACACTCTCAGGGCACATTTTAGGATGAGGTCAGATTTATAAAAGAAGCTATGGAATGGGGGGCCACTGCTAATTTTCCTTCACTCCTTTTCTGTCCTTTCTGAAAATACTGCATTGTGGTGTCAGAAAGCCTGGAGTTATTAATACTTAAGGCAGCTAGGTGGTTTGGTGGAGAGTGTGTGGGGCCTGGAGTAAGAAATACTCATTTTTGAGTTCAAATCTGGCCTCAGATACTCACTAGCTATATGACCTTGAGCAAGTCATTTAACCCTGGGTGCTCCAGTTTCCTCAGCTATAAAAATGACCTGGAGAAGGAAATGGCAAACCACTACAATATCTCTGCCAAAGAAACCCCAACTGGAGTCAATAAAGAGTTGGACAATACTGAAACAACTAAGCAAGAGCAATGATGAATGCTTTACAAGCAAAGGTGTGATAGAAGATGCCACAATCTTCAATGGTAACCTAAATATACATATGTAAAAATACATGTACCTCCTTTCAGACCCTGCCCCAGGTGTGCATCATTGACTGCATTCATTTAATAAAAATGCCAATTCTGTTAAAGCAAAAACATCTGTGTTCACTACTGAATGCTGCTACAATAATGTGGTTCATTTAGTGAACATTTTGCCCTCATTTTTCAATGCTTTTGAATTCGGTGTCCCCATTAGCAAAAATAAAATGCTTCATTTAGAAAGCAAATATTGACCCAGTGGCAAATGAGCCTGCCATGGTTGTAATTGAAACTATGGATTTTTCACCAGCCGTCAAAACAAAGTAATAATATATATATATCTGATTGGAGAAGGCCAGGTTATTAGCCTTCCACCCAGATGGCTGGAGCTTGAGGTCCCTTTTCCTCAAGGACAGCCCTCACTAGCTGAATCTGCCAGTGGAATGCATGCCAACTGCTAGATTAACCAGATAGTTACTGGACTCGTTGTGATCTGGGGAGGGAATTTTGAGGTTTTGTCCTTGTCACACTAAGCAAACTGGAAAGATTTCTTTGGACTATACCAGATAATACTGTCGATGAGTAATCTGCTTGCCTTCGAGGCTGGACAATGATCAGGATGTTACTCTGAAAACAGGCTTAAGCAAGGGGCCATAAGCAAACTTTGCTTTCCTGCCCAGGACCTGGGCATTTTGGCAAAGGGAATGGTCCTTTCCTAGGCTGCACTGACATTATGTTTGGACTAGTTCATAATCTTTGGTGCTCTTAAAAAGGTCTTTTAATGTAAATAAAAAGGAAATCACAGAACTGCTCCTTGAAGTCACCCTTACCACCTCTCTTCATCTGTCAAACAAGCATAATGGAAAAATGATGTAGGCTTGGCTCTATGCCAGAGTAAACACTTTGGAAATGCTATGTAAACCCAGCTGTTGCACCAAAGGATGGGGCCTCATTTTTATGACCTTCAAGATGGCTGGCCATATGCAAAATCACAAAACCTCCCCACTCACTTTTATTATAGTTTTCAAGTTCTATGGATTCGATAATAAACATTCTCTTCATTGCTCCCTGAAACTGACCAAAATCTATAGGTGATAACTATGTCTTCTTGCATTTCAGCCTTATTTTACTCTGATCTGATGATTATTTGCCTAGATTGAATATGAATTTCAAAACTAAAATTTTATTGTGAGTAAGGAACAGAAGCATCATATGCAAGTTAGTACACTAGATAGAGCCCAGAGCTCAGAATTAGGAAGATTTAAAATCAAGGCTTAGACACTTAAAAATTGTGTGATCCTGGATAAGTCACTTAACTTCCATCTGCCTCAGTTTCCTCAACTGTAATATGAGGATAATATCCACATCTACCTTCAAGAGTTATTGTGAGGATAAAATGAGATGATAATTATAAAAGGGCTTCACACAGTACCTAGTAAGCACTACATAAATGTTAGCCATCATTATTATCATCATCAATAATATTATTTTCAAATGTAAACTCTTTACAGGAATGGAAGTGATAAGCTTCCAAATGCAACTTTTCTGTTGAGTACTTAAAAAAAAAAGTGTGGCCTGATGTGTATGGGTCAAGTAAATACCAAGAAATCTCTGGCTCAGAAAGAGGATAATAGTGGCTTTTCTCTTTGAAAGAGGTGAGATAGATGTCAAGGTCAGCCTGGCTCTAGCTGGAGCATTGGTGTGATAGAAAGAAAGCAGCATCCACACACATCTGAAGGCTGGCCAAATGGCTGCTGATCCCATAAAACCCCACACCAGGCTGGGCCGTCCTGAAACTGTGTGAACATGATGCTTGTCACAGATTGAGTAAATTCATTTCCTGAATTATAGAGGGAGGCCACACAGTTCAAACCCATGAAATATAGCTACAGTGTGTGCCGACTCCCCTGCAGCTGCATCCAACGGAAGCAAATATGTGTCACTGTGGTTTTCAGTGATGTACGGGTTGAGAAGGGCCCTCGTTTGATATGTCACTCAAATGATCGATGAGATGCTAAGCCCAGCTTTGCAGAGGTACCCCAATTAGAAGGGAGAAGGAACAAAAAGGGCTTCATGGCAGACCCAGGACTGAGGTCTAGTAAAGTAAACAGAAGTTTCTGTAGTCATCTTTGTGGAGCAGAAAAATATAAATAATTGCAAAAATAAATAGGTGAACTTATTGAAAAAATAAATTGGGTCTGCATAGTTCTTTGAATTTCAAAGAGAACTTTTTCTTCTCTGGTTACTTCTTCGTAATGCAGATTTTTGTTTGTTTTGGTGCTTATCAGAACATTAGTTCCTAGAGAGTGAGGCTTGTCTCATTTTTTGTATCCCCTATGCTACCACAGTTCTTGACACATAAAAGGCATTGAAACAATGATTGTTAATTGGTTGGTTGCTTGCTAGAAAGTGCTTGAATCTCATAATGTAAGAGAACACAAGCACTATTCCAGGAGCATGTGAATTCCTACAGGGCTGAATGTATTTCAATTTTGTCTTTGTGTACCTAGCACCTAGCACAATGGCTAGCATATGGCAAGCAATGAATATTTTTTTGTATTGAATTGAGTTTATCATGACCCTTCTTTGTGTGGCCATCTGAAAGGGCAAACTAAGAGGAGAGAGTGGTTAGCTAGTGCCTGACATCTACAAGATCAATTAGTCAACCTATGGTTGTTGTAATGGCCATGGGTGTTGACACCCTTTAGGAAAGACACTAAGTCAGTAAAGCCACATGTTCTCAAAAACATCTGTACAACGGTGCTTGAGGTTATAGCAGGGGGTCTGATATTCAAGTTAGCATCAGGGAAGCTCTAATTTGGATTTGTTCTTTCTTAGAAAACAACCAAAAAGAGCTCTGAAATAATCATCTCCTTTCCTTTGCACTCTCCTTGGAGCAAATTGATCAAGAAACATTGATTAAAACCCTGCTGATCAATTCATTCAACTCAATAAATATAACCTTTCAGTACATATCTCAGTCAAAGAGCCTAATAAATACTATTTTTTGATAATAGCAATAGCAATGAAATGTGCTTTGCTATCCTGTATACTATGAACTTTTTGCTGATAGAGTTCTCTCTTTTAAATAGGGGTCAGTCTTCATTTCACTTGCCAGAGCAAGGTCAGCTATTCTCGTACCTCCATTATATTTCATGAATATGTGTTTTATTGCTGAATGAATGGAGGACTGTCAATCATCAAAATTAATAGCCTATATGCTCTCTATGGAATGCTAAACATGGTGAAATTTTGATAAACTCTTGAGAGGCTTTGGATGAAGTGGCTGTTTATGGAGACCTAGGCATGCAGAGAAGTGACATATTTAATCTCTTGTCTGGGCATTAAAGGGTGATGGTCAGTGAGAGGTGCTACTCAAAATAACCCATTCCCTAGTGGGGAAAGTGTGAAATGAAGTTCCAAGGATGCTGTCAGTCCTACAAGAAGATTTTGCAATTTGCCTTTAAAATAAAACCTATATTATTAGACTGATTACGCAGAATGTTGCAAGATTGTCGTATAGGCACTAGATTCCTCATGGGTTGAAAGTGGGTACAAGTTTGCCCACCATGCATCCCTCCTCTTCAGTAAACTAATATGAGTCGGTTTGAAGAGAAGCTCCAAAAATACATCTTTTATATCTGAGAGCAACTCAGGGACACTTTTGCAAACTGACTTGCAAGAATTCGTTTGCATGGGAATATAATCAGGTAAAAGGGATCTAGTAATATATGCTTATTTTCAGAAAATTTTACATTGACCAAGATATTTCAAGAGCCATAAAGCTAATCTGCAGAGGAAATATCAGAAGACTGTAGCTTCTACCACAGAGAAAGGTGTTGATATGTGTTATTAAGACTTGCTAAAGATAGCATGCTTTGGGTTTTTAAGTTCATGGAAGTTTAAGTGACACAAGAGATCTGATTTTTTAAACTGCAGAATACAATTTAAAAAAAGCTCAAAAAATGTCTGCTTGGATACTGTTCTGATATAATTGAAGATTTGTTAAGAAGGCAAATTATCAAAGTTGAAGTTGAAACAAGCATTGGTACTGAATTATTTCTAGAAATAGTTGGTGGGGAGATGCTGATGCTCTCTGTCTCTCTGTCTCTCTGTCTGTCTCTGTCTCTGTCTGTCTGTCTGTCTCTGTCTCTCTGTCTCTTTCAGAAGAAAGTTGTTTACTTCTGAATAAAAAGGGAGGGCAGGGAGCTTCCATATGGAAAGGAGGAAAAAATGATAGATTGAGTACACAAAAAACTGTGGAAAATTGCTTTAGTATCAGACTATGAAGGAAGGTAATCAGAGGGATAATTATTTAAACTGAGTGATATGTTGCCCGCAGCTATGAAGAGATCAGAGTTCTCGAACACCAAGCACTGGGAATATTGAGGAAAAGTTGACAGAAGGGGTTTGGAGGCTAAGCTAGCTTGAAGCTGGAGGTATTTACTCTCTCTGAGTGCTTTTTCTTTAAGATAAAATCAGGATAAATTATAAAGGAGCAGTCTAATTAAATTTGGGGGATAAGATCAACCTTTTATTTGACTGATTAAAGGGGTAGTTCTTATTTCTTGAAAGAAAAACATACTTTCTGGGTCATATGTGTACAGATATGTACACATATGTACATATGCACATACAAAATCAAGTTATTATACTAGAAACTGATGATAGAAAGGCAAAACAAAATACAATCCTTGGCCTTAAGGGAACTATATATTTACTAAGTGGATATAACAGATTAGTAAATAAAATACCATTTTATGTTTTGTTTCTGTTTATTTTTTTAAAGAACTTTTTTTCAAAAAAGAAAGAAAGCACTGAAAAAACTTTGTAGCTCATTCTGCTGGATAATTTTATCTGTATAGCCTAGCACAGTGCCCGGAACTTGGTAGCCCTTAATAAATGCTTTGTGATAGCCTACTCATAATGGAGACTCATTGTTTTGTAAAAAAGTGATACAGGCATAGTTTTTTCCTGGCCATGAAAAAAAAAAGACTCTGACCCTCAGGGATTGGAAATACAAATCAAAACATAAACAAGATGGTAAATGTTGCAAGACAATTAGAAGATCTTTGTTGTTTAATTCAAAAAGCATTTATAAGAGTGGAATACCAAATGGTGTTGTAGGGCCAGGGGTTAATTCTTTTTTTTTTTTAAACTTCTTACCTTCTGTATTAGAATCAATACTGTGTATTGGTTCTAAGCCAGAAGAGTAGTACAGGACAGGCAATGGGGGTTAAGTGATTTGCCCAGAATCACACAGCTAGGAAGTGTCTGAGGCCAGATTTGAATCCAGGACCACCTGTCTCTAGACCTGGCTCTCAATCCTCTGAGTCACCTAGCTGCCCCTCACCCCCAGGGGTTTAATTCTAATGAAAATTTTAAAACACTTGTTCATTGTCATTGGGACTTAACACTCAAACACACACACAGATGGCATGAGAACATTTGTAGAATTGGATCAAGTGCAAAGTAACTTAGTGCAGCTAGTCTATATAAATGCTGAAGAACTGGAGAGAAATCAGAACATTATTCACAATTCAGGTAGAGGGACCAAAAAAAATCAAAGGATATGAGGCTACTGAAATTTAACAACATAATCCATTCTCCGTGGGGAGTACAAGAGCTTATATATTTCCTTTTGTAGAGATTGGTAGTATAAAGAAATGCTGATGATTTATGGAATTTTATTTTATATACTGCCACTTAGCTAAAGTTGTTAATTGTTTCAATTAGGTTTTCAGTTGATTCTCTAAGTATACCATCATATCATTTGCAAAGTTTGATAGCTTTATTTCCTCATTGCCTATTCCAGTTCCTTCAATTTCTTCTCTTAATTGCAATAGTTAGCATTTCTAGTATAATATTGAATAATGGGGATGAATGGGCATCCTTGCTTCATTCCCGATCTTACTGGGAAGGTTTCTCACTTATCCTCTTTACAGATAATGTTTGCTGATGCATTTAGATAGATGCTATTTATCATTTTATGGAACATTCCATTTATTCCAGTGTTCTCTAGTGTTCTTAATAGAAATGGATTCTGGTTTGTCAAAAGCTTTTCCTTCATCTGTTGAGATGATCATACGGTTTCGGTGGTTTTATTATTGATACGGTCAATTATGCTGATAGTTTTCCTATTATTCTACCATTCCTTCATTCCTGGTATAAAACCACCTGGTCATTTTGGCTACAATTTTATTAAAATGTTTGCATCAATATTCATTAAGGAGATTGGTCTATAGTTTTCTTTCACTGTTTTGTTTTTCTTTTCCTGGTTTAGGTATTAACACCATATTTGTGTCATAAAAGGGATTTGATAGAATTCCTTCCTCAATAATTTCCCCACATAGTTTACATAGTATTGAAATAGATTATTTTTTAAATGTTCAGTAGAATTCACTTATGAATCCTTATGGACCTAGGGTTTTTCTTTCTTTAGGAAATTCATTGATGGTTTGTTCAATTTCTTTTTCTGAAATGAGGTTAAATATTCTATTTCTTCTTCTGTTAATCTTGGTAATTCATATTTCAAAAATATTCATCTATTTCCCTTAGATTGCCAGAGTTATGGCATGTTATTGGGCAAAATAGCTCCTAAAATTGCTTTAATTTCTTCTTCATTTTTATGAATTTTCCCTTTTCATTTTTTATACTGATAATTTAGTTTTATTTCTTTTTTTCATCAAATTAACATGATTGATCTATTTTCTCCCCCCCCCCACAAACTAGTTCCTTGCCTTATTTATTGATTCAGTTATTTCCTTGCTTTCAATTTTATTCATATCTCTCTGATTTTCAGAATTTCTAATTTTTTTAAAGTGGAGAATTTTAAATAATCTCTTACAAAGATCAGAAGAGAGTTCTCTGTTCATAATCACAATTTTGGAGGAAATATCAAACTAGAATTTAGAAATCAAAATTCTTTTAAGCTATCTGAGTACTGGGAAAGTTTATTTGGCAAAATTTCTGATAAGGAGGATGGAATACTGAGAGATGCTTGATTTTACAAACAGCTTAATTTCCTGGGAGAGAAGTGGGGTGGAGGAATGAATATGGGTAAGTAACAATTCTGATCCTATTCAAAATGCACTCAGAAGACAGATATTCGCAGATGTTGGGAAAGAGCAGAGGAGATAAGAAATGATAGAATTAAACTGAAAAGCTCAAGATCCTCCAAATTTAATTAGAGAAGAGATTAATTGTCTTATAGGTAGAGGCACATACTTCCATCATACCTTAAAAGTATTAGACTGAGCAAGTCAATTGCCTAAAAAATTGTGTAAGACACAAATATATCAGTTTTACATATTTTGAATCATCTGAATTAGCTATCATACAGTATCTTCTTCAAATATTATAAATGTCAGATGGTTGAATAATTGATGAATTATTTCCCAGAAACATTTTTTTCTCCTACATTTCTCATATTCACAATAGCGTAACTGAATGTAAATATGTTCTCTGATTTATGACTTTGTAATAACCTTTGGTCCTCAAGTGCTTTTACCAAATGATTTACTATGGCCTCTGCTGGACTTATTTGGTATCTAGACTGTCTACAGACATCGCAGCTCACAGAGTTAAAGCCTATATTAATGTATCAATACATAGAAGCAGGCCTCTTTGGCTTCACTGAGGGCAGGATTTTTTTTTTTTTTAACACAAGGCACAATGAATGTTAAATCTCATTTTTCACTGGCCAGCCCTAATTCAATCCAACAGTTAATGAGCAACTACTATGAGCAAAGTACCTTCACCCATGGGATATAGAATGAGTCACTTAACCCTTTGTGATCTGAAGTTTAAAGGAAAATGCCAACATTCTATATAGACCATTATTTTAAGACTTTCGATATAAAAAATGTTGCTGTAGACATAGCAATTTAAGGACGACCAAGCACTTCTCATTTGAACCTTATGACTCTCCTGTGAAGTAGCTTTTCAGATTATAGAGGAAGAAACTAAGGCTCAGAGTTAAGTAATAGTTCAATGGTCACACAGAATTGTGATTCAAACCCAACTGTCTCATAACTTTGGGTTCAAGTAATTTTCTGGATTAACAATCTGAATTTATTAAGTGTCTAAGTTTTCCTTGTAACTAGGTATACAAATACAAATTTTTTTTTTCTGACCTCAAAGAGTTTACATTCTAATGGGGGAAATGATCATGCACACATGTATTTACCAAAGGCATGGTTAGGCTGCAGGGGTATGCTAGAGCCAACTTAAACTGGTTTGTAAGAGTTGATTGTTAAATTTTCAGGGTGAGTATTTACATCTCAGAAATCACCAAATGTTGCAAATTATGGGATGATTTATTATTATGTTGATTGTCTAGACTTAGAGTGGTAGAGAAAATGTTAATAATGCACATTAAGCTTAAAAATATATTGTAGATGGATTTTTTTCCCTTTGCAAGAACCAGTTATTAAGCATTTACTTGCATATCATTAGGGTAGGACTGGACCAACTTTAGGGATTGTGATTTCTTTAACATGGGAAACCCCAAGGAGACTCTACAAAGGCAAGTCAACATCTTTCTGCAATTTAAGAGTCTTACAGACTTGCTTAGAACATGTCAAACTTTTGGGACAAGAAGGCATAGGATGGGTAGTAGACTTATATGGATTGCATTTTTCATATGTTGAAGGATAAATGAGATCATAGATCCATTGGAATATTTTAGTACTGAATATGTAAAATAAAAAAATAAATTTGTGGCACAAATGAGACATTTGTAAAGTTTCTAGAACATCCACAGTGCTTGGAGTTGAATAAATATAAATGCTTATTCTCTACCCTTATCCTTCCCTTTGTTCAGCTTAGGTGAGATCAAGAAAGATCTCATATTGTAAGTAGCCTTTGAGATAGATTTTGAAGGAAATTTGGGATTATGAGAGGCAAGACAAGAGTAAATTCCAGGCATGGGAGAGAACCATTGGACAGTAGAGGCACAGGAGATAAGGAATGATATAACCAAATACTATGAGGCAAATTCTTACAATATGGAATCTAAGAAGTTATGAAGTTATTAGATACATTATTGGTACATTTAAAATATTCATAAAGAACAATTATTTCACAGATGTCAGTACTCCATTGACTGATACAGATTGCAACCTCTTTCTATATTAGAAGATGACTTTTTTATGAGTTTCTTTCTCAAAAAAAAAAATCTATCAATTGGTGGTCATCCTTCTGATGAGGCCGACCAAAAGATTCACTCTTTTTTGAAGCTCTCTTTGCTACAATTCTTCTCCATCTCTATGCACAGAAACTTAAACTCTGCTCCAGTACCAAGATCTAGAGCTATGATCCAGATTCATTAGCATCTCTATTAAAGTGACTCAAGACTCTGCACCATCCACTACTACATGCTCATAATTTTAAAATAGAATTTTTCATTCTTCTGAAAATGATATAATTGAATTTATTCATTACTTATAAGAAAAACTTGGAATCTTGATGATTTCATTAATACCCAGATGAACTGTTGCTTATGCATGTAAATCATATATAACTGTCTGAAATGGAAGTCATATATAAGGTAAACTTTGAACTAATTCCATTATAACCACTTTAAAGATACATAAAATAAAGTGCTCAAGTTTAACCACTAACATATAAAGGAATGATGCACCACAAGGCAATAAAAACCACAAATGACTTAGATGAATAGAGGGCAAGTATAAAAGTCTTCAAAAATCATTGGTGTGTGATTAATTTAAGGCATATCATGAATTCCTGTAGAACTTGGGGAAAAAAAGCAGAATGGAATGAGCTCACAATTCTCTGCTCTCAATTTCCCTTTGTACAACCCTGGTCAAATACTTTACCTTCCCAGTTACTGAGGAGATTCTCCACCCTCTCCCCCAGGTGTTATTCTTTCCCTTTTCAAATTACTTTTTAATTATCTGTACAGTGGTGTACTCCCCCAAAAAGATGGAAACTCTTTGATAGAAAGGGATGCTTCATTTTTGTCTTTATCCTCAGCACCTAGCATAGTGACATGTACAATAGTACATAATTTGATATTAATTAGATGAATGGATGGATGGATATATTTTGTAGAGAAAAACAAGAGAAAAATATTCCATTGTGTGTTCTACCTGCCTAGAAATTTGAGGAAATCAAATTTATCTAAAAGATAGTTCTTCCAACCATTTAGTACCTTTGTTATTGAGCATCTACTATGTACATAGATTGGTGATTAATACAATCCTTACTGCCAAGAAACTCACATTCAATCATGAGGTAAGAGAGAATTAAATAAAAAAATTACAATGTTAGGCAGAATATGATAAGTATGAAATAATACCTAATAAAGGAATCAGGAAAGGTTCATAAAAGAGTGGTTATTAAGATGTACTTTGAAGAATGGATAGGATTCTGAGAAGCTAAAAGAGGGGCAAGAGGTAGGAAGATCCATGTTATTCCAGGAAGAGGACACAGAGGGGCAAAGATTTTACAGTAGGAAAAGAGACATTCTATTCAGAAAAAAGTGAGTACTGACTATAGGGTAGGATACATGTAGGAGGGTGATATATGATTGTAACTACTAGAAGGATCTGTGGTTTTTCAATACAGATTAGATATAACTGTTTTCTCACTTAGTAGATAAGTTCTAGGACAAGAGTTCTTAACTTGGGATCCTTGAATTTTTTATGATTTATAAATATGAAAATTATATTTTAATAAAATTTACTTCTTTTGTAATTCTATATTACACATTTAGAAATATCATTCTGAGAAGACGTCCACAGACTATCAGACTACCTAAGTGATCTATGACCAAAAAAGGTTAAAATTTCCTAACTCAGGAAGTTCTTCATTCGAAATTCTTCATAGTTCTTCATTGACTGAAGTTTAAATTAAGATGTTAAATAATTTGCTCACAGTCACATACCTATTGTGACAGAAGAATGATTTGGCCAAAGTCCTCAATAGTCTCAAAATTTTATCCTCTAGCCATGCTGCTTTTATGTGAGATAATTTTGGGAATTTAGAGGAATAGGTACTAGACTTGTAGTTCCTCTGGCATCTAAAAATCATGGATGAGGAAACTCTCCCAATACACGTTAGCATTTTCTCAGCAATTTATAGTCATTTGGGGGTATAATTTAGATATTTTATTTTTCTCACATAAACTTATTTTACATTTGTTTAAAAAACTTGAATTCCAAATTCTCTGTCTGCCTCCCTGCACTCTCCACTTCTTTTGGAAAGCAAGCAGTTTAATATAGATGAAACAAGTGCAGTCATGCAAAACATTTCCATATTAGCCATGTTGCAAAAGAAAGTGCAGATAAAAAACCCAAGTTAAAAAATATGCTTTAATCTGCCTTCAGACTCCATGAAGTTCTTTCTAACATATATATGTGTGTATATATATACACACATATATATGTTTGTGTTAACCTTGTATTTATCCTGTATATATTTTTGTCTCAAAGGCACCCGTTAGAATGTTAACTCACTAGGATTGGGGATCATTTCCTGTTTGAAATACACATAGCTGTTTTAAATGAATAGATGTTGACCAAACGATTAAGGATAATGAAATAGTCCAGGTAAGAGGTAATAAAAGCCGAAATTAGGCTGTGGCTGTGTGACAGAAAGGGACAGATGGAGGTGGAAACAAGGTGTGGCAACTAACTGGATATGAGTATGAATGAAAGTGAAGAGTTAAGGATAATAGAAAAGTCAACCCAGGTGAATGGAAGAATGGTGGCACCTTAGATAAAAATAGAGAAGCAAGAATAAGTAAAGAGGGATTGCAATATGCATCAGATATCTCATTATATTGTTGTTCAGTCATGCTTAATTCTTCACAAGCCAGTCTCCAGGGGATTTTCTTGGCTAGGATACTGGAGTGATTTGCCACTTCCTTTTCCAGTGGCAAACAGAAGTTAAGTGACTTGCTCAAGGTCACACAGATAGCCAGAAGGTTTCCAAGGCTGGAATGGAACTCAAATCCCTTGACACCAGGCCTACACCATCTAGCTAACTGCCTAAGGGTGGTAAATACTAGAACCATTATTATCTTTGTTGATAAGGACACTGAGGCTGATACGTTAAGTGACTTGATTACTGCATACAGGTAGCCATTAGCAGACTAGAGCCTAGAAGTTGTCTACCCTTCCCTGTTAAATGGTCCACCTACCATACTGAACTACTTTCCAGTTCAGTTACTAAAAAATAAAAATCTAATGAAAATGTTACCCACTTTATATTTCTTTTTATATCCCACCAGAAATTTGGAATTTGTTTTACATAGATTTTTACCAATTGGTGGCTATGTTTATTTCTAGCACAATACTTATTTTGATAATAGCCTTTTAAGTAAATGTTATTAAGTATCACATTGCCCCAAATTCTGAAATGGATACTGTGTAAGATATATTTATGTTCCGCTAAGTATGGGACTGCAGTGGTTTATGATGGAATATATTTAAGTATGGAAACTCAAAAATTTCTGTGGATTTGAGGACTGGGCAACACACCTTACCTACCCCAACATTAAAGGAACTATAATGTTATATAAAAAAGTAGTTTAAAGAAGTACTTTTAAACAATTTTTGCTCTGTATAGTAAAACTTAGCTCAAGACTTTTCAAGGTTCTAACACAGAAGTTTGTATCCATTAGGTTAGAGAGGCTTCCCGCTTATGTTTCACCGTTTTTACTAAAATAAATAATTTTGCTTTAAATTGTTTGCTTTTTAAAATTCCTTCCCCTCATTCACTAAAGCCTTTATGAAACCCAACGTTGTTGACATTACTGAAGCAAAAGGCTTGACTGTTAACCCAACTGAATCTCTGTAAGCACTTTTTAATGAAGCAGCCAGTTTCAGTCAACTCAGCTCTGATTCTCTCCTCCTCTACCCTGAGAAAATAAGAGAACAAAGCTATCCACCTACAATAAATAAAGTGAACTAAAAACCACAACTAGAACCAGTCACCTTCTCAGACAATCCTGGTCTTTGTCCACCTGGCAAACTAAAGCTTCAGAGAATTTTATATTTTACTATAATAATAAAGATCTCTGACATTGATGTAGCATTTTAGGGTTTTCAATGCTCTTTACATATATTATCTCATTTGATCCTCCCAACAATCCTATACAGTAGTTATTATTATTATTCCTCTTTTACCAATGGGAAAAATAAGGTTCTCAGGGCACAGACAGTGTTTAACGCAAGCTTTGAATCCAAGATTCTATCTTCTCTGGGTCTTGGGGCTCCTGATATTTGTTTTTAAACTCTTTCTTTCTTTCTTTCTTTCTTTCTTTCTTTCTTTCTTTCTTTCTTTCTTTCTTTCTTTCTTTCTTTCTTTCTTTCTTTCTTTCTTTCTTTCTTTCTTTCTTTCTTTCTTTCTTTCTTTCTTTCTTTCTTTCTTTCTTTCTTTCTTTCTTTCTTTCTTTCTTTCTTTCTTTCTTTCTTTCTTGACTCCAGGCTCAGTGCTCTCTATCTATGACACCATCTACCTGTCCATATTGCTAAGAAATGTTCATTGAAGCAGATAATCTCTCATGTCTCTTCAAACTTCAACATTCTGTGCTGATTCTCTACTCAGTCAAAATCCTGTCTTTCTTATTCTTGCACCTTAATTCTAAAGGAAGAAAATGAACCACACCATTCATCTTCAAAGGTATGACAAAGGAGAAATGATTGAATCTGGAGTCAGATGAACTAGCAGGGACACTTTAGATGAATCATTTAACTGTAGAGGTTCCCTGTTTCCTCATCTACAAAATGAGATAATTGGGCTCTAAGGTGACTACCACATTTGGCCTTTGAAAATTTTGTGATTCCCTCTGGTATTTCTATGGAATTTTTTATAGAGTATGGGAGAAAGTTTAGTAAAATATGAAGCTACTGCACCATGGCACACTGAAGCATTCCTTAGCTCAAGATTTCACTGTGTTGGACTTAATTTTATCACATTTATTAGAATCAGATTAAAGACAATTGAGGAACCAATTACCATATATTAACTATTTAAGACCCTGACACCAGAACTTGACCAACTTTATATTCAGTCCTAGACCAGGAAAAGTCTTTCCCCTCCTCTCTTCTCTTCTTCAAGAAATTCAGATTGACAAATCAATATCCTAAAATTGTTTTTTTGAGAAGACAATGATGAGCTGCTGTGTTCAGATTAGCAAATATTTTCTTTTTTCCAAACTTCTGAGATTCATTTTTAAAGGTTACCTAGGTGAAAATTATCCTACTTGCTACCTTTCTTTTCCTTCCTCCTCATCATTTTCTATTCCATTCAGTAGCCTGCAAGGATTCTTATGAAACAGCCTCCTTAGCATAGTGTAGGTCCTTAATAAATTCTTGCTGAAGAACTAGGAGAAATCGTACATGCTAACAGCAATATGCGATGATGATTATCTGAAAACTTGGCAGCTCTCAGCAATGCAGTGATATGGGACAATCCTGAAAGACTTATGTCTGGAATTGCTATCCACCTCTAGAGAAAGAACTGTTGGAGTCATCTTTCACGTCAGTGTAATTATGGTTCTATTTGGGAGTTTTGGTTACGTATGAGTTTGCTCTTAAAATAATGACTAATATGGAATTGTGTTTTGCATGATAATAAAAATAAAATTTAAAAAATTCTTGCTTAATTGAAAGTTGTAGAATGGTAGGTTTAGACTAGATACAGAGAAAAACTCTTATAATTGGGTCTAGCTAAAATGGAAAGGTCTGTGTCAAGAAGTAGTATTCCTCTTCACCAGAGGTCTTTAAGTGAAACCTTGATCAATGGTTGGGGGAAATTTGTAATAGATATTCTTGCTCAGGCATGAGTTTAGTTAGATAATGCCACGGGTCCTTTACAACCCTGAGATTCTGAGATTTGGTAAGGAAGTTGGAAGAGAAAGGACATTTAGGGACTAATAAAAGGTGGAGAGATTGAAATTTAGGTTTGGAAGGCCTAGATTCTATTCCTAGGTTTACTACTTCTCTAAAGAATAGCATTTATTGTGGGTCAGGAATATCACCCTATCCCAGTTATATGAAGGCAGATATAAAATAAGAAGCGGGGGGCAGAGCTGAGTGTGGTCTCAGTTCTACCATATTCTTGCTAAGCAGTATGTTTCTTGTGCTTTATTTTAAATGTGACCTATAATTATAAAAAAAGGAAATTTCTGGAGACATCTCAATGGACAGAACTAAGTGACATAATTCTCAGCTCCCTCGATCCATACTAAAGCTGATCCAGTGGGGTGACAGAAAGAGGGTGTGTTATTCTGGCATATAGATCATGGGAAGTCAATATGATTATTTCAATGGGAAAACAGGTATACTTTGCAACTTTTAAATGCTTCAATAATGATTATGAAAATATATTTAATTTGATCTCAACTAATAAGGCTGTGTAAAAATTTATGACACTATTTCATTAAAAAAGTTATGCTTTAAGGAGTTGTGAATTGATCCAACCATTCTGGAGGGCAATTTGGAACTATGCCCAAAGGGCACTAAAAGACTGTCTGCCCTTTGATCCAGCCATAGCACTGCTGGGCTTGTACCCCAAAGAGATAATAAGGAAAAAGGCATGTACAAGAATATTCATAGCTGCGCTCTTTGTGGTGGCAAAAAATTGGAAAATGAGGGGATGCCCTTCAGTTGGGGAATGGCTGAACAAATTGTGGTATATGTTGGTGATGGAATACTATTGCACTCAAAGGAACAATAAAGTGGAGGAATTCCATGGAGACTGGAACAACCTCCAGGAAGTGATGCAGAGTGAGAGGAGCAGAACCAGGAGAACATTGTACACAGAGACTGATACACTGTGGTACAAATGAATGTAATGACCTTCTCCATTAGTGGCAATGCAATGACCTTGAACAACTTGGAGGAATCTATGAGAAAAACTGCTATCTTATCCACATTCAGAGGAAAAACTATGGGAGTAGAAACATCGAAGAAAAACAACTGCTTGATTACATGAGTGGAGAGGGCATATGGTTGGGGATACAGATTCTAATTGAACATCCTAATGCAAACACCAACAACATGGAAATAGGTTCTGATCAAGGACACAAGCAATACTCAATGAAATTGTGTGTTGGCTGCAGGAAGGGTGGGTGGAAGGGGGGGAGGGAAATAATATGATTATTGTAACCAAGGAATAATGTTCTAAATTGACTAAATAAATTAATTTTAAAAAGTTGTGCCTTAAAGAATGAAAAATTAAGGAGATGTCTATCAACTGGGGAATGGCTGAACAAATTTTGGTATGTAATGGTGATGGAATACTCTTATGCTATAAAGAATGATAAACAGGATGATGTTGGAATGAGCTGGAAAGATCTATGTGAACTGATGCAGAAAGAAATAAGTAGAACCAGGAAAACATTGTACAAGTAACACCAATACTGTGGAATGATCAACTGGGATTGATTTAGCTACTCTCAGCAATACAACGACCCAAGATGATTCTGAGGAACTTATGACAAAGAATGCTATCCCCCTCCAGGGAAAGACCTGTTGCAGTCAGAATGTAGATGAAAACATATGATTTTTCACTTGTTTACTGGGGTTTTTGTTTGGACATTTTGGTTTTATATAATTATTCACTTACAAAAAAGAACATGGAAATATATTTTGTATGATAAATTGGCTTTTTAAATTAAAAAAATGGTTATGCCATGGGGCAGCTAGGTAGTACAGTGGATATAGCACCAGGCCTGGAATCTGGAGGACTTGGGTTCAAATTTGTCCTCAGACACTTCCTCACGGTGTGACTCTGGGTAAATCACTTAACCCCAGTTGCCTACCCCTTACTGCTCTTCTGACTTAGAACTGATACTAAGACAGAAAGTAAGGGTGTTTAAAATATGCATTTTTTAAAAGTTATACAATGATCAGGGCCATTCCTTAGCCTCACTTAAATTTTAAAGTGTTCATTTAGAGTTAATAGCTGCTACTAAAATGTACCAAAATATTAACCTTTTTTCCCTATGAGATAACTCACAAATGTTTGAAATCTTTGGAAAAAAAAAAGATTTCAGTTTGTATCAGGGATGAAGCATGAATGTACTTTTACTTTTTGTATTTATATTGAAAACAAATTTAATGAACAAGTGAGATATGCCTCAGTACGTGGTTTGTAGAACTAAAACACATACTCAATGAACTAAACATTTGCAATTATAAAAATGGAGATTTGAACTCCAGACTTCAATTCCTAGAAGTCCTTGGTAGTTCCCAGAATTCCCTAAAATCTCACCAGAGTCCTCACCTGGGCCAAGAACAAAATGGGTATTTAAACTGACTGTACGACCTACTTACTCTCTCAGCTTCCGCTTCTAGGCTAATGTCTCTCTCTACCTAGCAGGCAAGATGTAGAGTAAGTGATTGTGAATGGGCTCTGTGCCTAGGCCTGTGCTTTTTTATTTTGTATTTTCTTTATTTCTTAATCTTTAATAAACCTCATAAAAATATAATAATTTTAGCAGAGAAACTAATTTTACTCTTAACACAATAGAAAGGAACTCTAATCCTGGACTTCAAGGACTCTTTTTACAATAAGGACCAAGGAAAATAACTTGTCAATGACTCCAAACACAAACAACTTCCAAGGAGTCAAGGTT
The DNA here is from genome assembly GCF_027887165.1 of Monodelphis domestica. NCBI lineage: Eukaryota > Metazoa > Chordata > Mammalia > Didelphimorphia > Didelphidae > Monodelphis > Monodelphis domestica. The sequence goes on along the minus strand of NC_077228.1, from coordinate 428,515,983 downwards.
GCCCAGAGCGGGAGGCTCAAATGGGATATTCCGCAACCACCAAACAAGTTGGAGCCAGCAAAGCTCTCATTCCATATACCACCACGATATTGTGCCAGGGAATTCTGAAACTCAGCATTCGGACAAATAGACTGTGGAATTATTTTGTTGGTCTTCTATTGGAAACAAAGAGACAGGACTGACTGGAGGACAAGAAGGTATTCATGAAGGAGCATGGGTCTTACTTCCTACAAGGAATGGCAAATAGAGGTAGATAAACATCCTACTAAAGTGCAGCCTCACCTCTTGGCAGACCCTGGCACTGTCCCAGGTCCAGAAGTCTTTCAGGAAATGACACTGGTTTTTGTGATTGACCTGTAGGGGTGGTCTAGCGTGACCTGGGCATTTTGGTCTATAAGACATCTCATAGCCTATTTTTTACTCAACTAACATCTTAGTCCTAGACCCAGTGTCGCTCCTTAGTGGTTCTTGTAGACTGTTTAAAAGTGTCAACAAGCTTCTAGAAATGGGGAATGGGGGGATTTTATGTACCCCCAGCACATGTAAAACATCTAATTTTGGTAAGTGAGTAGTTGTGTATGGATTTAAGATGCAAACTACTTATGATTTCACCACGAAGTTTTTCTTGGCGTATGTCTCCTTTATTCAAAAACATGGCCTGCTGGGAACAATAGTGGTCATCACAGAATTCTTGTGTGTGGCAATTGGGGGGTTGGGTACTTGGTTAGGGTTTCTCCAGCTACCAAGGCAGATTCTCAAGGTGCCACCATTAGTATCAGGCATTATTAAAATGCTTACTCTGTGCCAGGTACACTACTGAGTGCTTTGAATACAAAGAAAGATAAAACGTGGTCCTTGACCTCAAGGCTCAAACCAAGCAAAGTTTCTTGAGAAAAGATCTGCCACAGGATAGTCTGTTGTTTTTCCTCTTGTGGAATTCCATAAGACTCTTGGGAAATGGTAACCTATCAGGAGCTGGGGGCAGTAAAATAATAAAATAATAATTGTACATATTTGTATAGCACTACATGGTTCTCTTTCTCCATCTCTTTGTCTATGCTTTTCCTCTATCTCATCATTGTTATTCAGTTATTTTAGTCATGTTTGACTCTTTGAGATTTTCTTGGTAAATACACTAGAGTGGTTTGCCATATCCATCTTGAGTTCATTTGACAGATAAAGAAACTGAGGCAAACAAGGTTAAAGTGACTTTCCCAGGGTCACAAAGCTGGTAGGTATCTGAGTCTAGATTTGAACTCATGAAGATGAGTCTTTCTGATTCCAAGCTCAGTGTTCTATCCACTGCACCAGCTGCTATGCATATATATATATATATATATATATATGTATATATAATTTAACTTATTCTCTCAAAATATGTTTCATCATCTATAACATATCTATAACTATACAAATCTATATTTCCCCCTCTAATCTCTGCCACAGCCTTGAGATAAGGAGTGAAAAAATTATCTATATTTTATAGATGTTGAAATTGCTTCTCTAAGAATATAAGTGGCTGCCCAATGTCACACTTTTTTTTTGGTTAAAATCAAGCTTTATTGATAAAATGGAATTTAGAATATTTTACTAGGAACAGCAGGAGACCCAGCCAATCATGATAGCAAAAATGCTACAGATTCCTATTCTTTGTAGGAAGCTCTTCTTTAATGAATAATTCCTTAGTTTTTCACAACTTTCTTATGACTAGAAACCAATAAAATAATAAAGGAAGACCTAGTTTATAGAACTTATTTCTGAAATGGAAATCATCACAGTAAAAATTTAGCAATCAGCATAACCCTATAAAGGACTATAGTTATGATTGAGTTCAATCCCACTCATTTTACAGCTCAAACTCATTTTACAAACTGAGGCTCAAATGGGATAAAATGATAAATCCAAATTTAAAAAAAAACATTTTTGTGCTCTTAATTAGTAGCTAATTTAATGTAAGGATTTGAAAAAGAGGTATAAAGAATCAAGCCATCTCAACAGCTGTAATTACTTTCTCCTTAGTCCTACATGCCTAACCAAAATGCAGTGATTTACCTAAACAATCTGGGGCCATTTATGAACCTGAGTCAGGGTATCAAAGGTCAAAAACTAAAGTAGAACCTGAGGCAGAGGCTCATGAGCTCCCAGTAGAGCCAAAGTAAAGGAACAAGGCATCAAGAAAGGTAATAAGACTCAGAAGACCAAATGGAGCTGCAGTGAATCTGTGGTCTGGGTCAGGGTGGGTGTTCCAAGCCAAGATTTGGGGCACTAACTATGGTCAAGGTCAAAATTTAGTATCCAAGTCAGGAATGAAAGCCAAAGAAAGTATCCAAGTAAAGCAGAAATAGTCTCAAAGGATCAATAGGTTTCAACCACCCAAGAGGAGGAACAATGAAAGGTCCCAGATTGCTATTCCACTGTTATGGAAGGGACTGGCTAATGGCTAGAGTATAGGGGAAGCCAGTTTGGGAGGCAGTTGCAAAATCACACATATATATCAAATTTACAAATCTCCTTTCCAAAATGAATCTATTGCCTCAACAACCGTCTCATATCTTACATTTTTTAGGAATGGGTAGTGAACACTGACCTGAGTGGGATTCAGTATACCCAATCCAATCCAATCCAATCCAATCCAATCCAATCCAATCCAATCCAATCCAATCCAATCCATCCAATCCAATCCAATCCAATCCAATCTTATTTAGTAGAACAAAGTATTTATACATCACTTCTAAGGGCTCTGTTAAACATTGTGGATACAAAGACAAAAATAAAACTATTCCTATCCTCAATGAGTTTCTATTTTCCCAGGGGAAATGATTACTAATAATTATATTACTACTATACTGTACTATCATTATATTAACTACTACCACTACTGGAGTAAAAAGAGAGGCTTCCCATAGGAAGTAGTACATGAGCTAGGTCTTATAGGAAGTCAAAGGATGCCACGTGGTACAGGTGGAGGACCACATCCTAGGCAAAGGCACAGAACTGGAGAATAGAATGCCAAGTTTGGGGGACAACAGTGGACTGAGAATTCAACAGCACAAAATAGTTGTTCAAATTTGGACCTATCTTTTCAACCTAGCTGAGTGTCAGTTTGAACTGTAAAATGAGTGTGGTTAAACCAAATCATGACTACAGTCCTTTACAGGGATATGCTGAAGCTGACTGTTAAACTTTTAGTGTGATTATTTACATCTCAGAAATCAATAAGTTCTATAAATTAGGGCTTACTTTATTGTTTTATTGATTTCTACTCTTAAGAAAGTTAAAGAAAAAATGTTAAAAATGATTAAACTTAAAAGCATGGTATATTCAGAGAGCTGCTTATTTAGTATTTCACAGTGCAATCCCTGCTCTTATATATGGACCAAGTAAACAGGGGCCCTAAGTTTGAACATAATCTTCTTCCAAATAAAAAGCAGATATAAAACTGAAGGGAAGTCTTATTCCACAGGGAACAAACTGTTGATTATGATCATTTCAGTCAATCGATGAATCAACAAACACTTTATTAAGTGCCCACTATGTGCTAGGCACTGGGCCTAAGCACCAAGGATACAAAAAAGAGGCAAAAGACAATTCTTGCCCTCAAGAAGCTTATAGTCTAAAAAGGGAGACAACACATCAATTACATATATCTACCCAATTACTGAATACTATTAATGAATCACTGAAAAAAAAGTTTCACATTTTGGACATAAAGTAATATAAGACTTTAAATCTAGATTCTCTTTCATAATGACTTATGTCTCCCTCCCTCCCTCCCTCCCTCCCTCCCTCCCTTCCTTCCTTCCTTCCTTCCTTCCTTCCTTCCTTCCTTCCTTCCTTCCTTCCTTCCTTCCTTCCTTCCTTCCTTCCTTCCTTCCTTCCTTCCTTCTTTCCTTCCTTCCTTCCTTCCTTCCTTCCTTCCTTCCTTCCTTCCTTTTCTCCCTCCCTCCTTTCTTCCTCTCTCCCTCCCTCCCTCATTTTATCCTCCCTCCCTCCCTCCTTTTTCCTCCCTCCTTCTTTACTTTTTTCCTTCCTCCCTTTCTTCTTTCCTACTTTCCTTCCTCCCTCCCTGCCTTCCTGCTTTCTTGCCTTCCTTCCTTCCTTCTTCTCCCCCACTTTCTTATCCTCTCTTAAAATTTCTTTATTTTCATATTTCTGTTTGTAATTGTTTCCTACTCCAAATGAATTTGATATCCAGAGCTCATGTAACTGGGAGAGGCTCTGGCTGTTCATGCTGAAAGACTTTGACTGTTGGGAACATTATTAACCAAAGTTGAAAATGACTTGGATATTTTAAAAGAACCCTCCAGATGCTTTACTGACTTACAGCTGGGCCCAGCATTCTTGTCTCTGGCGGTATTAAGCTGGAGCCACAGGCATGTAGCAGACTCCATTTCACCACTAAATCCCATGGTTGAATGAGATTTAGATTCTATCAGTCTTATTTAATAGAAAAGTATGCTGATAGATGGGAATATATAAGTACCAGCCTTCTTTATCCAGCTCCTCCTTTCCCCCTCAAAGAAAAAAAAAAGTTTTATGAGAACTCAAAAAAACAAGAGAGTTGCTGGAGATTTAGAAGTGGATGGATCTCAAATCATCATTTGGACAATGTTTTTCCCCTCATTTTGGTACCAAGGAAAAAAGGAGGGAGAGTAAAGGAAGAAATACAACCACATATAAAGCCACAAATAAGCTACTGTATGTCAACAGAAATCAGATCCTGACATCCAAATATTTTTTAGAAAAAGGTTGACATTTTAAAATACTTTGCTAATATTTTTTAAAGATGAAGGACTAGGAGACCTCTCAATCAGAGCAGAGGGAACTGTTTAGTAGAGTATGCATGAAAATGATTTCAGTTTTATAAGAATTATATTAACAGTTTTTGACTACGGATTTCTAAAGGCAAAGATTATGCTAAAATGTATTGGAGGTATAACATTTTTTTCATAAAAACATCTTTAGATGGATGTAACTTAAACTTAACTTAAAGTAACTTAAAGACCATTAAGCTCTGTCTTTAACAATATGATGGAGCTGTGTTCAGCTAAAGCAAAGTTGATGACTATATCTATACTAAGATGAAGCTTAATAATATAAATGGTTAGAATATATACATATGTGTTTTTCAGGGTTTTTTTGATGGCTGTAGAAGCTGACTCTGGATTTGAGATTAGTCTTCTGGGTCTAAGACCTGGAGTTAACTAACATGTACTATTTTGTGTATATAAACAACCTTTATTATAATGTTATTATATCACAGCTATGGGATATCCAAATGCTACCCTGAACAGATGCAAGGTTACAACCTAAATCTGGGCTTCAAAATGTTGTAACTAACGAGTCAGGAGGCCATTAGAAGTTCTAAGATTTCCCTTTTCAGGTTAGAATTATGCCTAGGATAAAAATAGCAATATTATAGTATAATGTGTTCTGAGACAAAAGGAAGCTTCCATTAGGACCTTTAAGTGGCCATGCTAGATCATTAAGTCGCTAGTCTATTAAGATAGAGTTAAAAGTGTCCTTATGAATAATGCCCTTTTGTTCCCATAAAAACTCTGTGCCAAAAAAACAATACAAAGCAAAACAAAAAACCTGTGTGCCACAGAATCTCACCTGCTCATCTGGGACAAATGCCAGAAAAAGATGGCCCCTCAATGAATAAGCTACGTAAAAGGATCAATTTCTTTTTTGTGAATCACAATGATGATAGCATTTGAAGTCTACCCAGAAGGGGGAAAAACAACAACCAATAAAACTGAGATAAAATATCAATATTGCAGAAATAAATGGGAGTTAAAATCCTATAATGGGCTACGCAACAAACTAGATCAAATAAAGTCATTTTTAATGCCTCATTTAAAAAAAAAATAAAGTTTAAGTTCTGTCAGTGGTAATCTTTCATTTTTGTAGAATCCCAAAGATCCAGGGCAACAAGAGAAGAGAAAAACAATGACTTTTTTCCATCCTAATCCTTCAGCATTAGAAACCTCATTTTTGAGCTCCATTTCCATATTTTGAGATGAAATGTGTCATAGTGGATAGAATGCTGGACTTGGAGTCAGCAGCCTGTGTTTGAACCTTATCTACAGCACTTATAAGTAGTGTAATCATAGTAATTTTATTTTATTATTTTATTTTTAACCCACATATTTCTGTCTTAATAACACTAAGACAGAAGGGTAAATGGGGTTACGTGATTCGCTAAGTCATATAGCTAGGAAGTGTTTGATGCCAGATTTGAATCCAGGTCCTACTAACTCTAGTTCTTATGTTTTACTGTTTCTTTATCTTTAAAATGTGTAATTGTTAAAGTTTTAAAATTTTTAATATTTTTACTAAAAAAGTAAAACTGTTGATTATCATCTCCTGGAGTGGTGAAACTCAAATGAGATAATGTATATGTAAATTACTTTACAAACTTTCATGAGCTAGAAAATGTCAATTATTTTGTGATTTTGTGAAGAAATTAAAGAAATAGGAGGGGCCCCTTGCCACCAAAGGATTACATAGTTTTCCATAGCTGCTTACCACAGAGGCCATGACTCAATACAAAGAATTTTACAGGCTAGGTGCTAAAGGGTATTCATGCAAAAGCTTTGGTTTTCAGCAGGTCCTGTGATTTTACTGATTGTAGAGGATTATGGTACAGGAGCTTTGATCGCCAATGCTGAATAGCACCAGCTCTGCAATGCGCAGTTTTAGAGAACTGTGTGGGAGACCCAGAGATGAAGAGATTTCTCTGGGACCACACAGCCAATCTGTATGAAAGGTAAAATTTGAATCTGGGACTTCCTGACTGAGGCTTACTTTGTCTCCATTATATCTAAAGTAGCATAGGAACTTTAAAGCAGAATATATGCAAAGAATCAAGAATCAACTAACAAATTAGTTTATATTTATTATACACATCTCAAACAGTTCAAACAGTTCAAATTATACGAATCTCAAACATATAGGAAATTACAAATTAAGACACAGATGCTACTTGGGTGAAAGTTGCTTAGGGGCACTTAGAGGCATCAAGTGCTATAAGCACTAGAACTAGTGTTTATATGTATGTATGTATGTATGTATGTATGTATGTATCTATTTATCATATGTGTGTATCAGAGATGAGATTTGGATCTAGGTCTTCCTGCTTCAAGGTTTGCACTTTATCCACCATATAATGCTGTTTATCAAGAAAATAGATATTATGGTATTTCAATCACATTTCCTCCTTGTAAATTGTTCCCTTGTTATTAAATAACTTCAGTGAACTTCTGGTTTCGTTAGTGTATGCACAGTGCAAATTATAAACTATACTTTTAATAATAATAACAAATAATGATAGTTGGCAGCATTTACATTTGGAAGGCACTTTACTATCCATCATGCTTTTTCTCTTTGTTTTTCCACAAATCTCCTGAGTAGGATCTACTACTTGATCATATTAGAAGTCTTTTATTTTTATATATATTATATATTTTTTCTATATTTACATATTTATTATATATTCAGCATTGTACTGAAAACAAGTTATTTATAAAATATACATATATACATATACATATATATTCATACATACATACTGTGGATTTCAGTGTAACACTTAAACTCCAGGTAACAACAATGAGGAGGTAATGGATGCTGTCAAATTATTTGTCACTTTTTGAAGGAATAATATATAACTGTTTTAAAAGTCTTGGTAGATTTGTTATCTTTGTAGTTAAGAACATAACAATTCTAATAACATTTTTGTGTTGGGCTGTGTGTCAGATCAAGAAAGACCTCAATCATAATGATTCTTAGATGAGAAGATGTTTGAGGGCAATCTTGTTAATGTAAAATCTTTCATGTTGATGGAAATCTCTGTAATTTCCTGATATGATTGAAGAAAAGAACTGAGTCATGAAGCTGAAAAATTTGAAATTGCCACAATCTATTTGCATGACTTTGGGCAAATCACTTTAACTCTCTGGGGTTCTCATTTGTAAAAGGAGAAAATTGGGCTAGATGTTTTCTAAAGTCCTTTCTCAGTCTCAATCTATAAATCTATGGATTTATTCTATTCAAATATATCTATTCAAATTCTAGTTCCAAAATCTTACTCTAAAACCCTTAAAACCAGATTTTATTGGCAATGTGGTTCCAGCTCCATAGCACCATGTCAAAGATTTCCTTTCTATCATTTGTGATTTGATGGCACATTAAATAATGGCCTTCAGTAAAGTTCTCCTCTGATTTTTTTTTTTTGTGGTGGTGGGAAGGTGACCCTGCATTCTTTTTTTTTTTTGTGGGATGGAGGGGCAATTAAGGTTAAGTGACTTGCCCAAGATCATAAAGAAGGTTCTAAGGCCAAATTTGAAACCAGGACTTCCTGTCTCCAGGTCTGGTGCTCTAACCACTATACTGTCTAGCTGTCCTGACTATATTCTGGAAGGAAAAAGAGCACTCATTCTGTCAAACTAGAATGGCTTTGATGATTCTGATAAAAGAATTATTTCTGCTATCTAAGAAGGACCAGTCTGACTAAGTTAGAAGAGGAAAAGAAATACTCTTCTGGCCTCCAGGTGACTGAGTTTTTGAACTACACCAGTTTTTACTGATTATCTAGAGTCATAGAGCCTTTGTTAAATCACTTAATCTTTGCTCTATTGCGAAAATGGATAATATGGAAATAGGTATCAAGTTATAACATTTGCATAACCCAGTGGAAATGCTTGTCAGCTCTGGGAGGGGGTAGGGAAGAGCAGAGGGAAAGAAAATGTATCATTTATCATGGGAACATATTTTAAAAGATAAATAAATAAAATAAAATGCAGCTAGAAAAAATCAAATCACTTAATCTCTCTGAGCCTCAGTTTCCTCATCTCTAAAATCACTGACCTTTGATCTCCCTATCTACTCTAGATTTCTGATCATATGATCCTATAATTTACTAAATCATTTAGACTGTGTAATCTGTATAGGTTGAGGGTATGCTTTTAGTTATGAAATCATAGATGATTAAGTGTTAAAGGGGAGATGTCAAGTCTAGGCAGGGGTTCTTAACCTTCTGTGTGTCATAGGACCCCTTTGGCAGCATGGTTAAACCTACAGATCCCTTCTCAGAATGTTTTAAAATGTGTAAAATAAAATACATAGGATCACAAAGGAATTATTATATTGAGAAATGATAATTAAGCAATTTATAAGAAACACATTTATAGACCCCCAAGTTAAGAATTCTTGATCTAACAGGATATGGTCATGTGTAAAAGTCCCAAATCCAAAGTGATTTACTTACATCTAAAAGGAGAAAATACATGGCAGGATCTGCTCCCAATCACCTGGAGATGGTTTAGGAGTAGCCCTGCCTAAGGACCCTTCCAACTTCTTGATTCTATGACCTGTGACAACCTATAGTTTGGGCATAATTTGTGCCTGAAGTATTCAAACCCACCAGTCACATGTTCCTTGCAGAAATATGACCACATTCACATGTAAGTACCCGTTTCTCTGGGTCTCTTTGAAAAGGGATCATTAACTGCTTCACAGCCTTTAGCTCTAGTTTTAATTCAGGACAATGTGAGGGGAAGGAGAGAATGGGGACATGTTTGGTTCTGGAAAACAAACACACCTCACACATCTGCACTTTAGTGTTTTCTTTGAGCTTGTTTTCCCACTGACTTGCTTTCCTTGCAGCCTGGGCTTTAAAAACATTTTTCTGGAGGAGCCCAGGAGATCCCAGTGGACCTAACACCATCGCTCATATGGAATGTATTTAGAGAGGAGAGAAGCTTGAGCTGCGTGGTTATATTATTTTGAACTGGCTTTGTACATAGCATGGCTGGAATTTCAGAGCTGGCTTTTGTTCTCATTCGTCATGAAACATTTGTTATATGAGCTGCTGTTACAGCAGCAGCTGCCCTGGAGAAACTAGCTCAATGGTTTCTTGTTCCCTGGTCCAGAGGAGCTGATGAACAAGGCTTGGGATCCATAGGAAGAATTAACACTCCCTGCTTTTGATGTCATTCTGATAGGGCTGGAAGATATATTCTTCCCAAATTACACGTGATGGGGAAAGCCTTTCAGTAATGTCAAACGATATCTATTGAGAATGCTGAGTTGGATCTGAAGCTTCTGCTTATCGATCCCCATGATCCACATTCTTCTTTCTCCAAAAAATTTTCTGGGGTTCTGATTTCTTTTCTAGTTACAATTTTAAAGAAAGTCCCTGGAAATTTTATCATAACATGGTTAATGGCAGAACAAAATTCATTAAAGTGCAAGACTCCACCCAAGGAGGCTTAATTGCCAAAGAACCAAATGGAAGGAAGCATACGGTATAGTAGAAGAAGTCATGAACTTGGAATCATAGGAACTCAGGTAAAATTCTGGTCCTGTTGCTCCCTACCTTGTATGACTTTGGGTGACTCATCTAACCTCTCTGAGATTCAGCTTCTCATCTGTAAAATGAGACAGTTGGACTAGATGACCTCTAAGATCACTTCTAGATCAAGATCTATGATCCTAGGAGGTTAATTATCATTTTTGCCTATAAAGTAGCAGCAAATTATTAACTCTGGAACCAGTCAGTGTTACATGGAGACTGAACTATGGGTCAAACATTAGAGTAAATTAATATCATAGTTGATAGAGTACCAGACCTAGAGTTAGGAAAGATCTGAGTTCAAATCCCTCTGTGTGTTCCTGGACAAGTCACTTAATTCTGTTTGCCTCAGTTCTTTATTCATAAAGAAAGTTGGAGAAGGGCATGGCAAACCATTCCAGTATCTCTGGCAAGAAAAGTCCAAATGGGGTCATGAAGAGTCAGATATGACTGAAAAATTACTTCATAATTAATGTTATAGATCAAAATGGTCTACGATTCATCTAAAAGATAGGTGCAGTTACAAAGCATTGACCAAATGTGACTGTATATTGTCATGGTAAAAATAATCCAGTTTAGTTATGAGAAAATTGTAAAGCGACATACAACATTTTCTCCTCACACAAGATTAAAAAAAGGGTGTTTAATCAGATAGTAGGAGACTGACCTTATTCAAGCATTATCTTTTTATTCTTGTCAATGAGGAATCATGTTAGCCTCCATTGTGGGATTATGGATACCAAAATGAGAGCACAGCATATCCCATGTAAGGAACCATAGGAAGAATGAACCACAAGAGAAAGGATGAACTACAAGGGTGTCAATTTGCAAATGTGTCTGGGTCTTTATTGCAACATTTCCCAACTTAACTTCATTTATAGGATATGAACAAGCCTAAAATTATGAACAAAATGGGAGATTTTTTGTTGTTGATGAAAATCTTTTGAATAACATGTTAATGATATACCATGAAAGAAATCCCCAAAGGCATGCACTTAGTAGGTAGAATTGTCCTAACTAAAAATCTTAAGACAGAATATGTCCTCTTACCCTAGCCCTAAAACATAACTGAATAAAGAGGGTCCAAAAATAGGAGATTGTGTTGGTTCAAGAGATGACAAAGACCACTTGGTCTTTATCTGAACTAGTAAGTTGTCAGAGTTCAGACTTATATTTCTGCTTCCATTGGAGTTTTCCATCCTTTAAAAATAGAACAGTTTTGCCACGTTATCAGAAAAGTCAATGAACTAAAATTTGCAATGACTAATTTTGTCCTAGTCTACTTACTCAATGCATAGCTTGTGGTCATATTACTGTCAAGCTCAACTAAAAACTGTATGAAACAGGAACTGATTGAATTCAGAAGGAGAGAGTTATCTCCAAATACAACAGACTCTTACTACACCATTTGATATGGAAGTATTTTTACATTGTTTCCATTTTGTGGAAATTAAAGCTAAAAGAGGAGAAAGGACGTATTGTTTTATAGTATTCTCAATTCTTAGCTATCATTCAAGGATACACTCACATTCTGAAATGGATATACTCTTTCACAGTTGGCTGTACAGTGGATTTCTGCCAAATGAATAATTCTTTCTATTAGAGGGTATTTCCTTACTCAGGAGTTCTCTATACCAATGAAATCCAAGATCTAGTGCCTATTCCTATCTCTATATGCCTGTTCCAAAATCCCTACATCTTTGTCCTATCCCTATTTCCTAAATCAGGGGAATCTAGGTGGTAAAATGGATAGAGTGCCAGGCCTAGAGTCAGGTAGACTTGTCTCTCTGAGTTTACAATCTGGCCTCACACACTTACTAGCTATGTGATCCTGGGCCAGTCACTTACCCCTGTTTGCCTCATTTCCCTCAACTGTAAAATGATCTGGAAAAGGAATGGCAAACTACTCCAATATCTTGGCCAAGAAAACTTCAAATCGGTTACTGAATCAGAAATGACTGAAATGGCAACAGCAAAGTCATTTGATAAATTGAGATTTTTGGTTTAATTAAATATATGTAACATTTTATGTGCATTTTTGGGGGGTTAGACATATTGGTGACTTCATTATAGGCAATTAATTGTATAGAAACTGCCTTTAGCTATACAAATTGGTAATGCTTTCATCACATAGACTTTTAGAGTTGCCTTTGGACACTAAGAGGTTAAGTGACTTGGCATGATGTCTATCATCTGAATATTTAGAATACATTAATACAAAAATATTTCATTAACTAAAATGTATTACATAAATATTTACTAAAAGAGTACCTCCTGAATAAAAAGTTCATCAACAGAATGAAGATAAGATGAACTTTATGACCGGAAAATCAGTGACTTAAACCAGGAAAGAAGGACTAACCTAAGGATTTAGTTCACTTTAGTTTTTTTTTTAAAGGATACCTTTGGTGTCCAATAATGTAGAGACATCATTAAAGACTAAGACTGCACCTAACCTAATATGCAGGGACTACATTAACAGATGACAGATGTTGATGTCATATAGCAGGGATGAAGAGCTGTCAGAATCATAAATCAGAGGTCTGCTTATGCCTCGGTTAGGAAAGGCAATCGTTTATTGCTTAAGGAAAGTTGTGTTAGTGCAGTAAGAATCTCTATTAATTCCTTTTTGTGGTGAATAGTTATAGAGCTGTGGCTTGGGTATATTTCTTAGTTTAATAGTATAGGGAGAAAATAGGAAGGGATGGATGTGATAGAAAGATAGTATTGATTAATTCAAGTTTTGTGAACTCATGACTTTTTTAAATTTTCAAGTAAAAAAAAAAAGCATTTTCTTTTTTTGGAACTGGTGTGAAAATCTAATCTAATTGCAAAAGAAACTATAATATTAAAACTCCCCTCAAGCAGCCTAGATTATAACTAGGTCATGGAGGCTCTGATGGAGGAATGGAAGGTTTGGCAGATCCTACCAAACTAGGTCTCTTGATATTTAGCTCTGTGTGTGTGTGTGTGTGTGTTTGTGTGTAAATGAGTTACAAGATCTATTTGTTCAAACACTGTACATCTGGGCTTCCTATTGCAAATTATAATTTCTTTTAATCCTGAAAAAATGGAGAGATGATGCCACCTTCTGGACAAACTATTAATTTATTACCTTCACTTTATGTGATATATGGTACTGTAAAGGAGAACAGTAAAGCTCTTTTTAAAAAATAAAACAAACAAAGCTCTTTTTTTTTAAGGGACTTCAACCTATAGTCCTTATTTTTAAAAAAAAAAAAGTCTACTAAAGCCACAGGCATTTGCCCAAAATCTACTTATAGGAAAAAATAGAAATTTAATCATCTTTCAGAAAAAAGGAAGCATAAGAATATCCAGTAGGGGGCAATTGCTTTTTTAGCAATAACCCATTGAAAAATTTCACCTAGATAATTGACCTTAGAAATCCTTTATTATGCATGCTCTTAAGAAGGCATTGGGCAAAAATTTCCTTGATAGAAATACATTTTTTTTTGCTGGGGATTGTGAATTCTTATCAGTTGTTGAAAATGTCATTTTGATTACTTGTCTGGTCAATATTATTTTATTAATGAATAAAAAAGATTATAAATGAAGGAATAAGAACTTCATTGCGAAGGACCAGCCTGTGAACATTTCAGGGAGTTGTGGTAGATTTGTGAAAAGATTGTTAAATAAAAATAAGTCCAGTCTTGACATCATTTGGAAAGAGGGAGGCTCTATAGTTATCCTGAGCATTTGCGGAGATATTCTATTTCACTGGTTTGTAATTGATGAAATATGACTGGGGTCAATTTAGTTCAGGATATTAAGGATTTAATAAGCTTTATTAATATTCTACTATATTACCAAGTATTGTGTTAAGCATTTTATACATATTACCTTGTTTGGTCCTCATAACAACCCTAGGAGGCAGGTACTATTGTTATTCCCATTTTACAACTGAGGAAACAGAGTTAGACAGAGAGTAGGCAGTAACTTCTTCAGGATCACACAGCTAGTAAGTATCTGAGACTAGATTTAAACTCATGCCTTGCTGACTCCAAGTCCAAGACTATATCTACTATGCTACCCAGGTACCTCCTCAGCTGGTTAAAGGATTCACCCTTCCTTTTTATCCCCCAAAGAAACAAGATATGACAGTGTCCAGCAGGTAGGGCTTCAGTCTGTTTTGTAATGATGAAAGTAGATGAGAATGTAGAAAATCTTATAGAACTGAGAGCATGGAGTGATTAGTTTGAGGCCATCAGCAACAGGAGAAAAAGGTACACTTGGAGTATTAGGTTCAGAATTAAGGCTCAGGACTAAAGACACTAATTAGTATTTTCCAAGCTGAATATGCAACACAACTAGGGCAGCTTGTCTAAGTGGAAACTATTATGGACCAATTTCAAGATCAACTGGGAAATATTTTGAAATGCTTCCTCCCTCCCTCCTTCATTCCTTCCTTCGTGCCTTCATTCTTCATTCCTTTTTTCCTTCCTTCCTTCCTTCCTTCCTTCCTTCCTTCCTTCCTTCCTTCCTTCCTTCCTTCCTTCCTTCCTTCCTTCCTTCCTTCCTTCCTTCCTTCCTTCCTTCCTTCCTTCCTTCCTTCCTCCTTCCCTCCCTCCCTCCCTCCCTCCCTTCCTTCCTTCCTTCCTTCCTTCCTTCCTTCCTTCCTTCCTTCCTTCCTTCCTTCCTTCCTTCCTTCCTTCCTTTTCTTCCCACACAACACTTATTGATGGAAAGACAAATAATGAAAGAGTAAAACCATTCTGCCATGTAGGAATATATTGCTACTTTTGATACTAATATTCTACATTCTAAACTTTAGATTTAATAATGAACTTTCACATCCATTATCTCATTTGACCCTTGCAACAATCTTGTGAAGGCAGAGGAACAGATATCCCCATTTCAAAGATGAGGAAACTGAAGTTCTTCTAGGTTGAGAAAGGTCATATTAAAAAGTGGGAGAAATGTTACTAGGATGTTAATATTCTACCTGCTAGTCTGGCATGTATTTCTAAACTCATTTAATCCATCTCCTACATTTTATATCCTGGAAACAGAACCACAGAGAGGTTAAGTCTTGTCCAAGGTCAAGCCACTTTAGGACAGAACTGGTACTAGCCTGGCTCAGTTCAGTGTTTTCTCCTATACTATACTCCTTCAGAAATGCCCTCCTGCCAAAGGATTAAAACATATCACTATGTACTATAAAATGTTAAACTTTAACTCTGCTGTATATATATATGGAATAGCTCAATATGACATTTTTATTGATTGTGAAAACTTTAATTTTCCTGCAGGTCTTGGGTGCCGAAATTTCTTGTACTGCATATTTATCACTGTTTTAATAACCTCCAAATTTGTGTATTTTGGCATGCATATGTCCCCAGAAAGGGAATTAATACACTTGTAAATCTAGGACTCAATTATCATTTTTTCAAAATAAAAAGAAGACAGTATTTACACCCGAGTTCTATTTATCATCCCTGTTTTTCTATATATGTAAAGAATAAAATAGACCTTTAAAAACAGTCCTTGACTTACAAGCAGGAGTTATTCTGAAGAGTACTTGGTACCATCCTTAGACACTTGTTAAGAATTTAGACGACATTTCTTTCTCCCTATTATCCATGTTAAAAATAATTGGTTAACCTCAGAAATCAGTCCTGTTTAATCTACAATGTAGCTTAAATACTGCTCCTTTACATTGAAAAAGAGGTGAAATCCATACTGCTGTGATCCTAGTAATTAAAAGAGAGACACAACTAAGGAACTATTATTCAGTTTAATAATAATAATGCAGAACAAAACATATTACATTTAATTTTATTTTTAGTTGCTTTTTCTTCCACAGATGACTAATATGGAAAAATTTTTTATAAGATGGCACATGCAAACTCTATATCAGATTGCTTACCATCTTGGGAAGGCAGGAGAAAAAGGAATGAGGAAGAGAATTTGGAATTCAACATTTTAAAAAATATTTAAAATTTTAAAATATGTAATTTGGGGAAAATGAAATATTACAAAAAAGAAAACTAATAATCAAAACAAGCATTTATTTATATAGTGCTTTAAGACTTGCATGGCATCTAGCATGGTATCTCATTTGTTCTTCATTACAACCCTATGCCATATATTAATTATATTCATTTATAGTTGAGAACATTGAAGCCAAGAGAGGTTAAGCAATTTGCCTTATATCTAATTGATGTCTGAGACAGGATTAAAACATGAGTCTCCATGTCTCCAAGTCCCACATTCTTTCCACTGAGACACCTACCTGCCTTGATTTCTGGTGCATGCTGATATACTTGTGGAGATATATAACACAGACACATATCTGTTATCTATATCATTCTAAACTGGAGTATTCTTCCCACTTGCTCTACTCGGGACTCTTAGGTTTGGGCTACAACTCATCTTGAGTCATTGAGGCAGGCAAAATCTACTAAGGCATTCATTCTATAAAATTTGCCTCAATTGTTGGTAATATCTATTCCAAACTGGGCAACAATTAGTAATGCTTACTCAGGAATTCTCAACTACTCACCAAACATATGCTATGTTTTTTTTTTGCTTTTCTATATCTGCTTGGGCTAGTTCCTGCTTAGACCTGGAATTTTCTCTCTTGTCTCTCAACCTGTTCATTTTTTACCCATCCTGTAAAGTCCAATTCCAATCCCACTTTCTCTAGGAAGCCTATTGATGGATCCTCCTACTTACTAATAATCTTTCCTCATCCCTTTTAATCACTTGCCACATGTTGGTCATTATTAAAACTGCTTCTATTTGAATTATATTGTACACGAGAGTATAGTCCATGAAAGTAGGGACTATACCTTGTTACCTTGGGATATCCCTCCACACTCAGTTCATGCTCATTATACATTCAGTATTTAATAAATATTTATTCACATAACACTAAGGATCCTAAGCTTACAAAAGCAAGAACATTTTCAGTGGTTTATGAGTCATGTCTAATTCTTGGAGTTTTCTTGGCAAAGATACTGGAGTGGTTTGAAATTTCCTTTTTCAGCTCATTGTACAGAGGAAGAAACTGAGGCCAACAGGGTTAAGTGACTTTCCCAGAGTCACTCAGCTAATAAGTGTCTTGAGTACCAAATCTGAATGTAGGAAAATGAATCTTCTTCTGGCACTCTACATACTGTGCCATTTAGGGAAGTTAAATAATAAACTTAATAGCATTTAAGTTTCCCAAATGCTCTTTTGCAATATATTGATATATGGGGCACTCTACTAAGTACTTGGGTTAGGAAGAAGAAAAAACTGTCTTCAAGATACTTCTATTATGGTTCTTCTATTAGGACCCTTCTGTGTTCTTCAAGACATTCTATTACTCCTATATGCATGTATACACACATACCCAGAGGAATATATATATATATATATATATATACATATGTATATATATATGTATACCTCTGCATATATTCCATAGAATATACATATATATATATATATATATATATATATATATATATTCCATAGCACATTGGTGTTACAAAGTATGTTCCTCCTCACATGCAAGTGGGGTAGCTAGGTAGCCAGAGAACTGTACCTGGAGTCAGGAAGTCCCAAATTCAAATCTAACCTCAGCTACTCATTAACTATGGGACCATGGGCAAGTCACTTAATTTCATTTGCCTTATCCATAAAAATAATAACACCTACCACCTGGAATTATTGTAAGGATAAAATGATTTAATATTTGTAAAAAATGCTTTGTAAGACTTGAAGAGCTATATAAATGCTAGCTATTATCTTGATGATAAGTTGAGGTAAACAGAACATAGATTAGTATCATTATGCTAATTTACAGATGAGAAAACTGAGAGTCAGAGAAGTTAAATAACATGGTCTGATGAACCACAGCAGATAAATGTTAGAACTGGGATTTAAACTCAGATCTCTTCTGACTTTAGCGTACAGTACATAACACTTCCTCTTCTATTAGGGAAACAGATTATATGCAGATAAATATACTTCTCTGTTTTTTTTAACTAGTTCCTTATAATTTTTATAAACAGGAATTCCATCCATTCTCTCTCTCTCTCTCTCTCTCTCTCTCTCTCTCTCTCTCTCTCTCTCTCTCTCTCTCTCTGTCTCTCTCCCTCTCTGTCTGTCTGTCTTCTCTCTCACTCTCTTATATATACACATATCATCTATATACTATATATGTATGTATGTATGTAATTTTTCAACATACATACATATGTCAGAATAAAAGGTTTGCTCAGGTGAAAAGAGATTAAAGAGAATGGGAAAGGTTGCTTATCTTTTCCCCTGTGGGAAAGATGAAAAAAATAAATTAATTCAGTAAAAGATAATTTAAACTTTACCGGCTTTAGAAAGAAGCTCCAATCTGTTCTCATACTAGCTCTGCCATATCCTATTGTTTTTCTTGATCTTATCTGGAAACCACTCAATTTGCCCACATGGCATTTATGTAACTCACAACTTCCCTTTTCCTTTGCTGTTAGATTGATCACAAGGAATAAAAACATCAGGATGTTTCTGACAAACGAAAGTAGGACCCAGAAGTATTTTATCACAACATTGTATGTATGAAGTGGTTTTTCACTTATAGATTTAAAAGCTCTTAGACTCCTTGGTTGATAATTTCTCCCCCCTTTCCTCCCCCCCCCACTCCCCAGCATTCTTAAGATGTAGGCCAATTGTATTTTTACTCCAACCCATCTGACAAATAAAGAAACAGAAATAAAGAGTTTAAGATAATTTAAGTATCTATTTGAACCTGAAACCTGAATTTGGTTTCTGGGCTTCCTGCTCAAGCTTGAAGAAATTTCCTTTATTAATGGAACAAACTATTTCTTGTCATGACTTCAAGATCTTCTCAATGCTCTTTTGACCCCAAACACTTTCTGACAATTGCCTGTCTCAAGTGAAAACTCATCCAAAGAACCTCACCTGGGTTTTTGTAGATACTGAGCACATCCTTAAAGTAATGAGGTAAAAATCTTTCCAGTAAAAGCAGTACATCTTCCAGCTCTTCGAGGATTCCCACAAGCAGGAAATGTTCATTCACATTCAGCTTTGCTCTTTCAAGGGCCCATTCACCAGGCTCCCTTTGTGAAGAGAGACATTAATTTTAAGTAAAAATATTCTAGCTAGGAATGCAGAAACAGAATTCCAAAAATTAATTTCAATTTTACTTCTCTACACAGATAGGCATGACTAATATTTCCCCCAAGTTTCTTTGTTTTCTTGTTTAAAAATTTGTTTTTTATATTATTTGCATTTTTCAATATAGCCTTAACCCATCCCTTTTCAGAGATATGTCATTTATAGCAAACGGTAAAGAGAGAAAAAACAATTCAGCAAAATGAATCAAACATACCAGAAAAATCTGAGATACACAGGATTCATTAACCATATTTTTTCATTCTGTAAAGAAGGGGGTGGGTCTGTGCCTTTTATATCTCTTTTATGGCACCAAGGTTACTCAATAGAATTTTACGGTATTCAGAATCAATTGTTTTATTGTTATTTTTTCCATTTACATCATTACTATAATTGGTTACCCAAATAATAGAATTTTTAAAAAAGACAACCAAAGCCTTAACTGATCTAATTAAGGAAAAATTGGTTTGAGTAACTAGCAGCACTTACTCACAAATTATGCCTGTGTTAATGAAAAGCACATCTAGTCAAATCAGGAAATCATAATATAATTCTAGAAATGAGGTCACATACTTTTGAAGTCACATGTTATAATGAAATGAGCAACAACTCTGGAATGGGAAGATGTGGGTTTAAATCCTGCCTCTGATGCTACCTGTGTGACCTTGGGAAGTTACTTCTCCCTGGACCTCAGTTTCTTCATCTGTTAAATAAAGGACTTGGCCTGGATGGTCTATGAAGTACTCTTTAATTATAAAACATATAAATTATGACTTCTTTCTAAACATGGAAAATCATAACTGACATTAAAACTATAGTAATATAGGATGTCCCAAAAGTCTTAGAGCAGTTTTAAGCTATTAAATTTTAAATTGAACTACTATTTCAGGGGTGTTCTTTATAGTCATAAATAAAGAACTTAGTCTTTTTATTCCTTTTTGAAGGTTTTTATTTTATTTTTTTAAATGTATTTATTTAATTAATTAATTAATTTAGAATATTTTCCCATGGTCATATGATTCATGTTCTTTCCCTCTCCTCTCCCCTCCTGAAGCCAATGAGCAATTCCACTGGGTTTTACATGTATCTCAATCTTTTTATTCTAACGGTTTCTTGAGTCCAGTATACTCCTGCATAAGCTAAAACACTGACCAAAATCTGGGATTACCCTGTGGAGTCAGTCAGTCAGTCAACAAACATTTACTTATGGCTATGATAGTATGGTATGGTCCTAGGTACCAGGCATTGTATTAGGAATTGGGAATATAAGCACAAAATCAAGACACATTTTACTTTCAAGGAGCTGACTCCCAAGAAAGAAAATGACTCAATCTTTAGAGAAATCAGAGTCCTTACTTCAAAGACATCTTTGATTAAGAGCAAAGGAAATGGGGGGGGCCGCAATAAAGAAATGAGAAAAGAAATGGAATTGGGAAAAATTAATACCATGTAAAGAGAAGAAAGTGGAACATTGGCAGATAATGATTTGTTTTTAGCAAGAGATGGCATTCATTTAAGATAGCAATGGACCAGCCATGTCTCTCCCTCCCTTAGATGCAGCTTCCTTGTTGTGGGTTTGGATACTCTTTACTTGCAGATTCTCTTGCCAGATTTCAAGACCATGTTTTGGTGGGAAGATTCCCCCCACCACCAAGGCACACAATTTTTATGCCATTTCTTATGTTTTCTTTTCAGGTTCAGATCTCCCTACTCTAGTATATCCTGGAGGAAATCCCATTGCTGGAGTTCCAGAGGGCTTAAATTATACATTCTAATGGGACATCCACAATTAGTAGAGATGAGCAAGGGATTGGTGGCTGTAGTTTAGTGTCCAGGTCAGCATGCTGAAATAACTGATGGACATTAGAATGGATATGCCTTACAAAGAGGAATCCTAATTGCCACCTGGTACACCACAGGACTTATCACCTTCCATAACTGGGAAAGAGATGATATCTTGGCTCAATAGTTTCCTGGGGGACCCACTGGCATTCAGGTTTTGGCAAGCCAGCCAACAAACCCAAGTCTATTCCTGCTGATGACATCTAAGATTTTGAATAGGCTTATTTAGCTTACCATCAAAATGTGGTGGCAGATGACAATTGTGTTGTAACCTACGACAGTAGGTTTGAGTCATGTTGGCTTTCCCGAAAGTACATAGAATCCCTAATGCATAAAAATACTTTAAAAACTACAAAAATTTTGTGACTTAACCAGAGACAGAATCTTAGGAAGGTCCAAAGATTTGTAAATAGTTTGAAAATAAAATAGATTAAAAAAAATAAAAGTGTAATTGGTTGGTGGCAATCTCTACTAATCAATAAATTTTCTAAAAGTCCAGGCAGGTGTGTCCTATCTCCAATTCTTGTTAAGGGGCTGGCATCATGTAGTGTGGCCTCTTGCCCTGCCTGTCTCATTTGTTCACTTCCTGCAAGGCCTCCAGGGCTCCCCAGAGTGTCGCCAGTTCTTTTGTGGTCTGGCCCAGATATTAGTGGTGCTCAGTGTTCTGGGATTGTAGTTCCAGAGGCTCAAAGACAAGCCAAGAGAGTAGAAAACAACACTCACTGTCTAAGCTATAGGGTGGAGGAGTTATTTTTGTTTTGTGCATTGAATAAAATTATTGGTTTTGTCTTCTATCAAGTTAAAAGCAGTGCAGAAGTTAGGGGGTGAATGGGGTCAATGTATGTTGAAATTAGCAACAATTGAGGGGTTTGGAAAGGAAGGAAGGCATGGTCCAAGACTGGAGAAAATCAGGCAGAGAAGTGGAGAATGAGGTCAAGATCAAAGCCAAGAGTTCACAAAAACTAAGTATAAAGTAGGGAACTAAATCTGAAAATAAAACAATGCAAAGGTAGGGGAAGTGCACAAAGAGGAAGGTCAAGAAAACATCATTGAGGAAGAGAAAGAGAAAGCATTAGTGATGTCTCAAGGGGCACATCAGCCAGAAATGAGGCCTTTTTTGGGGGAGCAGCATGTCAGGTGAATCCCAGTCTCCTCAGCTGTAGACCTGTGGGTCTGAAAAGTAACATTTCTAAAGGCAATCCAATTGTTTTATCTTTCTCATTATATCCTCCATGGCTTCTAGCATGTTTTTCATACAGTAAGTTACTCAAAAGTACCATGTTCTGAGCCAGTCTTGTTCTGTATTAAGATGAACAAACAGGCAAACAAAATATTATATTTCAAAATAGATCATTTACATTTTTATTTTTTAAATGTTAATTAAAATTTCTAATTCAAGTTTTTAAAATTAAAAATTTAAATGTAAAAATCCAGATAAGAATGATATTTCTCAAACATACGCCCACCCCCAATATAACTAGATCTTTACCTGCATCTTGGATGTTGTCCACAAAAATATGGTATGATATAAAATAATCTTGGGTTGGAACATTCTGGATAGTTTTCAAGAATGCACTCATTAATATCCTAAGAAAGAAAACATAGCTGATTAACATCTAGCCTCTGGATCATTTTGTCACATTCCATATGATTTTAAGTTCAGTAAGATACAAATCAATTAAACTGGGAAGTTTGCACAAGGACAATTGAGAGAACACACAGAATTCATGGATTTGATGGAATAATGTTTAGTATTCCCTTTTCCTCATAATTTCCTGTCACTACTTTGGTTTAAGCAAGTATACGTTTCTTTCTATATACCCCAATCATTCATCTATTCTGGAGGGTACTTGAATATTTGCCACAGGAGTAAATTTTGTACATTTCCAAGGTGAAGATGGAAAAACAATGTGGCATTCATTACTTAATGAGGCAGGTAGGTGGTACAGAGTTTAGAGCACTAGACTTGGAATCAGTAAGACTCATTTTCATGAGTTCAAGTCTAACTTCAGACATTTACTAGTTGTGTGCTCCTGGGCAAGTCACTTAACCCTATTTGGCTCAGTTTCCTCATCTATAAAATGAATTTGGAGAAGTAAATGGCAAACCACTCCAGTATCTCTGCCAAGAAAACCCCAAATGGGGTCATGAAGAGTTGGACATGACTGAAATGACTCAACAAGACATTTCTAGATTGTATGTAATTTGAAGGCAGTTTTATGCCTTCTCTATGCCCCTAACAAATTAACAAAATTCTTCTGTCTTAGGTGCAATACCAAATATTGGTTTCAAGGCAGAAGAGTAAAGGGGTAGGCAACAAGGGTTAAGTGAATTTCCCAGCATCACATAGCTAGGGAGTGTCTCTTTATCTACTGAGTCACATAGTAACCCTCATCATTCTTTATATTTGAAAAAGTTTTTATACCAAATGGAAGACAACTGATCAAATTGTGGCATGATAATATAACGGAATAATACTGTTCTGTAAGAATATTTTTTATAAAAAGGTTTCAAAGAGATGAGACTTATATGAATTGATTTAGAGAGACATGAACATGACCAAAAAAACCCAATTTATTCTGGAGCATCAACATTGTAAAAATGAACAGTTCTCAAAGATTTAAGAACTTTGACCAACTAAAAGATTAACCATAATTTCAGAAGGCTGATTAATAAAGAAGAAAATTGTCCACTTCATAACGGATAGATGATGAGGCTCTACTTTGATTTCAGTTATTTGCTATCACAAAAAATTCTACGAATATTTTGCTGTATGTGGGATTTTTTATTTCCTTAGCACATATGCCTCAGTAAAATATCTGAATCAAAAAGTATGCACATTTTATTCACTTCTTTAGCAGAACTAAAGTATAAAGTCTTTTTTATTCCCCTTTACACCCAGACCAATACTTGGCACAAATACATAGCAGATATTCAATTCGTATTTACCAAAGGAATGGACCAATATGACAGTGGAAATGGGAAAAATTTCTGCCATTTTATTAGAACCTCAAAACAAACTTTCAAGTTTCATTTGAGGAAAAGGCAACATATTCAAATTTCTTATTTAAAACTGCATTTACATTTTTAAAGATTCCCCTTTCATCTATACTAGCCTACCCATCAAAGGGATAAGTTTGGTTTCTTTTAAATCCTTTAATCTCTATAGCATTGACAAAACAGTCTTCAACGCAATCAATGCTAGGTGATGTTATTACATATAAGTAAGTGATGATTTAACTGAAGGATCAAGTTGAAGAATATATGTTATAAAGACATATTTAGTTACAAATTTCTTAAGTACTAATTGGCAGCACTCAAAGCTGAA
The DNA here is from genome assembly GCF_027887165.1 of Monodelphis domestica. Taxonomy (NCBI): domain Eukaryota; kingdom Metazoa; phylum Chordata; class Mammalia; order Didelphimorphia; family Didelphidae; genus Monodelphis; species Monodelphis domestica. Next base: position 428,491,321 of record NC_077228.1, on the reverse strand, counting down.
AGATGAGAACACCTCAGGGAATTTACAGATGGACAAGCAATTTCGGCATTCACTGATTCAACTCTCATGGGAAAAACTCAAACCAGTGAGCAATATTACAGTTTCCCAAATGGGGAAACTTTTGATCTGAACTCAGATAATCAGGTAGGTAATCTAAGCCTGTCAAAGCTCTACATTTTCTATTGTTAACGTCCTAGTTTCACCTGATTTGAGAGGCTGAATATAGTGTTAATTATTTTATCTTGATAGTGTCTATTTTTTGTACTTGTCAGGATTTTTCTTTCATTTAATACTTTCTAAATGGTAATGCATTATTATACTTTCCTAGCAGAGAACACTTTCAGGCTTAGATTGTTTCTTTATCTTTGTAACAGTCAATTCTTTGAAAGCTTTACCCTCTACATATTTATTCTCCTCTATACTTCCTGCTGTTGAGTTCAAGACAATCTGATTACCATCCAATTAAGATTTGCTAATTCTTTCCTTTGGATCTTGCCTTATATCATTTTTACTTTTTGGAAAAAATTAATTTTTTTATAGAAATTGCCCTAAATGCATTATCACAGAATCTGAGTATTGGAAGGGAGCTCAATAGTCATTAGTCTAGCCCACATCCTAATGGAATCCTTACTGTGATATCTGACAAGAATTCTGCCTTTGCCTTAAGATCTTCAAGGAGGGGAACTAGGAGTCCACTGCCTTTGGAAAAATTCCATCCCACTTTTGAATAGCTCTAATAATATGTGGGAGAATTTGTTTTGATTTTTTATTATGAGACTACATTTCCTTCTTTGCATCTTCAATCCATTTTTAAACTTTCCAAATTTGTAGATATAATACATGGAAAATAAATAAGTTTTCTTGATGGATTGAAGTCAACATTATATAGATCAGTTTTTGCATTGTGCAGTGGCATCCACAAGTGGTACTGAGGTCTAGAAGATGGCTCCATCTTATAAAAAATGCTTCCAGAGTTTGAAGATGAAAAATCTGGCATCAAACATAATTAATCTACTTGTAAAAGTTTTGTTTTCTACCTCTGCTATTAAAATGTCTTCTCATACTTAGCAGTATGTTTCCTTTGGTACTGTCTTATTTTGTATACTTTTATGTGGGCTATTGCCCAAAGGTGATGCCAGTGAGAAAGTACAAGTATTTTGTGACTCATATTTTTACTTATGGTCTCTTCCTCCCTCCTTTTCTTACTTCTTCATTTTTAAATTTGTGAATTTTTTCAAGCACTTATTTTAAAAAGTTATTTTACTTTTATATCACCTTCATTTGTAAATATATCCCTTCTTTCTCCTTTTTTTTATTAAGCCATCTTTTGTAATAAAGATTAAAAAAGAATGAAAAAATAATCATTTCTGCAAAATGAAGACATCGACTGTACCTGATGATATATTCAATGTTTACCACCCTAATTATGCACCTCAGATATTTTTATTTGCTTTTTAGTATCCTATACTGGAAGGATGAAAGAGATAGAAATCCAGGCTTTGAGTAACTGAGGTTTGATACACACTGTACTTTTGAAATATTACTTACAACTTATCTCAAGATGTTTCATGTTTAGATTTTGTCATCTTAATGAAATTATAAACTTTGAGGGAAGGGACCTTTCCCTTCTTGATCTGTTTTTCAAATCAGGTATTCTTCTGATGAGATATTTCACATTCTCCTCTTGTTTCATTCTCTGGATTTTGTTTTATTGTTTCTTAGAATCTCCTGGAGTCATTAGATTCCATTTGTTTAATTCTAAATTTTAAAGAATTATTTTCTTCTGTGATCTTTCATGTATTTTTCCTTTTAGTCAATTTCAACTTTTATGTTCTTTTCATTAGTGAAATTTGTGCCTCTTTTACCATTAGGCCAATTCTGTTTTTTTTTAATGGTGTTATTTTACTCATTATTTGTTGTGCCTCTTTGACATGGATGTTAATTTTCTTCTCACAATATCAACATCATTTCTGTTCCTAATTTTCTTTCCCCATCCATATCTCTTTTTTTTTAACTTTTCTATAAATTCTTGCTTGGCTTTAGTCAAATTAGTACTTTTTCTTTGAGGTTTTGCTTGTAGCTGTTTTTATATTATTGTGACTTGGTCTTCTCTGACACCATAGTAGCTTTTTATGGTCAAGTTCTTTTTTGTTGTTGTTGTGTGGGTTCATTTTCCAGCCTATTTTTTGACTTTGAACATCAAGTTAAATTTGGGTTCTGCTCATCTGGGGGTGAGTTAAAATGTCCCAAGCTTCAGGCTTTTTTTGTGCTACTGTTTCAGAGTTAGTTCTGGGGATCTGCAAGTTTTCAATGCTTCCAAGGTGGTGTTATTCTGGGAGAGTTGTGGTCATCTTTTCTCTATCTGAGCTCTAGTATTTACTCAGGAAGGGCCCTTGCTCCTTTTCAGTCACAAGCACTAACAATCCTTTTGACCCTAGAACTATGACCAGGTCTCCAACCTTCTTGTAGCCAGAAGCATTAGTATTCCTCTCTGACTTCAAACTGTGACCAGGGATCTTGCTCCATTGGGACAGACCATAAGCACTCCTCTCCACTCTGGAACTATGACCAAGAACTGTTTATGATCAACAGAGTTGTCAATCAGCACCAGATACACCTAGTGCCAGCAAAGAATACCATATAATCTCTTTCTGATTAGTTGTCTGACCACTTACCATCTCTGAACTGATAGCTTCTGAAACTGTTGCTGTTACTGCATGGCTGGACTCAAGACAGATTTCCACCCAATGTCATATGCCTTTCTTTCCGACTTCCTAAGATGTCTTAGGTAGGAAAAATATCTCACTCTAACCTTTTGTTGTCTCTTCTGCTTCAAAATCTGATTTAAGAATTTAATGTAAACTTATTTGCATATGAATATCGGTAGAGTTTGGCTGAGTTGTTTGCTCTACTCTCCTATTTTGGTTTTTCTCCCCATAAGAATCTCCAACCTTTCTATTGAGTTTGATATTGTTGACTAAATTCTTCTAGATATTCTCTTTTCTCTGGCCTTTTGTCACTTTTTTGCCACATTCTCCTTGTTCTTCTGTCTTCATAAAGCACTTTCATCTTAGTGTCCTTTGTTTATTGATCATCTGGATCTTGCCCCATAAGTGTGTATCCATCAATATTCTCTTCTGGATGTCCTAAAATTCTCTCTCTATTCTCTCTTGGTGACCTCTTTAGCTACTATGTATTTAGTTGCTATTACCAAATCTTTATACATAGTTTCAGTCTCTTATCTGGCTTCAATCCTACATCACCATTTACATGTCAAGAATGGAACTCATTATCTCTTCCTCAAAATCTACTCCTACTCCCAACTTCTCTATTTCTACTAAGGGCACCACTAGGCACTTCTAGTCTGCAGTTATAACCTTGGTGTTACTTTCCACATTCCATCTTTCACTTCCATATTCCATTTTTTCACTTTCCCTCATCCAATATATTCAATCAATTGTCAAATTTTGTTTCCTTAGTATCTCTCACATGTGGACTCTTTTTACTTATATACCTTTCATTTTAATTCTGACCCTGATTACCTTTTGCCTAGGATGGTTTCTAAAATGAGAGAACATTTGTACAGTGCATAAAAGAACCTGGCACATAGTAGTTTAATAAATATACTTTTCCCCTTCTCTTCCTTATTTATATCTTTGACTACAATCTCTCTTCTCTTTAGCACATCCTCCAACTACCAAAGCAATTCTCCTGAAGCAGAGAGCTGACCATATTACTCCCCTGCTCAGTAAACTCTGGTGGTTTCCTATTGCCCTTTTAAAAAAATCCTTATTTCTGTTTAGTATGCAGTCTAAGACAGAAGAGTGGCAAGAGTTAGGCAACTATGATTAATTGACTTAATTCTAAAAGAATTAGAGACTATCTAGTACAACCTTTGTGTTAATAGGCACAAAAAAGTTAAGTGATTTGTCCAAGGTGATTTGGCTAATTAGTGTCAAAAGTGGGACTGGTTGTACATCTAGCAACTGTCTGAGACCATATTTGAACCTGAGTCCTCCCAGCTTGAGGTCTGGGGCTCTATCCCCCTGTGATACTTAGCTGCCTCCTTCCTATTACTTTTAGAATTAAATATAATTTTCTCTATTTATCTTTTAAAGTCCTTTGAAACCCTTTTTCACTCTATGTATATTGTTTCCCTCTCTACACTCTGCAGTTCAACCAAAGTAGCCTTTTTTTCCCCGTTCTTGCACATTATTTTCTATCTCCTATATCATGCCTTGGCACTGCCCACCTCTATCCCTGGAATGTTCTCCTTCCTTCAATATGCACCTGAAGCATCATCTATCTTTCCTGACAACCTCAACTTTCAAATTCTTGGGAATTTGAAATTCAACTTTTTGATACCTCCCTTTCAAATTCTTAGGAATATAGCTATCTTGTATCTATTTGTATTTGTTTCATATAAACTTAATATATGTTATTGTTTTCATAACTGCTGGCATGTAAGATCCTTGGAACCAAAAATTTTTTTCATTTTCTTTTATATTTGTGTCCCTAGGGCCACCACACTGCCTTATCTTAGAGAAGAGCTAGGAAAATACCACTATTTGGCACATATCAGGAACTTATTAATAAATGTTTGTTGACTGATTTTAATATCTCATGTTATCAATAAATGTTAATTCCTCTATGATGATCAATTCATATTCTGCATTTCCTTCCTGAGTCTCTCTTCTGCAATCCATATCATAACAAAATACCTCCTTTCCTTGCATCTTGTGTCTGCAACTCATTTTCGTTTAACACATTTTGTTAGCATGGTTACTGGCAGCTCTAATGTGGTTTTATAGTAAGGCCCATTACTTCAGTTAAAGCATGAAGGATCTAGGGAAGGAAGAGAAAAATGGAAATAAAGAACGTGCTAGGAATGCTAAGTCAAGTTGACAGTGCAATTTGGTAGAAAAATGAGCAGTATGCAAAAGCAGGACAAAAAATACCTCTTAGCAGCTGCTATGTTCATAAAATAATGTAATACTCTATCATGAGGTTTTTTTTTAATTCAAATAGGATTTTAACCTGAATTGGTAACCAATCTTCCTAGTCTTAAGAACATAAGTAATAGAATGCAGTGAAGTGTTAAAGAGGGAGCAATAAAGGCAGAAATGGTCAACTGAACTGGGTGTTGCCATTAGAACTTAAATTCCTATACTTTTTCTATCTAATATAGGTACATCAGATGTGGGAACAGATAATTTCTTAAGCTAGCAGGGGTCATTTTAACTGTGATGGAGAATTAAACTCATCTTGCTTGCCAATCTTGATCAGGTGATAGATAGATAGATAGATAGATAGATAGATAGATAGAGGGATGGATGGATGGATGGAAAGATATAGATATATATTTCTGTGTGTAAATCTTCCTCTATTTAAATGTATGTAAGATATAAAATACATACTACTAATATGTTATGTATACATATATATGTAAATATAGACAGTTTAGTTGAAGTGAATTGGCAAGTTTTTTAACCTTTCTTTTCATTACCCTCTCATGATTTAAATAAAAAGATCTTAGGAAAGATCTAGGAAATTTGCTATCTGCCTATGTGCCTAAGACACATAGATAATTAACCAATAAATCAAACACTGATTAAATGCTGCCTACATATCAGGCATTGCCTTAGGATTTAGGGATACAAATAAAAGAGGAAAATAGTTCTTGTCTTCAAGCAAAAAAAGGACCAAATTTCTAGGTGTATGAACAACATGGAGGTTTTACAAAACATACAAAGTTTACATGTGTAAATATATACACACATATGATAAATATACAAATATAAATAGTCATACATAGATAAGTAAATATATAAATGTGTTTATATATAATCAACTAACTAATAGTGTTTTATCATGAACCACTAGAAGCAACTACTCTCAGCAACTGTAGCTGAACACACAAGAAGTCAAGTTTGTGAGGGCATTTAGAGAGGAGGTATTGCCCACATGAACAAAGCTATCAGCACTCTAATCTGGGCTTGGGAGATTGTCCAGCAATAGGAACACAGCTTTATCAAAATCTCTTCCTGCTTAGTCATAGGATCTTTTTATAACCTTTAAGTTTTTAAATTATTTTTTTTAAACAAGCATTTATTTTTTTCTTTCTTCCACTCCTTCCACCACATCTGAGAAAAAAAAAAGAAAATCTTTGTAATGGACCATAAGATTTTAGAAGCATAGATGCAGAGCCAGAAGGACTTAGAGGTTAATTATTCCAATATATTTAATTTACAGATGAAGTAACTGAGGCTAGAAAAGTTAGGTCTCTTCATTAACAAGTTGTGGAGTCTGGATTTGAATTTCAGTCCTGGAACTCCAAGTCCACCAGTTTTTCTACTGTACTTCACTGTTTTTCTATCATCAACAGTCTGGCTTCCACATCCTTGATGGTTATCTCTAAAGAACATTAGGTAGTGGATTCAGAGACTTTAGTTAAAAGCCTGGCTCTAGCATTTACTTAATATCTGAATTATTAAACATTATTTTATTTAGTAAATATTATTTAAATATTATTAATAATATTAAATTTTTGTCTTGGGCAAATAAAAAAAAAACCTTTCTGAATCTTAATTTCATCATCTGTAAAATTGAGGATGAAATTACTGTACTCCCTACCTCACAATATAATTATAAATATTTCTCTATATAGAGAAATATCTATATTGTCATCCTCAATTTTCATCATTGATGCAACTCTTTTGTAATTCTATTTCCTCTTCTACTTTCCTCCCTATCTAGCTCAGCTTTAACCCTGCTATGGCTGTATGCTGTTACTCCTTTCCACGGTGATCTATAGAACCCTTTTCCTATTGTAAGCAAAATCTGCTAAATCCTTTGTGCTTTCTGTAAACACATGTCCTATCTTTGCACCTTAAGTGAAACCTGGCTTCTAAGATTTGTTTCTTAGCTACATTTCCCTAGCATTCTGTTGTTTTTTTGGTATTAATTTATTAATAACTTTTAAAAGAGGCAAACAGGGTTAAGTGACTTGTCTCAGGTCAGTCACACATATACATATTTAGTAAGTATCTGAGATCAGATTTGAACTCAGGTCTTTCTGTTTCCAGTCCTAATGCTCTATTCCCTGTGCTCTGTAGCTTTCCTGCCCTAGCTACATTTTTCAGGGGCATCTGCAGTCCCTAATTTTTATAGTAAGTAGAATGCTTGGAATACCATTCTGTCATCATCTCTCAATTGTCTCTTCTTTTTCTGATATCCATGCCATCTGCTTATACTACTTACTCTCTTTTCATTTTTGTTGCCATTGCCTGAAAGACAGTTTCCCAATTTTCTGTACCAATTTCTCTGTCTTACTCTCCATTCCATCCCCTGGGATTATTCTCAGTGACTTCAAGACTGGCACTAATGAGCCTTCCAAAAGGCTGACCTGACAAATTCTAGACCTTCTCAATTCCAATTAGCCAACCAGCCAACAATTATTTATGAAGTACGGGTTATATAGCACATATTTTGCTAGGTGCCTGGGAAACCGACAGAAGTGAAAGTAATTCCTGTTCTCATAGAGCTTACAGCCTAGTTGGACAAGACAACATGTACCTACATTGCTCTTTACAAAATAGATTCAAGGCACTATCGAGGAGAAGGCACGAGTAGCCAGGAAGGCTTTTACCCCATGATCTCAACATATTCCTACATATATTCTTCAGCAACTTCATGCATAGAGGTTGAGCTCACTCTCCCCATGGAACTTATTATGTGTGTACAAGATGAAGAGTGCACCTGTGGGTTGGAGGGGTATTAGGTACCAACCACTTTATATTTAAACCCCTTCTCCCCAGGAAAAATGTGCCCTCAGTTTGAGGGGGATATTTTCCACTTCTTTCTTCCCTATATCTTTAAAAAAAAATTAAAACCCTTACCTTCCATCTTGGAATCAATACTGTGTATTGGTTCCAAGGTAGAAGAGTGGTAAGGGCTAGGCAATGGGAGTCAAGGGACTTGCCCAGGGTCACACAGCTGGGAAGTGTCTGAGGCCACATTTGAACTCAGGACCTCCCATCTCTAGACATGGCTCTCAATCCACTGAGCTACCCAGTTGCCTCCTCTTCCTTATATCTTTTTATATAAATATTAGAGAAATAGATTAGAGAAATCTTAGATAAAATCTTATATACATATTCTGTTGGAAAAGCTTATCATTAGAGGAACAACCTCAAATGTTTGCTTGAGTTCTGAAAGTCAGAACTTTTGGGATTTACATTTAAATTCCAGAATGAAGTAGTCTCTCTACCCTCCAGGAAGCCTAATTTACTAGTCCAATGCCAGTTGAGAGAGTGAGCCCAGAGAAGGTGCTGCTTAATTTAGTTAGCATGAGTCTTGTCTGATGCTGCTGATCATGAAACTAGTCAAGTCACTAGGCATTATTGACTTGATCAGCCTTCCTGAAGCTGGTATCTAAATATAAACTATTGTTATTATCACCCATTGATTCATTTTGAAAAAAAAAGCTTTTGAATTCCTATTATATGTACAATACTATTATTCAACAATTCTGACAGTCCTTCTTTGGGTTTTACCAACTTGTTATCTTGTTGTAGTCACTGAACTTCTCTACACTTTCATTTCCTCACCTGTAAAATGAAGAATTTGGACTAGATGACCTCTAAAATAATTTCTAATATTAAATCTATGATCAATTCTTTGTCTTTATGACACCCAATTTCTAGATTTTGTTGCATTCAACTAAATGAAAATAAGTGACCTCTAAGTAATAATGATAAATAATAACTAGAATTTAGATAACACTTTTAAAGTGTGAAATACTTTATACATATTATCATTTTTAATCCTCATAGCAACTTGTAAGGTAGGTGCTATTATCATTCCCATTTTACAGATGAGTAAACTGAGAATAAATAAGGTTAAGTGACTTGTACAGAGTCAGATAGTTACTAGGTTTTTGAGATGGGATTTGAACTCTCATCTTCTTGACTCAAAACTCCAGCATTCTACCCCCCTCACTATCTAATTTCATATTCTTGTGTGTATTATTTTACACATATATATGTTTGTATCATCAGTTTATATAGTTTAATTTTCCAGATTTCAAGGTACTAAGTACAATCTTCACCCAAGCCTATCTTGCAGAAGGACGTTTTAAGCGTAATTCACTCATGTTTAAAAATGTAAAAAAACCCAAAAAAACCCAAAACAACAACAAAAAAAATGTCCTCAAGTGGGGAAAACAATAGCCTCTCTATATAAGGTATTTCAGGTAGAGTTTATTTATTTTTTTTCTTTTTAATTAAAAATGGGTGTCTTAAAGATCAAAAGGCAAAGTATTTTTCTAAATTCATGTTTAGCAAAGAGGAGGAAGTTGCTATAAAGACCTCTTTTGGTGCTAACTAGACACAAATTGCAAAATTGGAGAGTATATGGATCCATACAGAATAATCAATTGTTCTCTTAAACTAAGCTGTAATCAGATACACAGGAGTCATGACTTCAAATAAACCGCAAAGGACTTGGAAAACAGGGAGCTGAATAAAAGCAATAACAAAATTCTGATATGAGTAACTTGGCTAAGAGATAAAGGCTAATTCCCATAGCTTTCTGAGGCCAGGCATCATTACAAATTTACAGATGAAGAAACTGAGAAAGAGACATGGAATCACAAAAGCTCTCTGACTTCAGAGGGCTTTATTCAAGATGACTTCATTTCTTTGTGAGTTCTTATGTTCCTGACCAAATATTGATTCGACATTTGAATATTTCAAAAAGTATATAAATATTCACCATGTTTTCGTTCTTGTGATCTAAATGTCTCTTCTTGGGGCTTTTATTTCTCTTTCTTGTACAAATTCTGCAACAAACCCACCCATGAAAATTTCCTCTCATCAATACGCCAAGTCGTCAGCCACACTTCACCACCCAGCCTAATCCCGAAGACCAGTTTGCTTCTATGGATTTATGTTATCTCCTAAAGAAGTCAGAGAGTCAGATCTGATTTGAATGTCTGTATGTGAGTGTAACATAGGTCGTGGTAGACTAAATAAATGATTTTAACTATAAATATAGTTTTAAAAAGGAAATGAAATAAAATAATGTGGAAAAGCAGTATGTGAGCCCAGGTAGCCTTGTTGTTCAGGTCGCCATTCCCACAGGGCTGCAGTCAGTGCCGAAGTACAGTACAGCATTTATCACTGACAGCCAAATAAAATCTCACTGAGCTCAACAGAGAAACCTTGGAACGCCCTCCTGACCACTTTAAACATGGGTTTTAAATACCAGTAGAATGTTTTTAAATGCATCAAATTGGCTGTCACCTTGCGGTAGCTGCCAGACCCCATGGGCTTTCATTCCATTTGCCAGAAAGAATCTACTCTTTCTCTAGGCATGAGACTTAAAACAAGGAGAAACAGCACAGTATAGAGTTAGAAGACCTGAGTTTGAATCCTGATTTTGTGAAGCATGATCTTAGCCAAGCTGCTCTTTGAGCCTCAAATTCCTGATCTGTAAAATAGGTAGTTGGATTACATATCTTATCCATTCATTAATTCAGCAAGTATTTATTAAGCATCTACTATATGCTAGGCAATGTTTTAGATTCTGGGGATATATAAAAAAAGAATTCCTAATTCCCATACAATAATCACGGGCCTTAAAAACAAACAAACTCCCAAGCCAAGAATTCTTGGCATTAAGGAGCATATAATCTTCTGGGGGGTGGTGCTGGGGGTGGTGGTGGAATATGTACACATTTAAGCAAATACAAAATATTATAATTCAGTGCAATTTAAAAAATGCAAATTACAATTAAATTCAATTAAATCTGGGAGCAGACTAGTTATCTGAATGGGTAGGAAGGGGTTCAAGGAAAGACCAAAGGAGGCCCAGGAGATGAACTGAAGAAAGCTAAGGATTTTAAGAGGTGGAGATAAGGAGGGAATACATTTTAGGGATGTGTCACCCTATGGAAAATCACAGAGATGGATGGGAAACAGAATATTGCGTGTAAAAAACAGCAAGAGGTCTAGTTTTGATTGAACATCGTGTTTTGTGGAGAGTAATGTGTAATAAATCTGGAAGAATGGATTGATCAATATTGTGGAAGGCTTTGAATAGGAAATGTAAACAGAGAGAGGCAATGGGGATCAACTGGAACATTTTGAGAGGGAAATTAGGTGGTCAGACCTGAGCTGTAGGAATATCAGTTTTATTATTCTAGGGTTATATGGTTTTAATTCAATAAAATAAATGTGCATTATGCATATGCTATGTGCAAGGCATTGTATTAAGGAACCGGGTTACAATTTTTTTTTAAAGAAGAATTTCTCTGCCCTCAATGAATTTAGATTCTACTAATAGACACAACATGTTAAATAGATAAGTGAACACAGGACAACTTGAGGAGGGACTTTCACAGGGGAATCAGGAAAGACACTGTGAAGGAAAGTACTGAAGGAAGCTAAGGATGCTGAGTTGAGGAGTAGGTACATTTTCCAGGAATGAGCTTTTAAGTAAGAGGATGTGTCATAGAGTGGATAGACTGGATTTGAAGTCAGAAATTCTGGAACTGAGTCATAAGACTATTTCTTATTTGGTTTGGGGCTAAGTCCCTCAACGTCTATGAAACAAGTTTTCCTTAGTAACTTTCAAAACTGAATTAAAGCATAAAGTTAGGAGCTAGAATGCTGGCTTAACAGTAGGGAAGGCATAGGTACCCTCCTCAGTCATGATGAAACATCTTTAATAATAGATGAAAGGGGGCAGTTAGGTAGCTCAGTGCATAGAGAGGCCTAGAGAAAGTCCTGGGTTCAAGTCTAGCCTCAGATAACTTCCTAGCTGTGTGACTCTGGGCAAGTTACTTAACCTTAATTACCTAGCCCTTATCACTCTTCTGCTTTGGAACTGATATTCAGTTTAATCCTGGGATTTAAAAAATAGATGGAAGGTAGACTTGAACAACTCTTATTTCACTTGGCTCTTTTCTATCTAGGAGAATGATGTTAGGGCTGGACAAATCAGAACAACAAAAAAGAGGAAGTTGATATGCAAGAGTATAAAGAGAGAAGCTAGTTAACCTTAATAGGTTCAAGTCTTGACTTCTTTGAGTGTGGGGAAAAATAGCTGTTGCTTTGTTTAACCAGTGCCAATGATCTTCAAAAAATTATGGAGAGTAGCAGAGTTATAGCAGGACTGGATTAGGGCAGATGTCTCAGCTTAAAAAAATAGAGAATGAAATCTATAAGCTATACAATAGTGGATGTTTAGAAAGGGAAGTGATGATGATCAGTCTTCCCTGAACTTCAGGTTCATCATCTGAAAAAGAGGGCATTTAATTAAATGATCTCTATGGTCCCTTCCAGTTCTAAGCACTGACTTTATAAAAATGAAGCTATTAAAGAATTCTTTCACAATGTTTTATTTTTTAAGGCTCAAGATAAGATAATGAATGTATCTATACATTGCTATATGTGTGAACTTTTAAATGACAAGATGTGACATGTAGTGGATAGACTGTACTTGAGTTAGAAGATCTGTAACTGAGTCATGAGTCTGCCTCTTATTTGCTTTGGGGCAAGCCCCTTAACCTCTATGGGATGAATTGCTCTTAGTAATTTCCAGATACTATACATGTACACACACACATAAATATGTACACATTTATATGCACATATATTTTGACACACGCATATATAGTGACACAGTCAGGATAGATAGAAAGATAGGTAGGTAGAAAGAAAGAAAGAAAGATTGATAGATAGATAGATACTAGATCAGAGAAAGAAACAAATTCATATCCTTGACTAAAGCCAAGTTCACTGAACAGTTGTGGCCACTGGAACTGGTTATTACAGTGAAGGGCACAGGAAAGTATATGTTCTCCAAAGAGGGAGAATACAGGTAAACCTGTTTTCTCATTAGCTGATGCCCTTCTGTAGAAAGTAGATGTATAATTACATTTATCGAAATAACGGACATCTCTGCCACTAGTGACCTTCAAAAATTCAATCCAATATTTATTCAATCCCTACTGTTTGCTGAGAACCGTTAGATATGGAGGATACAGTGACAAACTATGAAATGGTCCATGCCCTCCAGGAGCTTAATAGTAAGAAAAATGAATAATAATAATAGCTAATGTTTATAGAGTACTACAAGTTTACAAAGTATTTTATAAATACTACCTCATTTTATCCCCAGGAAAATTCTGGGAGGTAGATATTAATATTATCTTTATTTTACATATGAGGAAACTAATATAAAGGAAAAGGAAGGAAGGAATAAATATTTCTTAAGTGCCTCCTATATGCCACACACTGTGCAAACTAAGTGCTTAAATGACATGGCCAGGGCTATACTGCTATTAAGTGCCTGAGATGCGATTTCAGCTTAGGCTGTGCTGTTCTGACTCCAGGTCCAGCACTCATAATACCAACTAACATTTCTATAATGTTTTAAGGTTTGCAAAATTATTTATATATGAAATCTCATTTGATCTTCACAACAATCCTGTGATGTAGGTGCTGTTATTTTCCCATTTTACAGTTGTGGAATAAGTTTCATACAGTAATTCTTACAGGTCTTCCTGACTTCAGGTCCAAAATTCTACCTTTTTTCCCCTTGGTTACACCTGATTTATTCTTTGATTTAATTGATTAAGTTAATGCAGAGTCCAATTAAACTTAACTTATACATGAATGAGGAAACTGAGTCCAAGAAAAAGAAGGCTTTCTTTTTATCCCCAAAGGACACATAGTGGCACTCAAACCTAGAGTTTAGGACTTTTGGCTCTCATTCAGCACTCTGGATAGTATTCTAGTAGGTTAGGCTACCCAGAAAAAAATCTTTCCTGGGCCAGTTAGCTGCTTTGTGAAGTCATTTGCTTCTAGTTGTTGAATTTTAATTTTAAAGACGGAATTTCATCCTTGGCTTTTTGGTCATCTTTCTCCTTCTGGTCTGTTTTTCTTTGTAGGTCATCTTTCACTTTCTTTGACCATACTTGCCCCTACAAGAATAAAGTTAATTTTGCTGGGTAGTTGATTCTTGGTTCTAGACCCAGTTCCCTTACTTTCTGGAATATCATATTCTATGCCTTCTGGTCCTTCAGTGTGGATACAGCCAGGTCCTGTTTTTTCCTAACTGTGATTCCATGACATCTGAATGGTTTCTTCTTAGCAGTTTGTAGTATCTTTTCCTTGGCCCGGTGGTTCTTGAAGTTGGCTATAACATTCCTGGGTGTTGTCAAGTGGGGATTAAATGCAGGAGGTGATTTGTGGATTCTTTCAATCTCCACTTTTCCCTCTTGCTCAAGAATTTTGGGGCAGTTTTCTTGGATCATTCCCTGAAGAATGATGTCCAGGCTTCTTCTTTTGTCATTATTTTCTGGTAGTCCAATAATTCTTAAATTGCCTCTTCTGGAGCTATTTTCCAGGTCTATAATTTTATCAATGAGGTGTTTCATATTTTCCTTAATTTTTTTCATTCCTTTGATTTTGTTTTATAGACTCCAGTCCTTAATAGTCCTCACATTGTACTTTGCCTTTTAGCCATACTGGTCTACTTATTCTTCCTCACACACAACATTCAGTCTCCCATCTATGTTGTTCATCCTTTGTTTTAAAAAAGACCAATTACATAACAGGATAATGTCTTGATTTGAGCACCTGAGCATAATTTGGATTGGATTTAAGTGAGGCAGAATTGCAAAAAGCCATCAGCCTCCCTCTCTCTTCCAGTTGTAAAAGTCTAGTGGCAAGATAGAAGTCAAGACAAGTGGTAGATGACCCATGATGCAGAGGATGACCTAGGCATCTTTGATATCTGACCAGACCTAGGCATCTTTGATATCTGACCAAGCTCTAATCCTGCCACAGCAACTTCTTCAACTGCTTTAATGGTGATTGAAACAAATTATTCTTATCCACCCATTCCTTTAGGGGTAGTCTTCATATGCTTGTGATTGACATCCCCCAAACTCACTGATGAGTTTGGGGGCTCTTGGAACTCTCAACCTATTTTAGTCCATATGCTGAGATGGTTTTACTGGGATGAGGCAGCTGTGCATGCTATAGTTTCTTTAATCCATAGTGAAAGTTGGATGAGTGGTAGACACCAAAGGTGGTCAAGCAGTACTGAAAAAGGCTCAGCAAACCCTCACTCAAGAGGTTCTAGTATTCCTTGAATACTCCCTATCTCTCTCTGGCTGCTCCCCCCCCCCCTTCCTGGGATGGTTGCCTTTTTCTCCTTCACATCTAGAATCTCTGCCTGCCTTTATGATTTACCTTCTGAAGGAGGCCTTTCCCAGTCGCTCAGAGCGAGTGCATTTCCCTATAAGTTTACCTTCCATCTCTTCTATATACATATATTAATGTTTATCTTCCTTGAATAGGCTATAAGCTCCTTGAAGGCAGAACCCCCCACCCCCGCCTTTTTTACTTTGAGTTCCTAGTACTTAGCACAGTGCCTCACACCTAGTAAGCACTTAATATAAATGCTTGTTGATTGATTTTTAAATGTTATTCCTCTCTCACTGAAAACATTATTAAAAGTTTAGAGTTCTCCCAGATTTGGGGACAAGAACTCACTCTTTGACAAAAACTGCTGGGAGAATTGGAAGATAGTATGGGAAAAATTAGGTTTAAATAATCTTTAAACCATATACCAAGATTAACTCAGAGTGGTTTAATGATATATATAAACTTGGAAGTCATAAACAAATTAGGTGAACATAGAATATTATACCTGTCAGATCTATGGGAAAGGAAGGAATTTAAGACCAAGCAGGAGATAACACTAAAAAATGTAATATGAATAATTTTGATTACATTAAATTTAACGTTTCTGTACAAACAAAACCAATGCAACAAAAATTAAAAGGGAAACAACAAATTGGGGAAAATTTTCATAACAAAACTCCCTGACAAATGTCTAATTTCTCAAATTTTAAAAGAAGCTAAATCAATTGTACAAAAAATCAAGCCATTCCCCAAATGACAAATAGTCAAGGGACATGAATAGGCAGTTTATCAAAAGCACATGAAAAGGTGTTCTAAATCTCTCACAATTAGAGAAATGCAAATCAAAACAATGCTGAGGTACCACTTCATACCCAGTAGATTAGATTAACCAATATGACAATAAAGGAAAATAATAAATGTTGGAGGTGTTGTGGCAAAATTGGGACACTAATGCATTGCTTGTGGAGTTGTGAATTAATTCAGCCATTCTGAAAGACCATTTGGAATTATGTACAATGGGCTTTAAAAGAATGCATACCCTTTGATCCAGAAATACCACTACTAGGTGTGTACCTCAAAGAGATAACAAGGAAAATACTTGTACAAATATATTCATAGTCACGCTCTTTGTGGTGGAAAAAAAACTGGAAAATGAAGGGTTGTCCCTTGATTGAGGAATGGCTGAACAAATTGTGGTATATGATGGTGACAAAATACTATTGTGCTATAAGGATCAACGAACTGGAGGATTTCTATATGAATTGGGAGAACCTCAATGAACTGATGCAGAGTGAAATGAACAGAACCAAGTGAACATTGTATACAGAAAGTAAAACATTGTGGAACAATCCAATATAATGGACTTTGCTACTAGTAGCAATGCAACAAGCCAGGACAACTCTCCTGAAGGACTTTTATGGGAAAGAATGCTAACCATGTTGTTAGGAAGAACTATCAGAGTAGAAATTCAAAAGAAGATCATATGACATTACTTATCACACACACACACACACACACATATATATATATATATATGTATATATATATATATATATGGGTATGTGATTTGGGGTTTAGGCTTTAAACAATTTATAGCAAAAATGAATAATATAGACATAGGTATCATGTGACAACATTTGTACAACCCAGTGGAATTGCTTGTCAGCTCTGGGAGGGGGGAGGGAAAGAAAATAAATCATGTAAACATGGAAATTATTTTAAAAATAATAATAAAAAAATAAAAGTTTAAGAGTTCTACTCAGATGTCTCATTATGGCTTATGAGTACACTTGGCTTTTTTTCAATGGCCAAGTCAAAAATCTGAGCTCTATTATAGAAAGGCTTTAAGTGTGTCCCCAATGACAAAATCTTGTGGCTGGACAATAGTAGTTACAGTCAGATGGTTTCATCACCAGCATGGCCATAGGTGGGTAAAATTTTTCAATCATAAAATCTAAGGTGGGTAATAGTCTTTGTTTGGAGAGAGAGCATCTATATCTTTATTATTGTTTTTTTTTTATTCCCCCCCCTTTATTTTATTCCAGTGACAAATTTCCACATAAATTTTCCAAGGTTACATGATTCACGTTGTCTCCCTCTGCTCTTCCCCCCTCCCTCCCAGAAGTGACAAGCAATTTCACTGGGTTGTACATGTATTATCACTGAAAACCTGTTTCCATATTATTCATTGAGGGCATCTATATCAACAATAACAGAACCTTGAACTATTGAAAGAGTTAAAAGTATGCACAGGAAGCATAGCAGGGCCAAGGAATATCAGGTCTGCCCATTATTTTAGTTTCCAGCATGCATTTTGGATGAATAGAGGCCTTTTGAAAACCTATAAAAAGTTAGGGATACTAATACTGTATTCAGTAAGGTAGGTTGCACACAGGTGGGTTGCTGGGCAAGGTTCCCTAAATCCAACCCTCCTAACCTTTTGAAAGCCAAGCCTGCAGTATCCAATGCCGTTCCAGTCTCCAGGGCAGGGAGGGCTGCCAATTGTGCAGAATTCTGCCAGATTGTGTGGTTCTTTTATTAGGTGGATGAATGCCTACCAGAGACTAGGGTGAAAACCACCAGTCCTAGCCTGGCTTTGAACAAACATTTCCAAGGTGCAAGTTAAATATATCATCATTCACTATTTCTCATAATTATAGTTTTATTGCTTAACCCACCTCAAATTTTCCTTCCTCTATAGATAACCTCTCTGGAATATTTATACAAAGAAGTTACTTAAGTGGATGAGGTGTGAATGTTTCAGGAGGCTGTCAATAGAGAGGTTACACGTGCAATCTATTTGGTGGATTTTACTGGTTTTAAAAGGGATGTTTTACCAAGTGGTATCATGGCATGTGGACTTAGGCAACTGCTTATTTATTTTTGGTGAGGGGGACAGCACTGTTATTTCTTTGGCTTGGGTAACTCAATGCATGCTAAGAGATTACATGACTTGCTTAGGGTCATGCAGCCAACATGTCTCAGAGTCACTATTTAAACATGGTATGGATTCTTATATTGGGCTTATTATTTCCAGTTCTTTTAAAAATGTTTTGTTTTGGTTAACATCACATTCATTTCCAAATATGTTCCCTTAACCCTGAGACAGACAACCTGGGCAGTTCAGCAAAACCAATCAACACATTGACAACATATGAAATACTCCATATCCACCATCCCTCATTTCTGTAAGAAGTAGAGGGAAAAGCATCTTCTCAACTCTTCCCTGGAAGTGAAATGTAATCATTATAATTCCACAATATTCCTTCATTCCATTTACATTGTGATAGTCATTATAGATTTTCCTAATTGTGCTTATTTCATTCTACACTGATTCATGTCTTCCATGCTTTTCTGAATCTTCAGTCATAATGTCTTCTTTTAGTTTTAACTTATCTGTTCATTTGTTATATTAAATTTCTTATTATACACGAACCAACATCTACATGTTTAAAGTTATATGGTACCTTCATGCATCACAACTTGTTTATTTATTCACCAGTTGATGAGTATTTACTTTATATCTAGCTCCTTGCCAACTCAGAAGAAACTTAAAATCTGGTTTCAGATAATATCTATCTGTGTCACCCTGGGCAAGTCACTTAACCCCAACTGCCAAGTTCTTACCATCCTTCTGCCCTAGAGCTGATTGATTCTAAGATGGAAAGTAAGGAATAAAAAAAAAAAGAAATACCTGATGACTGTTTTAGTACATTTCTTTTTGTCTTTGACTTTCTTGGGTATATACCTAGCAAAGAGATGAGGGGATTGATTTTTATGACTACTTCAAGAAATTTATTTTGAATGAGTTTAAAAAAAACCCATCATCATATTTTTTATTATAGCTGATGGAAAATGATTTGAAATAAGATAACATTCAACTGTATTCTTATTTTCACCTTTAAGTTGGGTAAAATAGGGGAATTTTTTTGTTACATTTTTAGTTCACAGAATAATTATAATGGCACTGATAAAGCAAAGCTAATGTTTTTTACTTCCATCTTTTAGAATCTCTGGCTTCTTTTAAGACTCAACCTAAGTGCTATTTTCTGTAGAAAGCTTTTCCTGGCGCCTCCAGCTTCATGCTACCTTTCCATTCAAGTTTATTTCACAACTAATTTGGAAGAGTCTTATGTAAGCTTATCTATTTTGCATTGTGTCACCCAATAGAATGTAAACTCCTTGAAGGCAGGGCCTGTTTGCTTTTTTATCTTCATATTCCCTGAGTATAGTATAGTGTCTGGCACATGGTAGATAGGCCTTTAATTAGAACTTTTAGATTGTTTGATTAATTTATTCAAAGCAACTGATGAACTTCTGCCTCTTTAAATTTGTTAGTTATAAAATTTCAGCCATATCTGTAAACAATATAAATACTTATTGGTCGAGTTTTGTCTTTATGTGTCAGGCAGATTCTAAACTTCTGGGTAACAGACTTTGTGTTGGTACAGCTCATTTGCTTTGGAGTCAGTTCAAATTCTACCTCTGCTGCTTCTTACCTGTGTGACACAACCTCTCTGGGCCTCAGTTCCCACATCTGTAAAATAAGGGATTTGGAAACAGCCTCTGAGGTTCCCTTCAGCTTTAGATCTGTAATCCTAATTGTACCCTGTTGCCTAATCCTAAGGCACTCACTAGATCCCAGGGCTCCAAAGACAATGGCATTCTAATTAGTTTAAATTTCTGATTCAAACTTCTGGGTGATAATACTCAGTCAAATTACTAACTCCTTAATAGCATTCAGAAGTTAGATATGTACAGATGCAAAATAGCTCTGGTGACTATGTGGTGTAATAGAAAAAAATGGATTTAGAATTCAGGGTTTGGGGTTCTACTTTTGGTGCTGTTAGTACTTGTGTATATGTTAAATTAAGGACTTGAACTACAATGGTATTTAAGGTCCTTTCCAGTTTTAATTCCTTCCTTCCTTCCTTCCTTCCTTCCTTCCTTCTTTCCTTCCTTCCTTCCTTCCTTCCTTCCTTCCTTCCTTCCTTCCTTCCTTCCTTCCTTCCTTCCTTCCTTCCTTCCTCCCTCCCTCTTCTTTCTTTCTTTCTTTCTTTCTTTCTTTCTTTCTTTCTTTCTTTCTTTCTTTCTTTCTTTCTTTCTTTCTTTCTTTCTTTCTTTCTTTCTTTCTTTCTTTCTTTCTTTCTTTCTTTCTTTCTTTCTTTCTTTCTTTCTTTCTTTCTTTCTTTCTTTCTTTCTTTCTTTCTTTCTTTCTTTCTTTCTTTCCGTCCCTCCTCTCTCCCTCTTTCTCTCCCTCTCTCTCCCTCTCTCAAATAAAATGTCTCTATTAAATATATCAGACATTCATGTGTTTCTCTCTCTCCCCCCGCCCTTTTGTTGTTCAGTTGTTTTTCAAGTTGTCTGACTCTTCATGACCTCATTTGAGGTTTTCTTGGCAAAGGCACTTGAGTGGTTTACCATTTCCTTTTCCAGCTCATTTGACAGAAGAGAAAACTAAGGCAAATAGTGTTAAATAACTTGCCACAGTCACACAGTTAGTAAGTAACTGAGGCTAAATTTAAACTCTGGAAGATGGCTCTTTTTGTCTCCAGACCCAGCATTCTATCTACTATGCTGCATATATAATAGCAGAGAAAGCCTAATTTCAACAAATAAAGAGTTCAAGGAGCACTGACATAAAAATCAGAAGACCTAGCTTATAATTCTGACATCACTATTAATTTACAATGCCCACATCTTCATTTTCTCATCATATTCATCTGTCATTTGAGAAACTTGACTGGCTGCCTTTTACCTTTATTTCCCCCACAAATATAATTCATTTTCTCTTACAAGTATTAATAATTTTCAACATGTTTTTCCCCAAAATTATAAGATCCAAATTGTTTCCCTCCCTCCCTTCCCTCTCCTGTTGTGGAGATGGTAAGCAATTTGATCAGGGTTATACTTGTATTATCATGTTAAATATACCTCCATATTGGTCATTGTTGTAAGAGAATACTCACATAAAACCAAGACCCCAGAATAAAATAAAAAATAAGCTAATGTGAAAGATAGTATGCTTTCATTTTCATCTGATTCCAATAGTTCTTTTTCTGGAGGTAGAGATAATATTCTTTGTCATAAGTCTGAGGTCCCTTTTGGCACTGATGGCCTTACATGTCTGACATGTTCTCTACTGATGGGATTCTCTAACCATCAAAACTGAAACTAACATGATTCATGGTAAATCTCACTTTCCCCCTTTGTTTGAAAGCTGCAGAATCTATTTGCAGATTAATGATTCCATTTGCTCCTCTACCTCTTTGATTTAAGCTCTTCCAGACCACCTTTACTCAAGAAGAAGTGACCCATTTGTGTCTGTTCCACACCAGCTGGTCTGGCTGCCACATCTATGTCTTGGCAACCTGATGGTAGGTCATATCATTTGCAGCTAAAATTGTATATTGAAAAATGTTTGCTTCTATCTAGCTTGTAAATTGTGAATGGTATTGAATTGGCCCCAGTTTCCCTTATTTGCAAGCCAGTACAGCTGGGTTTGCAACAGGCTATTCTCTAGAGTTAGTTGACTGCATTTCAGAAATTCACTTTGGGTTTGTTGGTGGCTGTCGCGCCAATTAATGTTGAACTGCGCTCATGAGAAATGTTGATGAAGCTATTCAAGGAAGTTGGATGTAAGGTTCATAGATGGACAAGTCATAGGGCTCCAAGGAAAACTAGACAGTGTCACCATTGTGTTGATGTTCATTTTGGTCTAGGGTTTGATGTAATGTGGAGGCATTGTCAGTGAAATGAGAGCTTTTGCATATATTTCTAGCAGAGTTTACAATTCTATGACTCTGGGCAATATTATAACTTTTGTGCCATCAGAGCCACAGAAACATGTTTTCTTCTGGACTAACCCTTTGCATAAAACCTGAACAGGAGAAAAAGGACCTGAGTAAAATATAAGAAGGAGATCAGAAAAGGGGTACCTATCATGGTTTTCACCAAATAGTGATTTATAACGTGGAGAGAAATGAGTTATTAACCAAAAATCTTTTTCTTTCCACCTGTAAAAAGAATCATGAGAAGTGGACTAGGGTCCTAACACAGCTTTAATATTTCTTGGAAACAGAACTGAGTGGGGAAACACTAATCCAAACAGATCTTCCTGACCAATATGGAACTCTGAGAGTTTAAGAACAGCAGGAATTTGTGGAAAACCATATACCTTCTTTAAGGGTTTTTCCCTATAAAAATTATTTATAACCCCTCTGGGCTACATGAGGTTGTTAAAGCCACTGAAGATCATAGAACCCAAGTCCTCCAGCTCATAGAATGCTGATGTATTTGCCTATTCAGCTGAAGAGGTTCATAAATTGCTTTTTCTGTTCCTCACTTCCCCAAAGTCCTAAACTCTCAAAATCAACACACCAAAGTCTGCTTAATAGATTCAACAAAAATATTCCAGGGTGATCATGGTCACTGAACTGGTTAGACAACCAGGCATCCATGATTTAGCTTGCATGTTTATACATTTCCCAGGTCCCTGGTTCCTCGTCCTTTGTACTATTATGTGCTTCCATCTCATGATCATGTTTATCTTTTGTATATGCAAGTGAAAAAAAGAATCATAGAAGAAGTAGCAAACCTCTCTTAGATAAATTTTTAAAAATTGGCTAACAGGGGCATGACAGTAACTCTTCCTGCTTGCTTAAAAAGAACCCTATAAACAAACTATCAAAATGCAAATTTAATAACTTGGGAGAAACAACCAACCCAACTACATTTTGCCTTGGATTTCTTAGAAGCAGTAGGAATGGATGAATGAAAACTTATTTATTTATTGCAGGTACTGTGCTAAGTGCCCAGAAAACAAATATAAACTTGAATCAGCTTCTGCCTTTAAGATGCTTCTGTGCAAATAAAAAAGTGGTGAACAGGGAAAGGAAGTCTGATTAGGACAGTCACAAGAATGGCAAATAGAGCCATAGGGCAATCCATTAGGATTTTGTTTCCAGAAATATTGATTCTATTGTGATGAACAAGAGGAGGAAAAGGGCATCATGGAATAGGTGATAAAGTACTGGAGTTTGGAGTTTGAAACACCAATGTTTAAATCCTGCTGCTGACCCTTAGAAGCTGACCTTAGAGCAGTCTTCTGTTTTAAAAACCTTTACCTTCTTTGTTATTTTAAACAACAATAAGAACCCCCCTCCCCCCACCTTCTGTCTAAGAATTAATAGTAAGTATTGTTTCATGAAAGAAGAGCAGTAAGGGCTAGGCAATGGGGGTTAAGTGACTTGCCCAAGGTTATACAGCTAGGAAGTGTCAGAGGTCACATTCAAACTCAAGACCCATCTCTAGGCCTTCCTCTCTATCCATGGAGCTACCTAGTTGCCCCTGACCAGGCTTTTTATTATATGCCCTGCTGCAGTGCTCCTTTATATCCACTTTCTTAGGATCAAAGAATTAGAGCTAGAAACTTCTTGTTTTTGTTCAATTCTTTCAGTTGTGTCAATTCTTTATGACCCCATTGGATTTTTCTTGTTAAAGACCCTGGAGTGGTTGGCCATTTCCTTCTCCAGCTCATTTTATAGCTGAGGAAACTGAGGCCAACAGGATTAAGTGACTTGCTTAGGGTCACACATTTAGTATAGGTCTGAGACCAGATTTGAACTCAGGAAGGACAGTCTTCCTCTCTATCCACTGAGCCACATAGATGCCTAGAAAGAAACTTAGAGGTCCCCAAATCTAACTTCTTATAATATATAGTCCTTTCCATACATTACCTTTTGATCAGAAAGTTTGAGACAAATTCAGAGTAGTTTAGTGAAAAAAAACAACAGTGTTATTTTTGGCATCAAGAGAGCCTTAGCTTTGAATCTACTCTTCAGTACTTACTAATTTAACTATTTGATTTTGGCCAAGTAACTTTGCTTTAGGGCCCCAGTTTCCTTATCTTTAAAAAATAATGATGATAGCTAACATAAGGCACTTTACTATATATCAGGTACTGTGCTAAATACATATGATTATTATATCATTTGATCCTCAAAACAACTCTTGGGGGTAGGTACTATTATTACCCCCATTTTACAGATGTAAAATGTAAAGCTATTAAATGTCTCTGGTTGGATTAGAATTTTGGTCTTCCTGTCTGCAGACCCAAACGCTCTATCCACTGGGCAACCTAAGTGTCCAAAAAGAAGCTAAGAGTTATAATACTTAATTTACACTGGATTTTTGTAAGGGTCAAATGAAACAATGCTCATAAAGCACTTTGCAAACTTTTAGACTATACTAACATTATTTGACCTTGTGCTCAATTGGCACTATGTAGTTTAGCTTTGTGCCTCTTTGGCACTGTGCAATGGCTCTTTTTGTATTCTCTTGTCCTGGAATAAGACAGAATCATTAAGCAAAGTCCCATAATATTTTTTTTAAACATTATTTTATTGTTCATTGGAAACAAAGATATTAGCACTAACAGAAAAAAAATGGAAACCATTTCTTATTCTGGGAATGCTGATAGTCATTTCTAATGATATCAACAAAGTAATTAATGGCATTCCTCTATACAATTATCCTATTTAGCTACAAATATAGCTATTTCCAAAAAGCTACCAAGCAACCAGTGCAAAAATACTTGAACACTGTTGCCAGAAAAATGTAGCTGATCTTAATCTCCTACTTGCCTCTTGGACTTGAAGCAACCCCATTACTTATTGTCAAGTTCACTGTCCACTATATTTTAAATGGGATATCTCATTATATTGATAAAGATTCTCTTATTTCTGGCCTCTAATAGTTTGGAGGTTCTCCATTGCAATTGGTGATATTTTGGCTCCCTCAAACAAATGAAAATGGTAATAACCCTCAAAGTAAGCTAAAAAGTTCCCCCAAGACAACATTCTAGATACTAAAGTGGAAACTATGAGTCTTCAAATATACACAACTTTATTATTCATGAAAATAAACCAAGAGAGAAGGAGAGAGGGAAGGAAGAAAGGAGGAAGAGAGAGAGATTAAGAGAGAGAGAGAGAGAGAGAGAGAGAGAGAGAGAGAGAGAGACAGAGACAGAGAGACAGAGAGACAGAGAGACAGAGAGATGCTGTGTCTAGGTCATCATTGAAAATCTACCCTTGCTTCTTTGACAGTTTCAATTTGCTTAAACCTTTCAAATAATAATTTAAAAGAGAAATCAATGCTCAAAGAAAGCCTCTTTTTTTTCTTTATGTGGAAGAAATTTTTCTCATGAAATAATTCCAGATCAGTCACAGTAAATGCCAAATGAAATTTTATGTTAAGACTACAAAATTCACTTCACTTCAACAAATGGATTTTCCAAGTATCTATTTTGTTCTAAAAAGTTTACATTTCTTTTTTATTTTATTCTGTGTATTTTGTATGTTTCAAATTATTGGAACATGAAATTTCTTCTTCATGGCAAGGCCAATATGTACTTGAGTTGGATTTTAAATTTTTGTTTAAGGCTCTATTTTCCAAGTGGTAGAGAAGGTGGGGATAGTAGGAATATTGGGAATGAATAAAGGAGATAATGTGAAATCATTCCAAGTATTGGGAAGCTCAAGGAAAAGTTATTTACAAGATTAACTGGCAACCTCACAGAATCTACCTGGCAAATACAAAGAACAGTATGAAACAACAACAAAACCCCCCCATATCATATAAAGATAGGGCCTTTGACATCCCCTACCAGAGAGACAGTTCTCTGGAATAGTGCCTGTAGTGATTTCTGAACTTCAGAGAATAAAGAGAGAAGAAATAGGACCCCTGGCTTTTTAAGCATACTCTTTCCTGAATCTACTGTTTTAATTAGGTCTAATTTATGTCTCCCTGTGTGTTAAGTCTGGCGATGTGATGGCACTCACTTGCTCCCTTAAACATTTCTTATATTTGTTTGAATATTATTGATAGAACAGATGCTCCTGGTAAGGCAATTGAAGTTGTTTTCAGTTCATCTGAATAAGGAGAAAAAAGGTCAAATCACTTTTGTTTTCCTTTCTTATTTTGGTAACAGTCTCATGGGTGACTTGTGGTTTTAGGAAAGTAAAGTAAGAATATAATTCACCAAACATTTATGAGATTTGTCTAGAGGAGTCCAACATTTTAATTCTTTTACGAATACCAAGGGCTAAAAAGCATTTAGTATTTGATGCAAAATATCAATTTCTTTTACAATATATCATAATACCTCTGGCCCTTAGTTCTCTCAATTCAATACCCTTTCATTCTAGCATCTTCTTAGATTATCTTTAATTTATCCAGTCTAAATAGTTTTTAGCATATGGCTCTTCCATTGAGATCAGGGACTATTTGGGGGTAATTTTCCCTGTATTTCCTATGATTAGCACAGTGTCTAGAACAAGTTATTTAATAACTGTTTGTTGATGTGACAACTATAAAATGAGGGCTCAGAATCTGAAATCCATGTCTAGGTCTGTCATCCTCTGATAGACAGCCTTCAGGAAAAAGTCCTCAGGCTTCCTTTCAGTTTACAGATCTTTCTTTTCCCCAGTCTCAAATCTTTTGGACCTCTT
Organism: Monodelphis domestica; assembly: GCF_027887165.1. Lineage (NCBI taxonomy): Eukaryota > Metazoa > Chordata > Mammalia > Didelphimorphia > Didelphidae > Monodelphis > Monodelphis domestica. Next base: position 428,464,590 of record NC_077228.1, on the reverse strand, counting down.
TGCTTTATCTCCACTCTCATTTCCTTTTCCTTGATGCTGGCTTCTGGACAAAGTACTTACCTTAGAGATTCTGCAGAATTCAGATTTCTTTGTTCTAAGCCTTTTCAGAAGTATAGAAACCTCTATGAGCATCAACAATAACTAACACACTCTGCATTTATAGAACACTTTTATTTTTATAGCCCTTCCATATCTATTATATCATTTTTAACTCACTGTTGGCCTGATGAGGTCCCCACATTTCCAAGAAAGCAAATGTAGAAAGAGCAGATGCAAGCAATAAAACACATTGATATATCTTACTCATTGTTTTTAAAGGGGTATTGGAATGTGGACAGGACATATGTGTTGATTTCACATTAGCTTTTAAGCTGTTGCTCTAGTTACCATCTATGCCAATGGACTTCTGGAAACAAAGTGGTGAATGAGAAGGTATGACAAAGAATTACAAACATTAAGAGATAGGCAATGGAGGCTTCCCTAAAGGATTGGAATGAGAAATGGAATACAGCCCAGAAGAATTGGTGAAATTGATGGGATTGCGTCACAAAGACTGAAGTGACAGGTGCTAAAATAAGCAAAATATTGTTTTTGGTCAGATGCCATGGGATAAATTTCCATCTCATTTCTCTTCATTCTTCCAGGGAATTTAGTTGTTCAGACATTTCAGTCATCGTCAACTCTTTGTTAGCCCTTTTGGGGTTTTCTTGGCAAAGATACTGGAATAGTTTTGCCATTTCTGTCTCTAGCTCATTTTACAGGTGAGGAAACTGAGGCCAACAGGATAAATGACTTTCCCAGGGTCACATAGCTGGTATGTGTCTGAGGTCACATTTGAACTCAGGACTTTTTTTTTTTTTAAACCCTTACCTTCTGTCTTGGAGTCAATACTGTGTATTGGCTCTAAGGCAGAAGAGTGGTAAGGGCTAGGCAATGGGGGTCAAGTGACTTGCCCAGGGTCACACAGCTGGGAAATGTCTGAGGTCAGATTTGAACCTAGGACCTCCTGTCTCTAGGCCTGGCTCTCAAGCCACTGAGCTACCCAGCTGCCCATCTCAGGACTTCTTGACTCCAGACTTGGTGCTCTATCCACTGTACCACTTAGCTGCCAATCTTCCAGGGCATAGTATATTCCAAAAGGTGGAAAATAAGAGTATTATACATAGTAAATAAATAATCATGAGGAAATTTAACAACTAGACTAATTCGTAGTTTTGAGTTTGCAAGGTCATCTTTCAAAAGCCTATTGCTTCCCAGCTACTCTGCTTGTAACCGAGGCATGCTGCCATCAGGTGTCAGAACTCTTTGATAATGGGCTCATCTTCTGAATTTAAAAGTTTATCAATTATGCAATTTCCCAAATACAAATTGCATTTTTTTAAACCCTTACCTTCCATCTTGGAATCAATACTGTATATTGACTCCAAGGCAGAAGAGTGGTAAGGGCTAGGAAATGGGGGTCAAGTGACTTGCCCAGGGTCACACAGCTGGGAAGTGTCTGAGGCCAGATTTGAACCTAGGACCTCCCATCTCTAGACCTGAGTATTTTCTTTTTTTAAGTAAATTATATTTTTTCAATCAATGAAAATATCCCAGAGAAAAAAAATAAAATTAAAACCTTTGTTACAAACATACAGAGTCAAGCAGAACAAATTCTTGCATTGGCCTTGTTTAAAAAAAGTCTCAATCTTGCAATTTCTTTTAAAAATCACAAACTGTTTCCTGATATAAAACACCTGATACAATTGTTCTCCTAGAAATGACCTATGCTTATTAACCTTGGAACATCACATTCTCCAACAAATAAAAGTTGTGGTTGAACCAATGGATAATAGAGAGCTGAACAGTAGGTGAGAGGGGCTCATAACTTCAAGATACCTCCAAATGATGAGCTATATAAAATAGATGACATAAGGGAGGTCTTTTAGGAATTATATGATTAGGTAGCTGGGTCATATAAACAAGAGCTAGCAATAACAGAAGGATAATCCATGTGTTGCATTAGCATTTACAGAGTGTAAAATGAACATAAGTTTTTCAGTCTCTTGGATTGATCCTCTAAGGAGGATTTATGGGAGAACTTGGATAGAACAGCAGAGGATAAGGAAGTGTGGACGCTTTGCTATTTGTATCAATACAGAAAATATCCACTAATTAATCTTATCACAGATTCATCGAAGTAATTAACAGAGAGAGAACTATGATGACTTTCTACTTTAGGGCTTAAAAAAAAAAGACTCTTAATGAGAAAAATTCATTATAATAATATTTACCAGTAGATTTAGATTCATTTTTTTAAAAAGAACTCCCAGTGAAGAAACTCCTTTTATAAGAATCTATTAGTAACACTTCAACAACTGAAAGTTTTCGAATATTGCATGGGGTATTGAAAAGTTAAGATACTTGCCCAGGGTCATGGAAACCGTATGTGACAATGATGAGACTTGAACCCATGTCTTCATGATCCTGAATTGTTCATCAACTACAACATTCTATTTCTCACCAAATATTACTAATAGTTATATTTTGAGAAAAAATTTTTACTCATGAAGATAAATAGTTAAGGTATATTTTGATATAAACTCCTAATCACTAACTTTAACCTATTATCTCTCCCTGATCTAATCATGTCTTCCCCTAGATCCACGGAGAAATTTCCTTTAGACTCACCCTGAATTTATTAAAACTGAAACTTTCCTGGAGTTGCCAATGACTTCCTTCCATCATAGTCACAAAAATCTATTTACCCTGCTTGGCTGTCACCCTTTAAAAAAGGACAATCTCTCTTTGGCTCCTCAACTCTCCATTATTTGACTTGATGTCAAAACTCTTTGGCATTTCCACGATTTGGCTTGGATTTTACTTAATTGTAAAAGGCCCTGTCCTACAGCTTCTTTTAGAGCTAAATCCAATTAATGATTACTTTCTGTTCCATCTAGATTATATTTTCAGTGTTTCTATCAGTTCTATGAGAAAATGAGAACCCAAATTTTTTACTTCCATAGATGGATGGATAAGGAGATCATAAGCATTTATTTCTAATCAGCATAAACCCATGTGATTGTCTATCCCTAATCAGGGAAAAATTTCCCTTCTTGGTTTATATACTGCTGTTGGATTACTCTTTTTGGTACAGACGTTCCTTCTTGAAAAGCAAAGGACCATGACAAGGAACCCAGTAAACTAGTTCTTTTTTGGCTGCTACATGGGTAATATGGAGCAAGGTAACCTTCTGAGTCTGTTTTTCATGTGAAAAATTAATTTTTTCATGTAGTCATTAAACTACATGATTTCTAAGGGTGCTTCTAGCTAAGCTTATGATTCTATGGCTAGGAAATACATTCATTTACCTATCCAAATGAAGGAATAGTGAGGCTAAATGGCACACTGGATAAAGGATTGGGACTAGAGTCAGAAAGATCTGAGTTGAAATCTGGTCTCAGACACTCAGACTAAGTGACCCTAAGCAAGTCACTTAACCCCATTTTCCTCAGTTTTCTCATCTATAAAATGAGCTGGAGAAGTAAATAACAAACCACTCCAGTATCTTTGCCAAGAAAACCCCCAAAGGGGTCATAGTCAGATATGACTGAGACAACTGAACAATAATAACAGATGAAGGAACAAGGGGAGGAAACTACTTTTGAGCTACTTTTGAAGTTGTCGTTATAGAGTCATGATTTTATAGATTGTCTGTTGCAATGATAAAATATTTAAAAGGTTGAGTTTCTTTTCCCCCAGAGAGCTAATTTTTCATCTGGATCCTTATTTCCAGGCAACTCTGTCTTCTAAAGCCTTTGTATGCACTAGTGCATTTTTTAGTAGTTCATAGATTACACAGTTTCTATTAACCCCAGGACCCAGGGTTTTTGACGTCTATGGATCACTCAGAAAACATCAGATTTTATTGATGCTAGGGTCCTTTGGGGAATTTCCTTTCATTATATCCTGTCTCATGTTGCTCTTCCCAGATGCTGCACTCTTGTACCACGACAAGCAAAAATTTGGATTAAAGTCCCGCCCCCCCCCGTAAAGTCCAGCATATCTGGTAGCTTTCAGTCAACATGCATATTTCATGTCATGGGCACTGCAGAGAGAAAGAGAGTAGTAATTCAGCAATTGGCTCAAGGGAGGAAATGGAAAACTGGAAATTAATAGAGAGTTCGTTTTGGGTAAAGGATGTTTTTCAACTATCACCCTGTCCTAGAAATAGGCAAAGGATAGCCTTGTTTATTTAAAAGTTCTCTTTGATGTGAAAAGCTTTATCCATCCCACTCACAATAGAGTCTTAGAACTGTCAGTGACCTTAAAGAGCATCTTGCCCACTCCATAAAGCCAATTAGAAGTCGGTACTAAGTCTAGCACCAATATAGTCAGCTCCCAGAAGTGGAAAGCTAATTGATTACTAAGGAGGGGTGAAATAGCCCAAGTCAGAAAAATGAAGCATCTTTTAGCTAAGGCAAGTATGGTAGTTGCATTATTTTAAAAAAATGAGTCCTCTGCATATAATACCACTAATCAATGGTCCTCTAGTCAATGGTTGAAGACCTCCATTCAATTTTTTTGATTGTCTCAATTGTTAGAATTTTCCTTATGTTGAACTGAAATTTATCTACCTGTAGTGTTTACCTGTAACGTCAACCCTTTGTGACAAGTAGAAGTTGAAGTATTGCTGCCTGTAGTACTCCTTCAAATATTTTAAATGTATGTCTCAGAAATTGATGTATGGTCAGAACAATTAGATATTATTGACTTTTTCTATAGCTCTATAGGTAATGTTAATCTTAGATTCTTCATATTTTAAAAAATGATATTGAATTTTTTGTAGTTTATGGGTAATATTAATCATGGATTCTTTGTGTTTTTGTGAGACATAGGTCATCTTCATCATTACTAAAAAAATTGCTGATCACTTCTGTGTAGGGCACTGTTGTAGGCACTTAGAATTATCTTTAAAAAGGTACATAATAATATAAACATCTGTTTAAAATGTGCAGTTCACTCTTAATTATTAAGAGCCTCGTTGATCCTGTTCATATGTCCTCTAAGAAATTAGAAAATTGATCTATTGGCCTTTTTCATTCACCATTTCATCCCTCTTCTACTTAGTTGCTTGTATTACTCTCTGCTCAAAAACTTCTAGGAGCTTCCATGTAAATCAGTTTATCAATGAGCATTTATTAAGCCAGGTGTTGTGTCAGTCAGTCTCTAGGCACACAAGATGAAAGTGAAACAGTTTTTGCCTTCAAGAAACTTACTTTCTAACAGGAAAGCTAAATTGTGTGTGTGTGTGTGTGTGTGTGTGTGTGTGTGTGTGTGTATTTGCATGCATATATACATATGCAGGCACACAAAAATGAATACAAAGTAGTTTAGGTTTTAGTTTGTGGATGGAAAGTTCCATCAGGTGGGAGCAGCAGGAAAAGTTTCATAAGGAAGGTAGTTCTTGTGCTGAGTTTTGAAGGAAACCAGAGATTTTGAAAGGCAGAGATGAAGAGGAAGTTTATTTCTGGCAGCCCATATAAAGACCCATGTATCCAGATGAAATTTTGCATGCCAGGAAAAGCAAGTTGGATAATTTAGCTATATCAGTGGTATTCAAGTATATCAGTGGCATCAAACTCACATAGGAACAGATACCCACAGGCAGTATAATGACTTAGAAAGCCAAAAATTAACATTATCTATATTGTATTTTTTATTTATTTGGTTAAACATTTCCCAATCATATTATCATCAGGTTCAGGCCTCTGGAGGTCTGTGGATGGCAAGATTAACATCTCTGATACAAATAAAAGAGAATAAAATATAAGAATCCTGGAAATGTAAGAAGAGATAAAACTCTCTAAGGTTTTAAGTAACAGACAGAAGAATTTATATTTGATCCTAGAGGCATTTGAGAACTATGGTGTTTAATAAGTTGAAGTATAACATAGTCATTTTTCTAAAGTCTATACTTTAGGAAAATCACTTTAATGGCTATATGAAGAATAAATTAGAGCAGGGACAGGCTTTTGTCAGAGAAACCAAAAAGGAAACTATAGCAGTAAACCAGGTGAAATGAACTGGTTGCTGTATAAGTAGAAAGAAGGGAATAGGAGATGGAATGAGTCATGAAGCTGAAAAAAGCAAAATTTGGCAACCAATTTGATTTGTACAATAAGTAAGGATGCTGAGTCAAGGATAACACTGAAGTAGTGAAACTTTATAAATGGAAGAATAATAGTGTTCCCCCAATGGATTTAGTCTAGAGGAAAAAATGAGTTCTGTTTTAGGTATACTGAATTTGAAATACATATGAGACATCTAATTTGAAATTTCCAGTAGGTGCTCAGTGATAAAGGATTCTATTATGATTGGACTTATGGATATCAGATCACCAGGTGAAAAAAACATAGAGACATGGATATTCATGGATAGGATAAGCCAAAATAAATAAATAACTATACCACCTAAATTAATTTATTCTTTTTTCAATGCCATAACTGTCAAGTTACCAAAGGATGACTTTATAGATCTAGAAAAAAGAAATTAATACATATGGAAAAAAGCGAAAATCAAGAATCTCAAGAGAAATAATAAAAAAATGGGAATAAAAAAGTGTAGCAATGCCAGATCTCAAACTATACTATAAAACAGTAATTATTAAAACAATTAATAGAGCATTTGATTGGTGGAACCAATTGGGTGTGCAATGTACAGAAGCATTTGTATCTAATAATCTAGTATGTAATTAACACAAATACTCTAGCTAATGGGATAAGGACTAACAATTTTATAAAAACTTCTGTAAAAATTGGATAGCTATATAGAAGAAATTAGATTTTCACCAACACATCTTTGACACAAAATAAACTCCAAGTGGGAATGTTACCTACATTATAAAAGGTCATGTCAAAAGCAAGTCAGAGAAACAAGAAAAACATTACCTATCATATCTATGAAAAGAAGAAAAGTCCATCAATAAACAAGGAATAGTGAAGATCATAGCAGATAAAATGGATAATAAAATTATGTAAAGTTAAAATGTTCTCACACAAACACATTTAAAGCTAAGATGGAAAAAGAAACATTTAGTTGGGGGAAAATTTTTGGAAGCATGTTTCTCTGATAAAAGCATATCCCCAAGTTATAAAGAACCTATTGAAATTTATAAGAATAGCAGCAATTCCATCTATTCATAATTGATCTGTGGATTTGAACAGGCAGTTCTCAAGGGAAGAAACCAGAGCTATTTATAATGATATCAAACAATACTCCAAATCCCTACTACTTAGAGAATTGCAAATTAAAGCAATTCTGCAATTCCACCTCATACCTCTCAGATTGGAAAAAATGACATAAAAAGGAAAATTATCAATATTGGAGTGGAAAATTGGCACACTGATGTATTGCTTATGGACCTGAGAATGAATACAACCATCATATAAAGCAATTTGGAATGATAGACTAAAAAATTAATAAACTGTCCATGCTCTTTTACTTAGCTATAAAACTGCTAGGGCTATGCTTAAAAGAGATCAAAAAAAGAAAACATGTCTTTTATGATGAAAAATTATTTATAGTTATAAAAATATAGCATATCTTAATATCTGAGGCAGCTAGCTGGTAGAGTGAATAGAATGCTGGTCATAGAGTGAGGATGGCCTGAGTTCATATCCATCCTCAGATACTTACTAGATCAGTTTCCTCATCTATAGAAAGAGCTAGAGAAGGTAATGGCAAACAACTCCAGTATTTCTGCCAAGAAAAACACAAATGATGTCATGGAGTTGGACATGAGTGAAAATAACAACAAAAATCTATGTAGTTGACTATATATATATGTATATAGTACATATATGCTATAAAAGTACAAATGCAGTAAAGACATTTGTTTTTCTTTCTATGCATATAAGAAATTATTATTTTGTTTTCCTTTTCAATGTAGTGGGAATGAAGGAAAGTTGAATTATGTTATTTTTAAAAGAGAAGAGTGGTAATTATTACTAAATGAAGTGTTGCATGAATTTTCAGATGATATCGCTATATTGTGAGCTACTTTACATTAATCCAAGAAATTTCTTACCAAATGGGCGTAACCTGTAAATGTTTACAATGTCAAAATAAAACACATCAAGAAAACTTTAAAAAGGAAAAAAAAGAAGGCAGAGACAAAGACAAGGACAGAGTCTTGAGGGAAGTCCACAGTAGTGGATACGGCATGGATGATGACCCAACAAAGGTGACCAAGAAGTTGTCATATAGGTAGAAAGATAACCAAGAGAAATGAGTGTCATGAAAACCCAGAGAGAAGAGAGAGTATCCAGCAGGAGAGAATGACTAACAGGGTCGGTTACTTCAGAGTGGGTCAAGAAGGATGAGAATGGAGAAGAGGCCATCAGGTTTAACAATTAAGATTATTGTCAATTTTGGAGATAGTAATTTCAGTTGTGTTTCAGTTACATTCTTGGCAATATGAAGGCAGATCATGCTATATGCTAGTGACTAAAACTTTTATACAAAGAGTATCTCAGAGATATAAAAAAAATAAATAACAGGTGAAGAGAGAATCTAGGAGTTTACAAGGGGTGAAAATCCTTATATTATAAGGTTCTATGTGAGCCTCTAACTTATGGAATTACACAGAAATTTCAGACTATAATAGCCTCTGTCAACTTAAAAAAACCATGTGGGTAATAGGGGTGGGTTGTATGTCCTGGATGTGGTTATCAGAATACCTGGATCATTTTGGTAAATGTAAACATAGGCTAATTGCTGATTGAATCACTATTCATCTGCAGGATCTGAATGTGAACACTGACTCAGTATTGGGGACTTCTGTCATCCCCAACATTGATGTATCCTAGCTAGTTCATTATGTATTCTGAGATCTCTCCAAGATGTCCCTAATATCTTGGGGCATTTCTAGTTTTGCTTTTCTTTTCCCCACTTTTTTTCTCCAGCATTTTAGAGATGGTGGCTTCTCATTGTAGTGGCAAGAGGAGTTCCTATGATTGACATGTGTATAAGAGACTAAGGAACTCCACAGCTCATATGGGTATTATTTTAGGTAAAACCACAAAGTAAGTGAAATGTCACTAGCTGAAAGGCAGAACAGAAAAGTATTATTTTTGCACTGGCTAGAGAGGGCATAACTAATAAGGAGGTGACCCTATTAGCAAAGGAGTTAGGCTAAGCAAATAACGAAATAAAAATTTCCTTGGTAGGTTGTGGACAAATTATGGAAAGGAGCAAAATAAAATAGCATAGTCATTATGTAACAATGGAGGGGGCAGCTGGGTGGCTCAGTGAATTGAGAGCCAGGCCTAGAGATGGGAGGTCCTAGGTTCAAATCTGGCCTCAGACACTTCCTAGCTGTGTGACCCTGGGCAAGTCACTTGACCCCCATTGCCTAGCCCTTACCACTCTTTTGCCTTGGAGCCAATACACAGTATTGACTCCAAGATGGAAGGTAATGGTTTTTTTTTAAAAAAGAAGTAACAATGGATTTGGAGTCAAAGAACCTGAATTCTAATCCTGAGTGCCTCATGTGAGATTAGATCATTTCCCTTCTGCAAGACTTGCTTGATCTTCAATATAAGGCAAATTGATTACATGATCTCTAAGATCCCTAGCCAGCTATAAATGTGGGTCAGTGTAGGCTCTAGAATAGGCAAGTGACATGGTAAATAAGGAGTGTTTGGTGAAAACTAATATGAAAGCAATGTTTAGGATGAAACGAGAGAAGAAAATTAGAATCAGGAAAATCTAGAGGACCATTGCAATAGTAGCAGTGAAATGATGAGGATATTCAGGTCCTAATATGCCAACAGGAGGACTTGAAGATGAAGGGGTGAATTTAAGAATCACTTCAAAGGAATTGACAGAATTTGGTAACTAGGAACAAGCCAAAGAAGGAGAGGGAAGAACCAAAATTGACTCCAAGTTTTTCCCCATCCACCTGAACAATGGTTTATTGGCTATATAGTAAATATATAAATACATAAATATATGAAGAAAATGGGAATTCCTCAGCTTGTCAGGAAACTTGTCTATGACTAATTATATAAATCCTATGGAGCTGTCTGAGGGATATAAAGATTTAATGAATTGTTCAGTTGTATAGCTTGAGAGTGTCAGAAAAGACGATTTGAACACACGATTTAATAACACTAAGTGCAGTGTTCTATGTTCCGTGCCAGATTTCCTCTCCACACAAGATTTAATAAGAAAAGACTTGCGGGGGAATGGATAAAGTGCCATTTTGAATGCTGTTATAGATGTCGAGAGAGTTAAGGGTTGGCAGAATTGAGGAAGTTGAAACTTTAACCTTGGAGAGATAACCAATATGAGGTCTTGTAGCAAGCAGACTAGGAACAATAAGGAATAGGAACAATATTTATTAATCTGGAAGTAGTACTATGAGTATCATGAAATTAGAAGGGCTAGAAATTATTGAAAATAAAACAGAATTCATGATTTAGCACTTGGTTTTGCACTAAAGATTAGTCAGATTAGTGAGAGCCTCTCTCTAAGTTCAAAGAAGGTTTTGGACATGTATCAGGGCAAAAATATTAAAATGACACCATCTTTTCTCATAATTTACTTTAGAATGCCTCAAAATTAAGGAAAAAATAGCATAGACTGATTGCCTGAAACTCTTGGTGCCCAGGTGTGAATAAGAGTGAGGATGGCAGGATGTGGATATGTCCCTTTGAAGTTTGTTTACCCACAAAGATTCTTAAGTGTTGAACTTCAAAGAGAAACATGATCCTGACCTAACCATTCCAGAAATTTGTTTGAAATATCTTAGATTATTTGCTTTTAAGTTTATATTTAAATATCTAATTTGAAAAGTTTTTACAATTCAAGTTCACTTTGAGGTTCTTTGCCTTTGTAAAATAGTGATCTTACACATTCAGACTTAGAACTGGTTTACTTCAGAAGTACTTTCTCAAGTTCCTCTGCACTAGTCTGTAGAACTTCAAAGAAAGCTTCACAATAGGAGTGAGTGCAGTGGAAGAGGGTGTGTGTGTGTGTGTGTGTGTGTGTGTGTGTGTGTGTGTGTGTGTGTGTGTATGGATGCTTGGAATGTTGGTGTCAAAGGTGAACCAGTCAACACCAAGACAAATTGGCCACAAGAACTTTACATTTCTAGTTGCTGTCTTAATTAGAAGCAATATATGAGGGCAACTTTTATATCTTGAAAGAGAAGTTAGGCTAAAGAAAAAAAATGGGAGATAGTAAGTATTAAAGGATGTAAATCTGAAGCAGTTTTTACACATCTGAATGCTTACCCAGCTATCTATGAGCTTTGCCATACTGGTTTTGACTTGATTTTTTTATCCGAAGGACTAAAAGTGAATGCTAAGTCATTCAACATTTAAAAGGATTTATTAAATGTTAGCTATTGTAGAACTACCTGATTGTTAGGAAAACCAGGCCAATTGTGTATTCCCCAACATTTTGATATCTTCTCCTAGTTCTGCCCTTTCTTCTTTTGCTACATCCTTTGAAACCAGTGGTTTGCTTTTAATCAGTCCCCCTAATCCCCACCCTTATTATACTTCCTTTTTGGCCCCCTCCCTTTTTTGTTCCCTTCTTCTTATTTTTTTTAGGGTCTGTTAAGTTTCCTCCCCCCTCTCTTTCCCTTACTTTTTGTACTCATATTCCCCCTACCCCCTTAGTTTTCCCTTCTCACTTTCCCTGTAGGATAAGATAGAATTCAAGACCCCAATGGATCTAGATGCTCTTCCCTCTCAGAATTGATTTCACTGAGAGTAAGGTTTAAGTATTACCTATTAGCACTCTCTTCCTCTCCTACTTATGATAGTATTCTTCCCCTACCCTTCCCTTGTGCCTCTTTCTGTGATATAGATTATCCTATTTATCTTATTCCTTTAAGTTTCTCTTGGTACCATCTTCTATTCCCCCCTCCCTTTTTCTTTTTTTTGCATATCATCTTATACCACTTATTAACCCAATCTCTACTTGTGAATGATTTTTCTAATTACTATAATAGTGAATATAATTTTTGAGAGTTACAAATAACATTTTTTCTATATATTAATGTAAATAATTTGATCTTATTGAAGCCCTTAAAGAAGAAAATTTAAGTAAAAAAAACATTTTTCCCCTTTCCCCTCTCTTTCTTATTTACCTTTTCATGTTTCTCTTGATTTTTGTGTTTGGATATCAAACTTTCCACTTAGTTCTGGTATTTTCTTTATAAATACTTGGAAATCTTCTGTTTTGTTGAATATCTGTACTTTCCCCTAAAAGTATTTAGTCAATTTTAGTGGGTAGGTGATCTTTGTTTGAAGACCCAATTCTCTTGCCTTTCTGAATATTATATTTTAAACCTTGCTCTCCTTTAGTTTGGAAGCTGCCAGATCTTGTGTATTCCTGATTGGTACTCCTTGATATCTGAATTGTCTCATTTTTGCTTCTTGTAAAATTTTCTTCTTAGCTTGGAATCTCTTGAATTTGGCAATTATATTCCTGGGGGTTTTCCTTTGAGGATTTAGTGTAATGAATTCTTTCAATGCCTATTTTGCCCCCTTGTTCAAGAACATCAGGGCAGTTTTCTTGGATAATTTCTTGTAGTATGATGTCAAGATTTCTGTTGATTTCAGGGTTTTCAGGTAGACCAGTGATTCTCAAATTCTCTTTGAGACTGGTTTTTCTGATCTATCATGTTGTCAGTGAGATATTTTATGTTTTCTTCTCTTTTATCAGTCTTTTGACTTTGTTTTATTAATTCTTGCTGTTTTGTAAGATCATTGGCTTCTAATTGCCCAATTCTGGTCTTTAAGGACTTGTTTTCCTCTATAATCTTTTCATTTCCCTTTTTGGTTTGGTCTATCCTGCTTTTTTGTAGCTTCTAGTTGTTTCTCCAACTGGGAGTTCCTGTCCTTTAAACTGTTGTTTTCTTTTTGAATTATTTCCCGCTTTTCTTTCCCTAATCCTTCCATCTTTTTGATAAGCTCCAATTTAAATTCTTCAAGAGCTTGTGGCCAATTTCAATTTTTTGGAAGGTTTGGGTACATTTATTTTTATATCCTGTTCTGCTATTTCCTTTGTAGTCTGGATTTTTCCTCCATAAAAAGTATCCAGGGTCAGTGCCTTCTTGTTTTTCTTGGTATTGGAAAGTTGTTTTTCCTGGATGGTGTTTGCCATCACTATGATGGTTTTTTCCTTTCCTTTCCAGTCAGAAGTCTAAGTGAGGAGGGCAGGCTCTCTGTGTATGGATCTAAGGAGTATGGTTTTTGCCTGAGGCCACCTTTCCAGTCTCTGCAGCTTCTACTGTTTACTGATTCTCTGTGCTATCTCTGTGTAGGCTCTCAAGGTGGGAGCTCTTCAGCCTGCTGGGTTCTCAGGTCTAGCTGCTCTCAGGAGTAGGTCTTTGGTGGTCTTAGTCAGCTTCCAAGGACCTAGAGGTGCCCCTCACTTGGCCTAGAGGTTATCCTCGTTCACTCATTGGTTCTAGTCTACTGACTTTGACTCTAGTGCACTGGCTCCATGTGTATGGGGTGGGGGAGGATTGATCACTCTCATTTTGGTAGAAGCTATTTCACCCCCTTATAGTATGGAAATGCCCAAATCCCACATACCCTCAATGCTGCGCCCTATTGTAGAGTCCCTCTGTTCATATGAATTTGATTTTTTTGGCCTTTCGAGGTAGTCTATATTGGTAGGTGGTGAGGAGAGGAAAAAAGTCCTAGGTCTACATTGTTGACATGTTTACCTTGAAGTCTCTCTTCCTCTTTTGCATGAGAAGGGTCAATGGCAGATTTACTAAGCAGTTAAACAGTGTAATCACCTTTCAGTTTTCTAGAATTGTCCTAAGTTTATCTTGGAAATTTAATTTTGTTCTGTGTTACAGATGAATTTATATTATTAATATTCATAGAGATTCTATTCTCTATGAATACTTATAATGTTGGAATTTTACTCTCCAAATTCTAAAACCTTTAGTCCAATGGCAAAAAATTGAAAGTAACAAAATTGGAAAATTGATCGCTCCATTTTTTTTTCTGAAGTTGCTTGTCTTCTATAGTTTTTGGTTTGAAAATAGGAATTTGGAAATTAAATAAGTTGGTTTTGAACAGTAGTGAGAGGCACTAATGATAAGACTCTGAGGTGTTTCAAATAGACTCAGGAGCTCAAATTATATATAGCATGAAAAATACTTCATAACAATTCAGTTCATGATTGTTGATTGGCTCGCTGCTTTCCTGGTGGTAGGGATGGAGAGGAATACCTGAATTCGATCTAAGTAATGACATAGTCACAAATACTTGTGTATATATATTTCTATATAAACTCAAGCACATTTCTTTAAAAGTAAAATTAAAGCAATCATTCAACATTCGGTGCTTGAAACTCCTAAAGAGTCACATTATCTTCAAGTCAAATAAACAGGAAGTTGTAGCTTCTAGTATGGCACTGAGAACATGTGAAGAGTTCAAATACTGTTGATTGATAGATAATGAGTACAGCTGTTAGCTGGACATTGAATGAGGGTATAAAAGAAATATCACATACAGTCCCTGACATCTGAAGAGTTGAAATACAACCATGTAGGATGATTTAAAAAATTAACAAAAATATATTATTAATAAGTTAAAAAAGAATAATCATTAAGAATAAAAGTACCTAAGAGAAAATGATTTTTTAAAAAGGATCACCACGAGATAAGGTTAAAATTCTTAGCATAGTAAATCACTTAATTTCATTATTTATCTTCAAGATTAATATTAACAAGTGGCCTCAGAGAAAATATTTAAATAGCAGCAAATATTTACTAAGCAGCTGAATATAGTACATTAAACAGGATGCTTTAGGAGAAACCAAGTTTAGATAAGATAATTTCTGCCCTCAAGAAATTTAAAATCTTTATAGTGACAAGTACAAAACAAAGAGCAATGAGAGAGGTTCAGGAATGAGTGTTACCAACAAATGGGAACAGGTGAGATATTATGTGGAGGAACACTCGACTTTGATTTGAAAATATGGAAAGGGATTGAATAGACAAAGAGTGACAAAAGAAGCAGACAGGATATAGCCTGGGCACAAGAAAAAAAAAGAGTACAGTGTATATTCAGAAGGCAGAGAGCTATAAGAATTCAGGAAGGGGGAAATATGCTATAAGGATGGGGTAGCAGTGGGCTGTGAAAAGCCTTGATACTCAGGTAAAGGAATTTCAATTTTATTGGGAGGCAAATGGGATCCACTAAAGATTTTTTTTAATCCTTTTTTATTTTTTTTGACAAAAAGATATATATGTATATTTAAAACTTATTTCTTACTTATTTCTATTTATCGGTTCTTTTTCTTTTTCTTTTTTAATTTTTATTTGGTCATTTCCAAACATTATTCATTGGAAACCAAGATAATTTTCTTTTCTTCCCTCCCCCCCTCCCTCCACCTCTCCCACAGCCAACATGCAATTCCACTGGGTATCACTTGTGTTCTTGATTCAAACCCATTTCCATGTTGTTGGTATTTGCATTAGAGTGTTCATTTAGAGTCTCTCCTCAGTCATATCCCCTCCACCCCTGTAGTCAAACAGTTGCTTTTCGTCAGTGTTTTTACTCCCACAGTTTATCCTCTGCTTGTGGATAGTGTTTTTTAGATCCCTGCAGATTGTTCAGGGACATTGCATTGTCCCTAATGGAGAAGTCCATTACCTTCGATTGTACCACAATGTATCAGTCTCTGTGTACAATGTTTTCCTGGTTCTGCTACTTTCGCTCTGCATCACTTCCTGGAGGTTGTTCCAGTCTCCATGGAATTCCTCCACTTTATTATTCCTTTTAGCACAATAGTATTCCATCACCAACATATACCACAATTTGTTCAGCCATTCCCCAATTGAAGGGCATCCCCTCATTTTCCAATTTTTGGCCACCACAAAGAGTGCTGCTATGAATATTCTTGTACAAGTCTTTTTCCTTATTATCTCTTTGGGGTACAAGCCCAGTAGTGCTATGGCTGGATCAAAGGGCAGACAGTCTTTTATCGCCCTTTGGGCATAGTTCCAAATTGCCCTCCAGAATGGTTGGATTAATTCACAATTCCACCAGCAATGAATTAGTGTCCCTACTTTGCCACATCCCCTCCAGCATTCACTACTTTCCGTAGCTGTTATGTTAGCCAATCTGCTAGGTATGAGGTGATAACTCAGAGTTGTTTTGATTTGCATCTCTCTGATTATAAGAGATTTAGAACACTTTTTCATATGCTTATTAATCGTTTTGATTTCTTTGCCTGAGAACTGCCTGTTCATGTTCCTTGCCCATTTATCAATTGGAGAATGGTCCACTAAAGATTTTTGAGCAGCTAGATGACATGACAAGCTATCTGGGTAAGAAAGAGAATTCTGGCAGTTGTACAAAGATATGTTGAAGTGGAGAGAGATAGAGCATATATATGTGTTAGGAGGCTATAATAATAATCTAGGCGGGTGGTAATGAGAACCTGTATACAGTGGTGACAGTGGGTATAAAAAAAAAGAGGAGATGGATTTAAGAGAGATGTGGTGGTGATGAATTAGAAAAGCACCTGATAACTGATTGAAGTTCCTGAAGTAAGATCAGAGAAAGCAAAGATGGCTTCTAGGTTGCAAACACTGGGAAGCCAGATGAATGATAGTGGTCCAGATAGAAAAAAAAAAGTAAAGTCAAAAGAAAAAGTTGGTGAGAGAAAAAGATAAGGAGCTTAGTTCTGACTGGAATTAGGTGTTCCAGTGGAACATTCAGGGAGAGATGTGCTAAAGGCAGTTGGAAATGTAGAGCTTGGAGGCTGGAGATAAGAAATTCAGAAGTTAGCAAATTCTTTCATTATAACTTTTCCTTCATCATTTATTGCTAAGAAGTTTCTTTAAAAGAAAAGGTTTGGGCAGCTAGGTAACACAGTGGATAGAGTGCCAGGCCTGAAGTTGGGAGGACGTGGGTTAAAATCTGACCTTAGATGATTCCTAGTTGTATGACCCTGGGCAAGTCACTTAGCCCTGATTTCCTAGCTCTTGCTGCTCTTCTGCCTTAGAGTTAAAGACAAAAATATGTAAGGGTTAAAAAAAAGAAAAACAAAGCAAAGCTGTCTCTTTTTTCAATAGTCTGTATTGCAGTCTAAAGACAAATTTAATTTGAAAATTAGAAGTAAGCTGTTTTAGTCATGCCAAAGCGGTAAGAAGGTCATTTTTTTCATCAACAGAAGTGAGGCAAGTAACAAGTTTGTTTTCTTAGAGGCAAAATAAATACATATAGAAATGCTAATATTTGATTTAATAGAGATCATTCAATTTTAGAGGAAAATAATGGCAAAATAAATGAGTTCTAATATCATAGAGCAAAGTTTTTTGTTTTCAACTCCCTTTTTAAAAAAGCCATTAATTCAGAGAGGTTTTCATTAAAACTCTTTAGTTCAACTCTAAAGATGTGTTTAGATTCCAGGACCTGAGAATGAGTAGACCATTACTAAAGGAAAATAAGAACATTGGGGTCAATAAGGTGATACTAAAGTTCTGAATTAGGGTGGTGTCAATGAGGCGACTAGGTAAATAGGATCCCTAGCAAGTGAATGGAAGATTCATTTGGTAAAGAAACAAGATATTCCCTAAATTTAGCTGCAGGCATAAGCACATGTGAAGGGGATGCTGAGGGTGCCCTAATGTCTCAAAGTAATTGGTATTTAAAAATTTTTTAAATATTTTTAAAGCAAAGTGTAGCTATTATTTAAGTCTACAGGCAAGTATTTATTAACCTCCTACTCTGTGCCAGGGACAGTACTAAACACTAGGGATAAAAAGAAATGTAAAAGACAGTCCCCATCATCAAGGAGCTCATAGTCTAATGGGTGAGACAAGACACAACCATAAATAAAGCAAGATACACACAGAACAAATCAAAGATAATCAATAGAGGGAAGATATTAACACTAGGCTGTTAATTTAAGGAAATTATGTTTTAATGTCTTTCATTTATTTGATAAAAATAATATTCTTTATTCTATATTATATTATATTCTATATTATCTTATATCTAATAAAAATGAATAAATCCAATAAAACTTTAAAAAGGTTTTTAAAAAACAGAATTCTCTTTGTTATACTTTAATGAAACCCTCCACTTTACTGAAAATGTGCTGTATACACCTATGGATACAAATTAGTCATTTCCCTCTTGTTAGCAAGGATTTTAATCGTTTGTCCTTCAAAAATCCATTGTGGCTAATAGCTAATAAATTTGATGAATTTTTCTAGTATCTTTACAGTGATTGGAATTTAATGACCAATTTCTAAGGTTAGGTCATTTGCAAAGCAGAAAAAGAATAGAAATCTGAAGCCATGAAATCTGATTTATAATTCTTCCAACTTCCTGGCCATATGAATAAGGGTCTTAATTTCCCTATGCATAAATTTCCTGATCTATAATATGTTAATATTGCTATTTATGCTATTTACCTGACAAGGTTATCATGAGGAAAGAACTTTGAAAATTACCGAGTTGTATACCAGTGTGAGCAAGAATAAGGCTAGCATTTAATTTTATTTCATGCAACTGTACTGAATTTAAATCCATATAACCTAGTATATTTCTCCCTCTGTAAGGTCATCTAATACAACTGAGTATCCTTGGTATGTCATGTGGCTCAGTTGCTTCTGCATTTTGGTCAAATGCCACTTTTCAAAATATGGGCACATTAACACCTTAAACATGGATTACCTTTCTGGAACATGGCCTTTCAAAAACAGATCAATTGTTCCTAATGCTTCTCAATGTATATTTTCTTTAACTTACTATCATCCTACTTCCAAGGAAAAAAACTTTAATGTCATTTTAGATTTCTTCCAAAAGAGAACAAGCCTGATGAAGCAATCTTTAAGACTCATCATGAGAGAAGCAAGTAATTTTTTCCTCAATTATGGATTCTCTCATTTGAATGATGGTTATTTTAAAATGACAGCTATTTCATGTTAATATTGATATTTTGTAAGGACTAGCATTTAGAATTCCAACTGAGCTTCCAATAAATCATTTCAATGTTTTGAACTATTTTTTCCATTTAGATTTTTATTCAGCAAAGTATCCTTGAAAAGCAACTTTCAGGCACATTTAGAGGTCATGCAGACTTTAACAAGTCTTATACTACTGCAAAAAACAGGAGTAGAGAGGAAATAACTGAAAATGCTAAAGTATGTACAAGGCAAAGTTTAGGGTTCCTAAACTGCTTATTGCACATGAGCATCTAAATAATCAGTCAATTAAGCAAGCAAGCAAGTACTTGTTCATTACCTACTATGTGCTGGGCATTATGCCAATTTTTTATTTTCTTTGTATGTTCAGTCATTTTTCAGTGTCTCTGTAACCTCATTTGGGGTTTTCTTTGCAGATGTTTGGAATGATTTGCCATTTCCTTCTCTGTCTAATTTGACAGATGAGGAAACTGAGGCAAAGAAGTTTAGGTGACTTGCTCACAGTCAATCAAGCTCGTAATTATAGGAGGTCATATTTGAATTTAAAAAGATGGATTTTCTGGAAGGAAGGAAGGAAGAAAGGAAGGAAGGAAGGAAGAAAGAAAGAAAGAAAGAAAGAAAGAAAGAAAGAAAGAAAGAAAGAAAGAAAGAAAGAAAGAAAGAAAGAAAGAAAGAAAGAAAGAAAGAAAGAAAGAAAGAAAGAAAGAAAGAAAGAAAGAAAGAAAGAAAGAAAAAAAAGAAGGAAAGAAGGAAAAAAGAAGGAAAAAAGAAAAAAGAAATGAGAAAAGAGAGGGAAGGAATTAAGGTAGAAAAGGAGGAAAGAAGGAAGAGAGAAATGAAGGAAAGAAGGAAAGAGAAATAGGGGAGAAAAAAGAAAAGGAAGGAAGAAAAAGAAAGAATAGAAGAAGAAAGGGAGGAATAAAGGAAAGAAGACAGGAGGAAAAGAAGAAAGGAAAGAAATAAGAATTGATTAAGTTACTACAATAGTGGCTATACTAAGAGTTTTACAAATATTACCTAATATGATCCTCAAAACAATCCTAGGAGGTAGATACAATTATCATTCCCATTTTATAGTTGAGGAAACAGTTAAGTGACTTTCCCAGTGTCACACACTTATAAATATATGAGGTCAAATTTTAATCAATAGTAATAATCCAGTTTTGTAGAGTCCATTTTCAGAACCTCTCTCACATCTATCCCCTAATCTCTTCTTAAGCAGACCCCAAGCTAGTTCAACACCTCTCATTTGGACTAACACCACAGTCCCATAATTGGGCCCCCTGCTTTGAGTATCTCCTCAAATCCCAGAAAGGTAATGAATACCCAGGATTGGGAAAAGTGTATCTGTCTGGTCATTTAAGAGAAAATTGGTGAGAGAGGAGTTTCATTTGTGTGGTGAGATTGAAAGTCAAGATTGCAAGGGTTAAAAATAAGTGAGAAAGGAAATACCCAAGTGACTCAGTGGATTGAGAAACCCAGACTTTGAGAGGTCCTGGGTTCAAATTTCACTTTAGATATTTCTTAGCTATGTGATTATGAACAAATCATTTAGCCCCGTTGCCTAACCCTTAGTGCTCTTCTGCCTTGAAACCAATAAATGGTATTGATTCTATGATGAATGTAAGGGTTTAAAAATAAGTTAGAAAACTGGTAGAATAAAAAACAGATTTTTTTCAAGGAGTTTGGCAGTAAAAATCAGGAGAGATGTGGAATCATACCTTTAGTGGTAGGGTCTGATAAAAAAAAAATTGTTTTTTAAGAAAGGGGAAACCTATGCCAGGAGACAGGGAAATGTTGGAGATAGGGGAGGAGATTGTGGAGGCAAATCTGCCTGGAGAGATGGGCTAAAGAATATAAGTAGAAGAGTTGTTTTGGGTGAAAGGAGTCTCCTTTTTAGAAAATGGGAGTGATATTATAGATATTGAGAAATGGCAGAGATGAGAAGACAGAACTTTTGATAAAGTGCCTCTCTTTTTTGTTTTTCAGTAAAATATGAAGGTGATCCTGCTAGTAGACAAGAGAAAAAGGCAGTATGGTAAGTTGAGAAGTGGAAAAAAAGAGGTTTGGAACAATCTCTGTTAAGTAAATGCCAATGGGAGTCAATTAAGGAAGAATAAAAGGATTGTGTTGAAATAGAGAGAGGCTTGATAACATTAACAACATAAATTTATAGTGGATCAAGTTAGCAGGGGCACCTAGGTTGCACAATGGGTAGAGTAAAGGGCCTAGAATAAGGAGGAACTGAGTTCAAAATCTAGTTTCAAATGTATTAGCTGAGTGACTCTGGGCATGTCATTTAACCCTTTTCCCCTCAGTTTCCTCATCTATAAAATGAGCTGCAGAAGGATATGACAAATCACTCCAGTATCCTTGCCAAGAAAACTCCAAATGGGGTCAGGAAGAGTCAGACATAATAGAAAAAAAACAACTGAATAACAGACAGAAATTGAACAACAAAAATAAGTTAATAAGGTTGGATGACTTTCTCCAGCTCCACTAAGAAGCACATGAATGGGAAAACAAAACAAAGTAGAAAATTGGGTGGAATTTTCATTTTCCAAAAAGGTTCCCTCCCTATTTCCTATAAACTCTTTAGATAATTAACTCCATACGTATGGTTAAGTGTGCTTTAAGTTTAAAATTTTTTTTATTCCTATCATAATATATCTTTAATTTAAGGGAGATAAATCTACAGCCTATGGGGTAGGTAGGTAGCTCAGTGGATTGAGAGTCAAGCCTGGAGATGAGACATCCTTGGTTGACATCTGACCTCAGCCACTGCCTAGCTTTGTGACCCTGGGCATGTCACTTAACTCCCATTGCCTAGCTCTTACTGCTTTCTGTTTTAGAAACAATACATAGTATTAATTCCAAAACAGACAGTAAAGGTTTTAAAAAAATAAATCTTCAGTCTAAATCTTTGTGATATAGTAATATACTCTAATATCATGATTATCTTTTCAGAAATAGATAATGAAAAACATCCTGAAGATAATTCTTTTATTTATCTGAGAGTTCATAGTCTATATCATTGGCTCAAGGCAGTAATGCTTAAAGGTAGCTTTTAAATGTATACTATCAAATCATTGTTTTATCTTGCATACTATAGATTTACCCCAGTACTTGTGAGTCAACATGTAAAACATTCTTACCAATTATGGCACCAAAATGCTGATATCTGGGTTGGGGTGTGTGTGTGATATAATATAAAATATTTCTAATACTTCATTGAAACCTACTTTTCACTTGAATGAAGAAGTGGGATATTAGGTATTATCTCTGAAATTTATCATCTTTGAGAGTTGCCTAGGGCAGTGAGTGGTATCAAAGTGAGGGGAACCACTAAATGGTACAAAAGGATCCCCTTATAACTGAGAAAATCATGTATTAATGTTATCTATATTTTATTTTATTTTTATTTACTTCATCAGGTGTTTCCCAGTTATATTTTTACCAAATGCGGCAGCACTGGGTTATGGACTTCATGTGGCCAGGGGCCATGTATTTGTCACTCTGGCAGAGAAAGCGGTGTGTGGAAGAGACTTGCTCAGAGTCACACAGTCAGCACGTGCCAGAGAGGATTCAAGAACTGTAGGTCTTTTTTGCTTTGAGAATGGTTCTCAATCAATTATGCCATGTCACTTTTTTATTATGGTCAAAATGCTTTCTATTTGTTAAAAATACAGATTGTACTCTCGCCATGAAAATTCATGTAACTGTTGTTTGTAACCAAGGAGACATTCTTCTTTTTCTAGCAGGCAATGGAATAAGGGGAGATACTGTTGTTTCTGAGCAGATCTGGGATCAGAAGGCCATCTGAATATTTTTTAAACTTTCCGTGTAAACATGAAGTGGAGATTTTTGTGGACTTTCAGATGAACAAGAGCCACACAGCAGTGTGAGTGAAATGCTGCTGGGGTAAGAGAAGACAGCTGCAAACTATTAAGCTAGCTAGCTCTTCAGAAAAAAGAGAGGGGATAAACTCAATAGATGAGTTCAGCTGACAGGTGGCTGGGGCCACAGATGCACCTGGCTGAGATTTGGAAATGGTGATTGATGCTACTAATGGGACCTTCAAGTAGGGACTTGTAGCAGGAAAACTTGACTATTCAGCTCACAGTAAAAGTACTGTTTCCCTTCCATGGTGACAGCCTCAAAACTGCCTATGACTCATTTTCTCAAATCCTAACTCCAGCCAAATTGATCTACTCCCAATCCAGACTACTCCCTCCACTAGCATGACTTTCTGTGATTTTGCTTATATTATTACCTTTTCTTAGAAAGTCCTTCCTCATCTCATCTTGGCCTATAAAAATTCTTGTTCTTGTTGTTCAATCATATCTGACTCATCACGACCCCTGTGCTTTCATGGCAAAGATTCTGGAGTGGTATGTCTTTTCCTTCTCCAGTACATTAAGGCAAACAGAGGTTAAGTGACTTGGCTAAAGTCACACAACTAGTAAGTATCAGCAAATAGATATGAACTCATGTCTTCTTAATTCCATGTTCAGCAGGCAGTGCTCTAACCACTGAACCATTTAGTTTCCCCATCATATAACTCCTACCCATCCTTAAAGACCCAACTCTAAGTCTTCCAAATATATTCTACAAAAAGCTCTCTCTTTTCATAGACACCATGGGACCCATTTTTCAGATGAAGGAATTATGGTTTAGAAAAGTTGTCACTTGTCTAAGGTGATAACTGCTACAGTATCAAAGGCAGAATCCGAATCCCTCTCTTGCTGATTCCAGGTATCACATTCTATTCACTGATCCACACTATACCCTATCTTTGTACCTTTTTATTATTATGTTTTTATCTTTCTTCTTTTTTTCTTGCCAGTTTCTAACTTGTCTTCCCAAATAGCTTATGTTGTCTTTGTTAGCATTATGATCACTGGCATTGGGACACAGAAATAGTCCCTTTATTTATAGGTAGACAAGGTTCTGGCAACTGATAGCCTAGGAGCCCACTTTCCCCTAAAATCACCAATACCCAGTTGTTTCAGCAAGCCCAGCATTATGCCTGGACTCAGTCTGGCCCTTAATAAAATAGAGGGTCTAGGTGGGCTCATGAGTAATTCCAGTTTTCAGGACACAGACTACAGGGAATATTTTCTCTGGGAAAGGGACACTTTCTCCTGACAAGGGGCACTACACCCAACTCCAGATACCAGGAGTAGGACTGTGTTATAGTGAATGGAGACCTGTATAAGCTTTACCTCAGATTTATAAACTGTGTCACCTAGATAATCATTTAACTTCTCCAGGTCTGTTCCCTCATCTATCAAATGAGGGGTTTGGATTTGATGGCATCTAAGGTCAATTCCAGCTACAAACATATGATCTGATGGGGGTCAGACAACCAACTGCTGCAAGGTTTAATTAGGGAGACAATTTCCTACTGTACAGCATTTCATTATACTGAGATGCAATGAAGTCAGGCTTGTTTGAAAGGTAGTAACCAACGATAGGCTGGCCACCCTCATTGGCTCTTATATATGTGTGCCTTTTGAGATAGGGAGAGGCTTTACTTCTATCCTAGAGTTTTCAACTTCTTTTGATCAACAACGGATCAACAGGTTTCAATAGTTCCATTGTGTATTGAATTCTCTATTACAAATAGGCATCCTGATGCTTAAAGGGATAATAGCACCATGGTCAGCAGTCAGATCTTGTCTAGGGTCAGCACCATGATTACAACCATAATCTTAGAACTGAAATGAACCTTAAATAGTTTAGTCCAACACCCTCACTTAAAAAACAAACAAACAAAAATCACACTTACCTTTTGTCCTAGTATTAATTCTAAAACAGAAAGGTGACAAGGGCTAGGCAATCAGGAGTAAGTGACTTGCCTAGGATCATCCAACTAGGAAGGAAGTGTCTAAGGTAAAATTTAAACCCAGATCCTCCTGACTCTAGGTGTGGTGCTGTATCTATTTTGCTACCTAGCTGTTCCTCCCTCACATTAATATATTTGAAAACTAGAGCACAGAGAGTCTGATTGTAACAATTCCTAAAGTTTCAATGTTGTGATACAATAGTGATAGACTGGTAATGCTAGTTAGAAGACTGTGGGTGGTTGGGTTAATTCATACTCACGGTTTTTTAGAATATCATATTAGTGGAATTAATATAGAGGTTGGGATTAAAATTTTTAGCACTGTAGAAGATTAAGATTTTGGAAGTGATCATTTCTGTGAGTGTTGTCCCACTTCTGACATATTTGGAATATTACATTCAGTTTTGAGTGCCCCATTTTGTGTAGGAATTTAATAAGGGAAGAAAGCAGCATATTATAGTAGAGAGAGACTACGCCTAAAGGCAGGAAAGACCTAGGTTCAAACCCTACATCTGACACATACTGGTTTTATGACTCTGGGTGAGTCATTTAACCATTAAGTGCTCTAGGTAAATTTCTTTAAAAAACTTTTCTTAATTGAAAATTTTAACATGTCAATACAATTTTTAGTTAATCATTTTTAGCATTTTGTAATCCCTGTTTTCTCCTCCCCCTCTCCTTCCCAAGAAGACATATGTTATAATATAATACATGTTACTATGTTCATCATATTGTGAAAGAAGACAAGCATTGCTTACACTAGAGAAAAATATTTTAGCATTCAGACTCCTTCAGTTCCTTCTATAGCAATGGATACCCCTTTTCATCATGAATCCCTTGGAGTTAGTTGTCTTGGATCTTTGCATTTCTGATAATATAGTTGGCATTCACAGTTGATCATTGTGTATTATTGTTGTTAGGGTGTACAATGCTCTTCACAGAATTTCTTAGGGCAGAAGCTAGATGATTGCTTCTTGGGGATATTGTAGGAGGGACTTCTTTCATATATAAGGTATATTAAGGGCCCTTATAATTGAGAGGACTGAGGATACCTTATAGAATGGAGATCGTTTCCCTAATTTTTCATTCTACCACTTCTTGAATTATTGAACAACTCCCATTTGTCTATTATGAAAGGGTCTTCTGGTTGACCACCTTCTTATGTGCCTGGGTTTTATCTACCAGAATACTCTGTGAGAGCAGTGGTGATGGTCAATGGATCAAAGGTTTATTGTCTTAGAGTGCTACAAGGGACCTAATTTAGTTTAGCTCTCTAATATTATAGGTGATTAGAAACCTAGAGAAGTTAATTAACTACCCACAGTCACACTGGTAATAAATAACAGAGTGAGATTCCTTCAGGTCTTTGATCTGTTTTATGTTTCTTTCTATGTAACCATGTAGTTTTCAAGTCACTTTAAAAATACAGTGTCATTCTCTTAAACATTAAAGTTGGTAGAAAATACTTTCAATCTTCAGGAAGCTCAATGACATCTAAGCACAGCCAGAGGAAAACATCTTTGAGGTCCCTTCCAGGTCTGTGGCTAATACTATGACATGATTTTTTCCCAAACCAGAGTTAACCTGAGGCGCTGATATCTTTGAACTGCCTCTTCATTAATGGTCAATTCAATGGCACTCTACCAATCTCCAATGGAGGAAGGGATTTTTCTGTCTCTTCTTTCTCATTTCTCCTCTTCCTTTCCATTCAATTTCCCTCTTCCTTCTGCCTCCAGAGGCATTCAGTGATACCCTGCAACTTTCATTGTTTTACCATGAGAGTGACATGTAGGGATAAAGGGGTTGCTGACCCTCATTCTGGACACACTTCACTCCACTGGATATTTCAAACACATTTCACAGTGGCTGAGAGCTTTTAGAAATTGTATTTTTATTTAATCTTCTGAACTCCCAGCCTGCTTACGTAAGCAAATTTGGGCACTCGGAGGCATTTTCTTTGAGGATGCCTTCCCTGTTATTTGAAGAGAGAGTATATTTGCTTGTATTAGGCTTCAACTCAGGACCTGGGTTAGTTTGGTTTCCCAAGTAAATAGACATAGGACATATGCCAAAAAAGCATGGATCAAAACCTTTCCCTGGCTGTTAGACTCACAGAGAAAACTGGTTTCCTCAGGCCTATACCCCCAAGGGAATGGGGTCTAATTAGGCAACTTGAGATCTCAACAGACGTGGGCCTAGTGGTTTTAGTGTTCTCCTCTTCATGTGTTAGCCAGCACTAAAATATCATCCCCATTTGCCACAGCAAGGGAGAGTGACTGACTGGTGGGAAGCTGGACTTCTGCAGAAAAAGTAGTTAGCTTAGTACAAGTCTTTTCTCTGGCAGGGTAATAGTGGAAAGGAGTTCCCTGCACCTGTAGGTACAATGCCAGGCTAGAAGGAGGCACAGAGCCATTAAAGGAAGATTTTTGTAAACACAGACATTTACTAAAATACTTAAAAAGCCTACTCTTCCAATATTTCTCTCTCTTTTTTAGTGGCAGTTGTTATTATTTTTGGGTGCAGAGGCTCCCAATGCCTGAGGCTTCTTCATTCACAAGATCTCAGCTGGTTGGGGAAGAGTGGAAATTTCCACACATCATTTTTTGGTATGTAAAATTCCAGAAGTAGAGGACTTTCAGAGTTCAGGACTTTGGGGTTGATTAAAATGCATAGCTTTCTGAAAACTCTTGCACATTTTGGGCTAATTTTCATTCTTTCTCTATGATCCAACTGGGCCAACATGATTCATTGAGTTCTTTATGAATTAAGGAGCTATAAATTACAAAACTTTCCTTTTAATATTCATTATCTTTCACAATATATAGCTAAACAGTGGATCATGAAAGAAATTTTCCTGTTGGGTGATTTTTCTTTCCCATTTCCCTTCTTCTTTCACTAGTAAACAGGGGGATAACACTTCCTAGGAATGTCCTAAGGATTGGGCAGTTCCCTGAAATTCTCTGAAAATGGAAAGTATTGGGCATTGTCTAGACTTACTATCCTACCAACCACCATGTTTCTAAGGTCAATTTTAAGGGAGATAGTAAGAACAAATAACCCATATTTCAGAGTGTAAAGGACAAAACAGGAAATTCATCTCTGGGAAGCTTAGTCTGAGGTTTCATTAGGGACAATATCACTTGCTAGCTGTCTGCAAGGCAATCAATCCCTTTATTTAGTATGATGGGCCAGCTAAATGTGCTTTCCATCTAGCCTTTGAAAACAAATGGCTCTGACTATAGTGATAAGAAATAAAAAGAGGTTAATATCTTTGTGTTGATAAATCTTTCCATTCCTTTCATAGCAGGCTATCTGAAATAATTTAAGCTACTTGAGGTCAGGGACTATTCCATTTTTAGTCTTGGTATAATCAGTATCTAGCACAGTGCCTGGAACATTGTAGGTGAGTAATAAATGCTTTTTGATTGATTGAAACAAAGAAAAGAATGGCTTGAAGGGTTGTGTGATGAAGCTTCAGCTTTACTGATCTTCACATGGTAATGTATCAAGGCTTTTTACCATCCTGGTTGCCCTCCTCTGGATGGTCTTGATTTTATCATTAGAGGACAGGGTTTGGACCTCTCTATGACATCTGTTGTACTCTAAGTCAGGCATTTTAGTGAAGAAATGTTCAACTTAAACCATGACACAGTGTCTGATTGTAACCTACTCTTAATGGCTTTCTATGGGGCTTATGGGATCTTTGTCTTTGGAGTCACATCTTACATAGTTGTTTTGTAATTATCATCATTTCTCAAATGAGAAAACTACATATAATAATATAGGTCTTCAGCTTCAAGTCTTAGAAAGTTGCCTCTCTAAGACTTTCCCATAAAACCAGCATGTATTAGAGGTAGGGTTTAGATCCAAGTCATCTGGCTTAGAAGAGAGTTCTCTGGCCCCCACAATATGCTATGACTCTCACCCTTATCAATGTTCTACCTAAAATGTGCTACTGAGAACTAAACACCATACTCCAGGTATATTTTGAACAGAGCAGATACAGCTGGACTACCCTACTGATTTATAATGAAAATGTAATCAACCATAAGTTAGGCAGTCTTACTTTTGAACCTATCTCTGTTTTTATTGATCTTATCAATGTCTGATCAGTCACTTAAGCTCATCTAGCATTTTTTTCATTTTTAAAATGATACATTTGGTCTAGATCATCCTTAAGATTATTTCTAGTAAATGGCTAGAAAACCAAGAAGACCTGGGTTCCTCCTGCCATGTAGTAGCTGTGTGACATTGGCCAAGTCACTTAATCTACCAATACTCTCTAATATATTTTGGGTGGTTTTCTCACCCAAGAGTTTTCCTATACCATTGCAATTAAATGCCTTTTAATACTTTATCCTTTAAATCTCAGGATGTTAATATAACAGGCTATTTCTACACCAGGATGGGGTCTGGAAAAAATCTGCCCTCTCAGCTGTATGCTAAAAAGTTTTATTTTAGGCTTAGAACCAGCAACTGGCTAAAATCAGTGAGTAGCAAAGTTGTGTATTGGCATAAACTAAGTAGTTTAGTGTATGAAATGTCATAGAAATATATCCATTCCATATGTACATATATGTTGTAGCATAGCTGTTCAGAGTATCATTCTAAAGGCACAGATTCAATAAACCCATAGAAATCCAGTTTGAGTAAGTTACAGTCACACCCTCTATCATGGTTTGAGTTGAACATTTCTCTAAGAATGGCTGATTTAGTGTACAATGGTTGTAGCTGGCAGCTGTCTTACATCCTACTGAGAAGCAAACAACCACCCTCTCTTCAGTCAAGCAACTGACCACCCAGGCTTGCCAAAGAGTGAACAAGAGCTGAAAGGGGACAATTTTATTTTCAAGCATTTATTAGTACTGGGGAGACGAAAGTAAAATTCAGAGCTATTTTTCAAAAGAGCAGTGCACTGTCTCCTTTTTTAAATAAACAAACCCCTCTTTGAATAAGAAAAATGGGTTGCCAACAGACCCAGGCATGGCCAAAAATGTGAAATAGACAAAGTTTATCTTGAGGACCTTTTTTACCTCCTTCATTATCTTCCTCTGTCCCAAACCAGGTGCCCATGGTTCTCAAGCAGATTTTCTTTCCCCCCAGTAAGCTAATCTATCAAATTTATTCATGTTATATGAGGGTCTGAATATAGTTTTTACTTTGGAGGCTAAACTATTTTCATTGTAAAAATAACCTGGAGGCAAGAATGGCTCTCTAATGATAAAAATGTGGATACTGGTAGGTCATAAGGAGAGAACCTTCCTGTGCTTCTCAAATCACACTATGTAGAGAAGTTATTCCCTTAGCTACATTCCATCCTTCCTTCCCTTTTTAAAGCCTTACTTTCTTTGTATTAATTCTAAGACAGAAGAGTGGCAAGGACTAGGTAATTAGGATTAAGTGACTTGCCCAGGGTCACATAGCTAAGAAATATCTGGGGATAGATGTGAACCCAGATCATCCTCTCTCCAAGCCTGGCACTCTATCCACTCTGCTACTTAGCTATCCCTCCTTTACCAATCAATATATAGTATTGGCCTCAATTTTTTCTTTCTTTAAAAAAGTAATTAGTTTTTTTAATTACCAATTTTCCCCCCTCTTTCTCCTATCACTCCTATTGGGGAAAAAGGAAAAAAATACCCTTTGTATAGTCAAGCAAAACCAATTCCTACATTGATCATGTCCAAAAGAAATAGATTTCTTAATATGTAACCTAAGTCTATTACTTCTTTGTGAGGAAGTAACTAGCATGTTTCTGAAGACTTTGGTCATTGTGGTTGACTAAAGTTATTACATATTTCAAAGTTGTTTGTCTTTACAATGTTGTAGGTATTATATAAATTTTTAAATTGCTCTGGTTCTCTTGACTTTGCTTTTATCAGTTCACATAAGTTTTCTCAAGTTTCTCTGAAACCATTCCCTTCAAAATTTATTAGAGCACAAAAATATTTCATTACATTAATATACCATAATTTGTTCAAACTTTCCTCAATTGATGGGTGCCTCCTCTGGCATTCAACTTCCCAAACTCTATTGGTTTCTGAATATATGTGTATGATTATTTTCTTTTGTGCTTATGAATTCTATGCCTATGTGAATATACATTTTGTCATGTTAAATAAGCTTTCTTCAGTATGTAAAATCTAATTAAGTCAATTCTTCCCCAAACTTGGGTCTATTCACATTAAAAATATAAGACATACCAAAATATTCAGTTTTTATATAGCTACTGCCACAACCTTACTCTAATTTCACATAATTTCATGGATAAATCAGAAATTTAGCAAAACATTTTGATTAAAGACCTTATGAAAATACAGCTTTTTATTGAAAGCTTTTTAAAAAAAGTATGTATATATTTGTGTTTAACTCAAAGTCCCAAGTGTATAAGAATATTTTTCAGAAATAAATCATGTTGTTCATTGCTTGATATAAAAAAAGAGAATGAAATTGAACATGTGACCAAGAACATATTATAGACAATGGAACTTTTAAAGGTACGAATCCTTCTTTTAAAATATCATAGAAAAATTCAGTCTCTTCTTTTTTTTTTAGCACATTTCACTTGTTTTCTATCCTTACTTGGTTAAGAATGATTTAGTAGGAAGATTGCTGCCCTGATAAAAGACTAGATATAAGGCAAAGATAGTTGCAAGATAAGGCTGTTATGCTGCTTCTTTCACTAAGTAGCTTGTGCCTTTGGGCAAATCATTTAATTTTTAAGTCCCACTTTCTTAGTCTATAAAATTCAGAGATCACTAGAGTAATTCTGTGATTATAATATAAAATCACTTAATCACAGAATTTGAGAATTGGACAAATTGTCAATGGCCATCTTGCCCAACACATAGACAAAAGATCATTTCTCTCATCCAGGAGGCTTTTGTAAGAATCAATTGTGTATTTAAATATTTAGAAAGTAGAAAATATTATATACATTTCAAGCATTATTGAAGATCATATTTAATGCAAATGGTAAATGAAAAATGTTTCTTTTATAAAAAATGTTTTCACATAGAAAGATGATGCCTCTTAATGATTCACAATTAATAGAACACATTCTTTAGTTTCTTTTCCAGAAATGATGGTATATTTGGACTGATAGGAGCTATATTCCCTCATATGATTTATCTTTTAAACAATAGGTAGGTTCTAATGATTGCTAATTAAGTACAGGAGCAAATACAGACATTTGATCTATCATGTTCATCTCAATAGTATCATGTGCCAATTAGCTGAATGAACAAGTTTCAGTCTCATCATTCTTATATACCAGTAAGATCTAGAAGAGGGTATACAATGCCTTTCCACTTCATTTTTACTAACATCTAATTTTTAGACATTCAGATAGTTTTTAATTTTAAATGATTTATAAAGGTGAGAGTCAAGGCAAATTATAGAACTGGTAAATACTGTATGGTGTAGCTATGTCCAAAATTTACATCAATGCAAATCCTGTAGCCTAGAATTTTGAGTCATAAGAAAGTCAAGTTTTCATGAAGATGGAAATCCTATATTAGGATTTCTTACAGTTGACTTATGCCCGATTTTGAACTTAAAATTTATCTTGTGAACAATCCAAGTGAAAAACCAAAGCTACTTTTTTTTTTTTAGAATATGGTAAATTATGTTCTGGGTCAACTGAAACAAATGCATTTTGCTAGTGCTAGGATGGAGCAAAGGAGGGTTTCTGGAATTCCACAGTTGATTGACAGAACTGGAATGGCAGTTGGAAGAGCAAGGGCTGATGGGACAAGAATGGTGGGCTGGGGACATTCTGACCCCTGGGTCTTCTGTCTCAGGACTGAGAGCTGAAAGGTCCAGTTTCTGAGTGACTGAAGGAACCCCTGAAGCCACAAGTGAAGACTATGATACCTGCTTTTACTCCTGAAGCTGTTAACTCTCCAGAAATCCTTCTACTGTTTCCTCCACCTGCTACAAAGATCACAGACCCTGAGGGAGGTGCTGGCTAGGACTCTCTCTCTACCAGAGCCCAGTCCTCCTGTTTTATCCTTGCTACTCTGAACTGTTTCAAGACTAGTCCTACAAGATATACTAGCATTTAGGTTGTAAAAAGGGCAGTTAATTGGGAAAGGGGCAGAAACATCCATGGGCACTGACATTGGCTCCTTGAACCAACTACTGTGGGGATAATTTGTCAGGGTTACCTCTACTCACTTCTCCTCAACCCATTTACCTGATCCTTTCAATAAATCCTTTAGTTAACAGTCAGATCTTTGGTTGGCCTAATTCAATAACAAGAATGGTTTTTAGGTAAGCTTTAGGTCAGTCCTTCTGTGGTGAGGCCAGACAAGGCCTGCCACATACCTCTTTTGGCAAGAGTGATACAGATACCTTCCCTTGTTGCTGCTGACAGGGGGAGACTGACATATCATCCCCTTAGCCATTGCTCCAAAAGGGACTCAATGGATATTGTCTGTTTGATACCTCTAGAGAAGTTTAGAGAGAGGAATTATCTTTCCCTCTCAGAGTTTACCTCAAACCCCTTCTCCTGTTCATCTTAGGGAGAGAGGTCCTGCCATTTGCCCTCTCCCAATAGAATTTACCTTGGCCCCTGTTCCTGATCACTTGGTCCTCTCAACTCCCCATTGGTATAATACCTCAACCAGTGAGGCAAACCATTATTATTATAAGAAAGAATCTTCCTTTCTCCACTAGGCACTTTAAATCAGTCAACATCAAGCAATTATTATGTGTTCCTAAGATAGAGAAGCAGCTTGACATAATGGAATATATACTGAACTAGGAGAACTCTAGCTTTGCTTTGTGAATTAGGAAAGACAATTAGAGTTGAAGCTACAATTTGCTCATCTGTAAAGTGGGGAAGATAACATGAACTTTTAATTCAGAGGGCTATTGCTATATAAATATAAGTTGTTGTTTTTGTTATTGTTATTCCAGTGTTATGATTGGTTATAAAAGAAAGAGACAAAAGGGCCTTTACCATAAATGAGCTTACAGTTGAATGTAGAGAGCTCATGATATAATTTTATATGTAAAACTACTTACTAGATATCGCTCTTCCTGTCTCATGCTTGGTGTGCGGATCATATGGTTCTGTTCCCCTCTCCAGTCGCCAAATCGACGGAAAAAGTAGTTTGATAAAAATCTGTTGACAGGATCTCTGATAATGTTGATGTATACAGGTTGGTCTCCTCCAAATCTAACAGAAAGAAATACAAGGATATCATGAGAAGCTATTGTCACTTCACTGAGAAAAATTAAAACTATTTTAGAAGATGTTTCTTCTTCATATTTTGATGTATTGCTGTAAGATGTTCTAACCTGTTAAAAGTTCTAATGATTGTTCAGAAAGAAAGAAATCATGGTGAGATTCATAACACTCTGGTACTATAGTCCCTTCCACATCCAGGGTCCTATCAACCTTAAAACAAAATACTGTTTTATCTCTAAGATGAATGTGTCATCTACTCACTCAGGTTGGAAAATGAAATAAAAAAGTCACTGGAGGAATAAAAGAAATTGTGGTGTCTACAATGCATTTTAATTCATTTCACTGTACTTCAAAGCACCCTTGATATTTCAGGACAGCCATCTCACTTACTTGAAAGTGTTATTATAAAGTTCAAGTGAAATAATCACTATCTTGAAAAGCATTTAGTAATAAGAATTAAAGTTTGTCTTGAGAACTTCTAATCCTTGTTGTTTACTCTCTTTTCAGTGAGGAAAACATTCATTTAGCCCCAGGAATTCCCCAATCTATCCTTACAAAGAAACTGTCAGTCAGGATTCAATAACACCTCAATGTATTTTAGTTTGATACATTACACCCTTTGCATAAATCTTATTTTTCAAAAGGATCACAAGAAAAGTGATGAATTTCTAATATTGGTCCTCCAAATAGGAGATCTTTGCCTAATTCCAAGAATTGGTATTCTGTTTTAAGAGCTGAGCTACATCAATACTGAAAATCAGTAAGTTAAACCAAACTAAATCAATTGCCACAATAAGGAGGCCAGAAGAATTTCAAAACTTCCTTGCCATGTAGAGAGATATGGAAGCAAATAGCAGTTCTGGTTTAAAATGCAAATTCATTTATCAAACACTACAGAGGAAAATTGGTAACAATACTGCCTAAAAAATCAGCCCAAAAAAGGAGGTAAAAACAAATGTATAAAAATCTTAGTATGAAACCAAGTCATAGAGCATTCAGAGAGAAAGTTGGTAGTGGAAAATAAACAAACAAAATGAAATTGATCTGTTGGATTTTCTATAATAGTCTATTTTTTATCATCAATGAGAGTGGATCTGATGTACCTCAGTCTCTACTATGTTAGAAATGGTGTTTAGAAAATGAAATCAGAAAGATATGGAGGCAACCTGATCATGAAAGTACTAAGGCATAATTATAAGAGATATTTCAGGGAAGATAAGATACCAAAAAATTTTAAAGATAAATGATTTAATAATTATCTTATATGAACACTTTCCAGTTTTTACAAAAATCTTCAAGAAAAATAGAGAAGATAAAAAAGTTATTAGGGGAACACATAAGTAGAGGAGTGTTAGTACTACTACTACATTAAATTTTATGTATGTTTTTAAAGATTTACATGATATTCTTTTTTCATATACATTGCCATATTCTAGTTCCTATATGAAAATATTGATGTTTGTCAAGTTTACACAAAATAAAAGGAAAAAATTAAAACTCAGCCCCTCCATAGGAAGAGATAACTAAATCTATTTCTTTTGTATATCTAAAGTTTCTATTAATGAAGTAAATCCTTATTCATGACTTAAATTCAATCCTTGTAAGAATTATACGCACACACCCATACATACTCACACACACACACACACACAGAGGGTGTTCTTAATGAAAACAGAATCAGTAGGAAGTCTCTTGAAAATTATTTTCTACAGTAAGCCTCCTTCTTATCAGCACAAAACTGACTATACAGTGAAGAGAATATAAGATATGCCTGTGTTTCTTGTTTGTTGCTTATCAAAAAACAAATAAACAAAAAACAGAAGTTTGACTCACTGTAGCAAGTTGTAGCATTAAAGACTCTCCTCTACCAAGGTCTCTTCCATCTGTTATGTTAAGAATAATTTCCTCCAAATTAAACCATAGACTATTCAAGAGCACTTATTTTTAATATTAAGTGAGACGTAAAATAAGAAGAGGAATGTTTTGCCAAAATTCTACTCCATTGTCCTGGAGAATATTCTGTATGAGATCCAAAAGGAAGAGAACATTTTTATAAATGGTGAGGTTTTTAGATTTTTTCTTTTTACCAATGACATTTTACTTATTACACCAAATCCCAGAACACTGTAAGACCTCCCCAAAGATAGTCACAAGCATTAATAAGAGTTTAGCCTAAGCCATTCTTACAAGAAAACTAAATGCATATTTATCCAAACTATGAAATATGTTTGGAAGTCTGGTTTATCAAGTTAGTATGTATTCCTGGTGCAGTTGTTTCACATGGACAATGACGTACTAAAAAAATGAATAGAAGGAAAAGAGTAAGCTAGATGGCATTTGGGAAAGTGTGAAATGCTTTGAGTAATTCCACATTGCTCTCTAGTGCAATCATCTTTTTACCATAAATGTTTCAGGAGTTGGGAGAGAACCATATAGTAATGAATCTTGGAACACTATGATCATAATTAAAGCGATGTATGATCCAAAGGTAATAGAAAGATGTATAGTGGACACAAGCTAAAATCTATTTTCAATGATACTCTATGCCCAATAAATGGCATATGGGACATCATATAGGAAATATATAATCTGAAAAGAAAGTATATCGATCATGTAATGAGAGCAAGCTATGACAGAATCTAGTCAGAATCCTCTGCTAGTACCTATGAAATATGAAACGATCTAGAGGAAGGCCTGTTACACATTGGGTACATCCTCTGTGGAATATCCATGGGGAACTATGGCAAGAATCGCACAGGATGAAAAGACATTTATTGTACTTAAACCCAACAAACATCTGTTAAGAGCCTACCAGGTGCAAAAGACTGGTAAGTAAATATAAAATGAAGTACTTTTAAGGAGATAGAATAACAAATGGGAGAATCAGAGAAATATCACAGAGGAGGAGGCAACTTATCTTGGTCTTGAAGGAAAACAAGGATTCTGATTGAAGTTCAGAGCAAACACATTCTAGGTTTGGTTGATTACACAGAACAGAAGAGGGAGAATTATGTTTGGGGGATAGCTAGTAGTCTAGTGCAGTTGGAACACAGTGTCCACAAAGGGGAATAAAGTTAAACAAGGGTGGAAGTGTAGACAAGATGCTGGAGCATTTTAAGTTACAGTGTGTTAAGCTTTTATTTTATCCAAAAAGCAATCAGGAGCCACTGATGATTTTTGAAAAGGAAAATGTGTGCCTTAGGAAGACTGTTTTTTCTTCTTTCCACACAACAGTGTGCAAGATGCATTGGAGAGAGGAGAAATTGGAAATGGAGCTACAACCTACTCCAGTAGAGGGAATACCTTCATTGACTAGATCACAGATCCATGTAGTATTGAAACATGATAATTTAGTGTGTTAGGTATTTTGGTGCTTAGAGGTACCATTCAAATCACACCAGACAGGTTACTTTCTCTTCAACTTATCCTGCTGATACCCAGAGCATATGTTTATTACATATGCATAAGATTAATGATAAACCTGAAATCAATTCTATGAGGCACCAAGCACATTCTGTATATATCTTACCCATTTAATTAGGTTATGCTTCAAATTTTATGGCACACAAACTAGATTCACAATCCTAGGTAAATCAGAAGACCAAGCACATAGTATTAAAGTGAATGGAAATAGCTAAGCAAACATGCTGCATGGCTAACAATAAAATCCTGCATTTGTAGACTTCATATGAATAATGATCACTAAAGTTAATTGCAGGCTCACCTCAAGAACCATTGGAGACTAAAAAATAAAGTGAAGTAGTGTCAGGGAATTGATGATCCAGTTCCTATATTCAGCAATCATACTTGGTCCCGCAAAGGGCTTGTCACTACAGAGGTTAAAGCCTCTTAAGCATCTGGATGATTCACTCATGTATATGCATTATAAGCAAATGGGTTAATCTTCCAAGTATTTGGATATAATATCCCAATGAAGGCATTTGGGGAGATGTTTAAGAACTTGTTGTCCAGGGTCAGAAGTCAGACAAAGATGTATTTTTCTCTATAGAAACATCTATATAAATAAATAATTGATTGAGGCATTCCTCTTTCCTGACTCTATAAACAAACATCTTTCCTCATCAGCTAATTTTGCTATTCAAATAATGGCTAACATTTATACAGTGCTTTATATCATGTAAAGCATTTTACATATGTTATCTTTGATCCTCACAAAAAGAGAGGTGCTATTATTAGCTCCCATTTAACAGATTGTAACCTGAGGCTGAGAGAAATAAAGTGACTTGCCACAATCACATAGCTAGTGTCTGATGCAGAATTTGAACCCCAGGACTTCTTGATTCCAATGCCAGCATTCTAATCAATCTGCCTCCTAGCTGCTTCAATTTCCTATTAAAGTAAAAAAAATCCTGCAAATTTGAAATGAGACAAATTCCAAACCTAAGTCTGTCAGTAATTTAACTCCCGGTTTCATTAACACAAATTTTTATGGACAACTTTTCTTTTTCTTATGTTTGGTCTTCTAACATTCGTCAAACTGATCCTTTTTTCCCCTCGAGCTTTACTTTTTTCTTTTAATTCATTTTCCTTTAGATGAGTCACTGTTCTTTAAAAAGTCAAATGTGGGTTTATTTCATTACACTTATATACTAAACTTAGGTACTCTGGTGCAATTATTATTTTTTCTTGGTTGAATTTTCTTTACGAAATAAGTAGAAAGAAATAATCCACAGTCCTGGATTAGAATTTATTCATTGTTACTAGTTCAATTAATAAATATAATTGAGCCAGGAGTAGCTTATATGGTTATATTCTAAAAAAATAGAACCATGGAGAAGTATTTGGGGTATAATCTTACTAAAATCCCAAATACACAGTATATAATAGAAGAAAGAACACTGGATTTGGCACTGGAGGAGGACATGGGCTTGAATGCAGCTTAGGTGTATAAAACCTCTGGCACCGTGGGCAAGATAGTTTGCCTCCCTGGGCTTTGGTATTCTTACTTGTAGTATGAAGGAATTGGGTTATATGACCTTCAAGATTCTTCTAGCTCTAACTTCTAGAAGAGCTATATATGTTCTGGGTTAGTTATCAAGGTAATCCATTTACATTACAAAAAGCATAATTCAATTTCATTTGCTAATAAAGATGCAGTTATACTTCCCAAATTTCAAATGGATCATGTTCAAAAATTAATTTATAAATTGGGTATTTGGAAATTGAAATATATTTCATAATATAAACAATATTATAAATGGTCATTCAGTTTCTAGTCCAACCTACAAATCTTGCTTAATCCATAATATAGCTAAAATAGTTATAATGATAGTCTAGAGATTCCATAAAACCCCTGACACATGATATAAGGTTGTTTGAGGCTTAAAACTCCTAAACATGAAATAAAGGCAGAGGTGGAATAGAAGAGTTCCAGTAGTAGTGGTTATTCACACACACACACATATATATATATTTATATATACATATATGTATATAAATAAATCATGGGCAATCTTATCATGATATTTTAATTAATAGCACATCTGCTTTTTTAAAACTAGATTTTATTATTTTACTCCAGCCTGGTAGAGAATTAGTAATTTACCAATGGGTGCTGAATCAGGAGTTTTGCAACTACAAGGAAAAATGCTTTGAAGCTCATAGGAACCGTATACTTTTTTGTTGCATTACAGTGAATTGAATTGCAATAGGAGAATTTATAGAAAAAGATCCAATTAAGACCAGTGACTCTGTAGATTGTGAGGAAATGGAAGGTTAGTATGAGATTCTTAGAACAGGCATTTGAGGAATGCTTGGGATATCTGCAATCCTTCAGGGTTATGGACTTTGGATGAGATCACAATGGTACCATGACAGAAGAGTAATTGCCCAAGGAATAGCCCTCCAAGGTAGGGATTTGTCAGCTATGGTTGGCAAAGGAGTCTGGAAGGCCTTCTACACAATCCTAACATCTTCATCCTTTCACCACACTTAAAATTTAAACTGTGTAAAGCTGAGTTACAATATGGCAGAATTCAAAGGGTTGGAATATAGCTACAGCTCCAAAGAATGGCAGAACATAATATTGTTTTATGTTAGAAAACAGATAGTAGAGTGCTGGTGCCTAACACAATGCTTGGCACATAGTGGCTGCTTAATACATGTTTATTGATTGGATATATATAGATATATAAGTATATGTACATATATATAAATATTTACTCACACATATATATGTACATCTGTAGGATTCAGCTAATAACTCTTGTAGAAGAGTTTGACTCAAGTTCTAAAGATGGCCAAGTTTATACAAATCACTTAATAGTTGTGATAAGCATAAGCATGCTATATCCTCAAATACAATAACATGAGAATAATACTATTTTGATAATATAGCACTTTAAGACTTACCAAGAGCTTTCCTAAAAATAATCCTCTGGTTCATAATTACCAGAGTTTTAGAGGTGAGGAAACAGGCTGAGAAAGGTTACCTGACTTTTGTAGTATGTGAGCCCATCATTAGGAAGCATCCAAAGGCACAGCCTTCCTGTGTGACCTTCAACATTTCACTTCATGATTCTAACAATCAATTTTTCTCCATAATACGGGGAGAATAATACCAACCAATTTTACAGGCTTATTGGAAAGAACAGCTAATAAAAAGATGATTGCAAAAAGCTTTGAAAATTAAATGCTATAGAAAATACTTAGATCATAGAACACCAAATTTAATGAACAATAAAATAATAATAGCCTAGCTCAGCTTCCAGATGAAAGACCTCAGTCTACGAGAAAGGAGTTACAGACTGTATATTCAGAAGATAGAGAGTTCAGGGCTTTTTTCCATTTTTTTAAAAGGAAGAAATGAGAAGAGTAGAATGTATACCTTGGATAGTTCTTGTTTTTATTTCAGCTTTCAGGTAACTCTTCTGTAAATGGGAGTGGGGTAGAATAGATAGCATTTAAGATCTCTTATTGCTCTCACCATTCTATTAATCTGAGATCCCAAAAGGAAATTTTCAAAAGAAAAAAATCAAAGCCATTCTTGATTCACAGACCAGAACCACATGCAGCCAGAATTGAATCAGTCATAAAACATATAATAAAGCCATACTTTGTGCCCTCTACTCTTCTTGGCTTTGTTGGGCTACAATGATGTATAAAATAGAGTTTCAGGGAGATTTCACTCTACTCATGAAGAAGCCATGAGCATATAAAACAACCAGGCTCTGCAATATGTCAGCTACTTATTATAAGCACAAGAGTTCAGAGAAGAGAGAGTTGCAGTTGAAATCGAGAAGATTTTATGGAAAAGTTGAAACTTGAGGTGAGTTTTGAAAGAGGAACTGGGATAGACAGAGGTATATAAGGAATGATTAATGGTTATAGTACAAGCAAAAACAAAGATTGGAAGGAGTATGCTTTGTAAAGGGAAGAGTTAAGACTGGCCAAATTGGAATAGAGAGTACAAATTAGTGAGTCTGTTATTCATTATGGGTGGCACAGTGACCAGTGTTGGGCCTGGAGTAAGGAAG
This sequence comes from Monodelphis domestica, assembly GCF_027887165.1. Classification (NCBI taxonomy): domain Eukaryota; kingdom Metazoa; phylum Chordata; class Mammalia; order Didelphimorphia; family Didelphidae; genus Monodelphis; species Monodelphis domestica. The sequence continues at coordinate 428,423,089 of NC_077228.1, read as the reverse complement.
ACCCCAGTTCAAAGCCAGCCTCAGATACTTACTAGCTGTGTGACCTAGGGAAAAACACTTAACCTGGTTTGCCTCAGTCCTTCATCTGTTAAATGAGCTGGAGAAGGGAATGGCAAACCACTCCATTATCTTTGCCAAGAAAACTTCAACTGGGGTCACAAAGAGTCAGATGGAATACCTGAACAACAACATCTTCTTGAGAATAGGAAAAATGAACCAGAAAATTAGATAGATCATCTATGAAACACTGTGGGACACATACTGTGCTAAGAGCTGTTTATGCAAATAAAAGTTAGTTGCTACCCTCAAGGAGATTACATCCTAATCTGAAAGACAACACATAATGGGGAGCTGGAAAGTGGGGCTGGAGAAAGGGTATCCTATGTGAGGGGGAAACAACTGTAGGGAAGGAGGATAAGAAATCTGGAAAAAGAGTTCAACTATGGATGAAGCAAAGTATGACTGGAGCTCTGCCTGAAAGATTGGGAGGGGGAGAAAGAGAATCAGCAATCTAGATGTTGGGGCTTCAGGACAGAAGTTTCTGCAAAGCAGGAAGGAGATTGTTGGGGAGGAAGGGAAGAAGTCCCCAGAGTGAATTTCTTTACCCTTTATATCCTCCACCTTCACTACAAACTTTTCAAATTTTAACAGCCAGCCTCTTTCACTATTATAAATCTTAAAACTAAGCCCCTCACCTATCTCTGCCACCACCATCCAGATATAGGCTATGAAATCAATGCCAGGATAACCTGCCTTAAAAACTGTATAAGACCTGCTCTTAGTCCTAGTACCTCTTATTCTCTTTCCTGGGCTAAGGTGTGGAGAGGAGGGTGGGCCTTTTGATGACATCCAGAAAAACAGTTGCCATGGCTGGTTGGAGAAATTGTATTTGTGTGCAGACCCCTGCGCTATGTTACTTTTTTCCAGGAAATGTTGTGTTTGTACTCTATTAGGGGTGGAGCATTCTCTCTTATTTTCCCAGGGCAAAGGAGGGAGTTACAAGAACTTAGAATTAGAGAATTTTGGCATTCCGTAGGGCTGGGAGTTGGTCTTGGTTAAGGCCACTGGAAAGCAGGATGTTGAATTAATAAAACAACAAACCATGCTTCAGAGGATAATAAGGTCCTATGATTGTATAAAACAAACATAAATGAGAGCCCAAATTGTGGAGGGCCTTAAAATACACTGAGAGGAGTCAGGACTTGAAGAAAAGGGCATTAGGGAGTCACTTTAGGTTCCTGAAGAAGTGGTACTAAAATGATGAAAGGGATGGCATAGATGGCAGTAAACATAATGAATTGGAGTAGGACAGTTCGAAATGTGCCAGAATATTGAAATGTTCTTTAAATTGAACTTTTGAGCCCACATAGCTAAAATCCTGGAGCTTTTAGTGGCTTTTGAAGCTCTTGTCAGCATCATGAAAATGTGAAAGCCATGAAGTAGAAGCAGATTACTTTGCTAATGAAAATGAAAACAAAGACAACATTTGGGAAAGGAAAATAGAAACTAAATTGAATTATGGAATTAACAAAATTGAATTAATTTATATATTATTGCCTTCAGAGGGCAGGCTTTGTTCACATCAACAATTAAGAAGGGAGTAGAGAGGAGGGAATGTGTCCAATATCCATCCCATGACTGCATCTTGCAGCCTGTTTCCTTGGATGATTGATTTGTCTTTTAAAAGAATTGAAGCCACTGACTTAGAAAAGCGAGGAAAGAGGAAGCAAAGGAGGGTGAAAGGGTTATGAAAGTGGGAGGAAGAATAAAATGAAAAATAAATGCCAAGAGGAAAAATGGTGGCTATAACTATTTAAAGAATTCGTTTCCCATGTAATTTACTTGAGCTTCTCTTTGCTTTTATTTTGATAGGCACAGGAAACTGAAATAAGATTCAATAGTGTTTTCACTGGAAACTGAAATTGAGAAAAATATGTAGAATGGAAAAAAGAATTACAAAAAAAAAATCTCAGGAACCAGAAAAGGGGAAACCAATAATAAGGCATTTAAACCATCCTACTGTGAGAATAATGGAAATCACCCTTAATTCCCTAGTTGCCAGTGAATATCAATTAAAAGATTGATAAATGCTCCAATGACATTGATAAAAACAGTAAGGAAAGAACCTTTAATCCTTCTAACAATGGGCAATTTTTCATATGGGCTTGGAAGACACATTTAAGTATAGTCTGTTATGCTTCTTTTGTAGTCAGCACGCTTCCAGAAAATAAAGGACATTGTTTTTATTGGTAGGTTCAACCTTTTTTGTTTTGGTTTTATTTGAAAGTAACCTTTTACGTTAATAAAAGCAACACTTTGGAACATCTGGGAAATGTTAAATGTGAGCAAATTTGTATAAATATTAAACACACTACCATTAAAATGAAAAAAAGAAGGATCTTTAATTCATTGATCCAAGTTGATTGTTTTTAAGTTGCCTAGACTAGGAGAAACTATTTCTTTAGCTTGTATTGTATGAATAAGGACTACTGATATCACCACCACCTTTATTACCACTGCTACTACTACTGTTGTTCTACTACTACAACAACTAATACTACTGTTGTTGTTGAGCTGTTTAGTTGTATCCTACTCTTCATAGGATACAACTTTGTAGGACCCCATGGACCATAGCTATCAATGTGATTTTCTTGGCAAGAATAATGGAGTGGTGGCTTGCCATTTCCTTTTTAGTGGACCCATTCAATCCATACTACTACTACTACTAGAAATTATATATCATTAAATTTTCCAAAATGCTGTATATATATATATATATATATAATCTCATTTGATCTACATAACTCCAAGGTATATGCTATTATTATCTCCATTTTATAGATGATAAAATTGAAGCTGGGAGAGATTAAATTGACAACCAGAATCACAAAGCTAGTAAAGTGTTTGAGGCAAGATTTGAAATTTCATCCTCTTGACTGCAAATCCAGGGCTCCATCTACTATATCACTTAGTTTCTCTCTAATTCAAAGAGATCTGTAAATGAACCATTCAACTACAAAGATTTTAGTAAACAGTTAGTGAAGAACAACATGAAGTACACTACATATGGTTTTAGTCTCAGGTTTTAGTCTGGAGACCTGAGTTGGAATCCTAACTTTCTTATTTACTTTCTATTCATGTGACCTTTGATTAGTCATTTCATCTGTACTTCTAAGGATCTCAATTGTGAGATGGAGGGTTGGACTAGATGACCTTTTTCTAGCCTTGATTTTGAATAATCTTGTAAACCAATTACGTTTGGCTATCCCTTTTGATCTCCAATCCAGACTTTCTGAAGCCTAATACCAAGTTATAGTTGAACTCTCCCTTTGTGTGATTGTACTAATAAAAACTGTAATAACCAAAGAAAAGTAATAAGAAGGAGGAACAGAAGATGGGAGTTTGAAGAATGAATTATAAAAATTAGCTTCTGAATAATTGAATTGAATGCATCATATTTTACTTACTTGATGCTTTTCCAAAGACTCACTTTCAAAACATAACTTCTACATTCGAGTTAGAAAAAATAATTGAATTAATTAGTCTATGATGCCAAATGCTTTAAGACTTGAAAGTAAAGAAAATTTACACATCAAACAGTAGAGTGTGTAGAGTATGGCTAAATATTCATTTTCAAACATTACTTCACCATAAAATATACTACTATTTTTTTCAGAATTCTCTAGGGTTACTGAGAGATTAAGTGACTTGCCCAGAGTCACAAAACCTGTGTGTGTGTGTGTGTGTGTGTGTGTGTGTGTGTGTGTGTGTGTGTGTGTGTTTTAGATATGGGACTGAAACCCACCTCTTTCTGACTCAATTAGCTCTAGCTACTACACTATACTGCCTTATCTTAGGGTCCATTAATAGAAATGCAATATTCATAATGACTCAATTTATAGTTCCTGCACTCTGATATTTCAAAATGAGAATTCTTACTTCAGGATCAGTGATAAGGTCAGACAGGTAACAAGTGTTCATTAATGTTTGCTATGTGCCATGCATTGGATATACAAGCAAAAATAGTCTCAACCCTCAAGGAGCTTATACTCTAATAGAGGTAGACAACACATGAATTGAATCTGAAAAGGCATTTGTGGGGCTGGTATCCTGTATATGAAATGAAGAAAGGGCTGCCAGGGGGCCCACTGTAAATGAAGGTTCTGAGAGGAGCCATTCAATCAGAGGTAGAAACAGAAGGAATTTTGGAGGTATGAATTCCAGGACTGATATGATCTCTAGGGATGAAGATTTTTCTAGGGAATGAGAAATGAAGGTAGAAGAACATTATCATTTATTTGATCATAAGACTCAATTCTCGCTCAGACATATATTATATTGTTCTCTTCTTTAAGGTTTTTCTATTTCTGTGTCATATTAGAACTATATTCAACAATTAATCATTGAGGGATAACAGAAGAACACACATTTCTCTTTTGCTTCAGAATATAGCCAGAAATACAGCCACATTCATTTGATACCCAATTTATTTTTATTTGTGCTCTGGGACCTAACCCCAGTAGTAACTCTGGTTATTGCAGATAATTTATAAATCTGATAATTTATTACTTGAAATATTCTAGAGGCCCAGGTGGTAGAAGTTGAGAGGGTTGATTTGTGAAGGATAACTAGTGGGGATTATTAGTAAAGATAAAGTGAGCAGGATGAGTTAATCCTGACAGCAGGAGAAGAGAAAGTGATAAGGAAACCCAGAAAGGCAATTCTAACAACAAGGGATTTTAACATTTTTTTCATGTGTTATGGACCCCTTGTCTTCTGAAGTCTATGGACCCCTCCATAGAATAATATTTTCAAATGTATAAAATAAAATGCCTAGGATTATGAAGGGAATTAATTATATAGAAAAAACGTATTTTCCCATTCATTTTCAAGGATGCTTGAACTCTATCCATGAACCAAGTAGGAGTATATGGATCCCAGATTCAGAATCTGCTTTACAGAATAAATTAATGAATCAAAAATTATTTATTATTCATATATAATATCACAACATTTCATACAATAGCTTTCAATGACTTCTATATTTTATCGATTACTTTCAGCACTTGGTCTAAAGCCTTTAATTCAACAAAGATGAAGAGATTTTGTTCATTCCTTTGATTGATTGACCCAGTGTAAATATTTTTACCTGGCATAGATATCTTGTCATTTACTTTAAGTGGGGTGGAGTGATTTTATCACTGACCCAATCACCTGGCTCTGAGAGTATCATCCTTAACTCCCTATTCTCAGTCATATTCAATCCATTTACAAATCTTGTCATTTTTTACCTAAGTCTTATCTCTGCTCTTATTCAGCCATCACTCTAGTTTAGAGCTTCATCATCTCTTGTCTGGACTCTTCTAAAAGCCTTCTAATGGATCTTTGCTTCATCCTCTTGCCAATCCAATCTGCCCTCCAATCCACCCAGCTGCCATGGTAACTTATTTCTAAATTGCAATTCTATACATATCCCTTCATTGCCCATTAATCTCTGGTGGAGTCTTATTACATTCAGGATCAAATATAAAGTCCTCTAGCATTTAAAATTCTTTATAACCTCTCTCTTTCCTACCTTCTTACATCTTACTCCTCTTCATATATGCTGTTGTTCAGTTGTTTTAGTTGTGTCCAACTCTTCATGACCCTATTTGAAATTTTCTTGGTAAAGACATTGCAGAGTTTTGTCATTTCCTTCTCTAGCTCATTTTCACAGATGAAGAAATTGAGGCAAACAGGGTGACACAAGTTGCCCATGGTCACAGAGCTAGTGGCTGAGACCCCACATTCAATCCACTCTTCCACCTAGCCACCTCCCTGCCCCCCAATTAGTATTAGAATCCATCTGATGTGGAGGAAATGCTGATTGGTGTCATTCTTGGAAAAAAAAAAACTAGTTCTCAGCCCTTCTCTATAGAAAGCAAAATGGGACTTGATTGTGGGTTTGGGGGCAACATATCAAATGGGCTCCTCTCCACTTCTCTAGGGAGGAGTAGGCATTTTATATACAGCTGTAAGGATAATTGGTCAGGGGTATTCTCCCTAATCAAGACACTCACCAGGGTTGTCAGGCAGAGGTCATCCCAGTAGGATCCAGTCTCCCTCATCAGAGCTCTACTGGGCTATTAGCAATTCCTTGAACATGACTTAATTTCTCATCTCAATAGCCAGATATGTTCCTTATGCCTGGAGTGCTCTGCCCTCCTACCCAGACCCCTTTGCTTACCAGGCTTCCTTAAAGACTCAGCTCAGATCCTACCCTCTGTAGAAGACCTTTCCCTGTTGCCCCTACCTCCTTATTGTGCATACCTTCCCCTTTCAGATAACTCTCATCTACCCTAGGTGTCTTATACACTCTTAGCTATTTATATGGTGTATCCTCAATTAGAATGTATATTCTGCACAGCAGACATTGGGGTTTCCCCCCTATCTTTAGTGCTTAGCACATTGTCTGCTATGTCTGAAAGCACTTAACAAATGCTTGTTGACTTGCTAATATATATATATATATATATATACATATATAAAACATATATATATAAAGCAAAGACAAAATCTGTACAAAAGAGGTGAGGGAGATTGGGGGAGTTGGGTGGTATGGTAAATAGAATGCTGGACCTGGAGTTAAGGACACCTGAGTTCAAATCCAGTTTTACACTAGCTATGTGACCTTAGATGAGTCATACCCTGTTTGCCTCAGTTTCCTCATCTGTAAAATGAGTTGGAGAGGGAAATGGCAAATCGCTCTGGTATCTTTGCCAAGAAAACCCCAAGAAAGCAGGATCATGAAGAGTTGAAAACACAAGTAAAATGACTAAACAACAAGTTGAGGGAAGGAGGGCACTAGCAGTTTGGGGTTTAGGAAAACCTTCCCATGGTGGTGCTTCTGCAGAGTATGAAGGTTTCTAAAAGTAGAGTTGAAGAGAGTTCTAGACAGTCAGTGAAAAGACACAGAGTTAGGAGTGTGAAGACCAGCAAGAAAGCCAATTTGGCAGAATTGTAGAATATAGGAAGATGAGTAATGTTTAATAGGGTTAGAGGATTTGGTTGGGGCCTAGTTGGGAAGGACTTTAAAAGCCAAACAAAAGAGTTTATATTTTACAAGAGGAAAGGGAGACACTGGATTTTATTTAGTAGGGAATGACATAGTCAGACCTGAGCTTTAAGGGAAATCGCTTTGGCTGCTATGTGAATGATGACTTGGAGTAAGGAGGAATTTGAGGCAAAGGGACTAATTACGGGGCAATTGTCTCAGTAGGAGAAGTAGAAATGACATTTCATGAGAGTTGATGGTTGTGGGAAAAGACCAAAGAAATTCTGATATTTATTGGTTTCATTGCTAGACTCTGTCGAGAGAGAGATATACATGAGCAAATTTTCTAATTTTGAGCATGGATTCTAATAAACCAATAGCCAGGAAAGGGGCATGAAACATTACTTAGAAGAACCGATTATATAGAGGGGTTTGATGCTCATAGCTAGGCCAAGTACAGGTCTCCAATCTTTAATGGCCCTAGGCATATCTGCTATCTAAACTATGTTAATGATCTGGGAACCATGGATGTACCTGAAAGGTACAAAACGTCAGAATCCAGCAGAAGTAGAATTTTTAAACAAATTTTGTGTTGGGAGCAATAAGGAGAAGTCAGCCTTGTAGGAAGAAATTATGGAAGCCTAGTCTCCAAATATCTGGACACACTGACTCCAGAAAGGAAAGGGGCCCACATATCCATTTGGGTCAAGAAAAAAAGTATATAGATTCATGGAAGAGCCTCTTAAAATCTAACTAGCTAGAGGGTTTGCTTCAGACAGAATATGAAGACAGAATAAATCTATTTAAGAAGAGAAAAAGATTATAAGGTGGTGATAGGTGAGGAGTGGAGAGACCAAGGATACAGATGGTCTCTTTCCAAATAGGGCAGGAAGTCTTAGACACAGGGAAATAGACCTTTGATAGTTAGATAGGGAAGGATCTCCTTCATTCAAGGTCTTATTACCTCTCCAAGTTCATGGCCACAGAGTCAAGAATGATGGGACACAATTAGAATCCTTTGCAAGCAAAAATCCCAGGACTGGTAAGTTTTGTACTTTCTAAAGGATCAGCCCTCCTTTACATACTTCTTTTTTTAATGTCAAAGAAAGAGGTCCCAGAAGAGTCAAGCTATATAATATCCTGGCCAAACTGAATTTATTAGCTAGCAATTCAGCTCTGACAGGAATGGGCTGGACATACTCAGAGAAGAAATGAGAGGAAGAAGTGCCAGTTAGGCAAGGGAGGAGGCACTGAAGATGAATACTTGGATTCTGGCACAATTTACATATAGGATCAGGATTAATTGATGAGAACTCTTTTAACTTGGAAATTTTCCCTTTCTTGTTTATTTTATTCCCTTGTATTTTCCATATAGTCTTTAGTAATAAGACTGTAAAAATAAACACACAAACTACACAGGGATTGTTAGTTGCTTCCTGGGAGCAGAACAAGACAAAGGAAAAAGTCTACATGCCCTTTCCAATAAGGTTACTTTGGGTAGCTAAACCTAGTATGAAGAGGAAAGTAGGGGTCACTAGTGGTCCAAGACCTTGGGGTTGCCATTAAAAAAGGATGAGTGCTAGAGGACAGTAGGACTCTGGCTGTTATTCCCTCTCTGAGCCAATTCTGATGAGAATTAGATTTAAGTCCCAAGGTAGCCAATGAACAGCATCATGAGCTACAAAGCATAATTCTTAGGGAATCTCTGTTCTTCTCTGAGAAGAAAGCCCTTTTTTGTTCATATATGTCACTAAAAGAAGACAAGTAGCAAAACTCCAAGGCTATAGTAGGGCTGAGAAGCCTCATGATATCAAAGGAATTTCCCTCACTAGTCAGATACTGTCCTACCTCCCAAAGGTCATCATTACTCAGAAGAAGACTATCTTTGACCAATCCTTAATAGTGCTTATAGCACTGTAACTGAATTTTCTGTTTTCTTTTCTTTATTTTTTTTTTGGACACTGACTATTGTATGTATCTGGCTTTTCTGGCTAGCATCATGGAAGCAAAGTCTTTTGAATCTCAAATGGTTAATGTCCTGTCTACTCCAGGAATTTTTTTTTTAAAGAGCACTTTTATGTCAACTAGTGGTATCGTTCTTTCCATTAGAATGTAAGTTCTTTGAAGACATGAAACATGTTGAATGTTTTTTGTAACTCCAGTACTTATCCAATATCTGGCACATAGTAAGAACTTATTAATATATGTTGACTGATTGAATTTTTGGTAACATTATATGATGCATGTCAAAGTGTTTTAATTTTTTTAAAGCATCACACAATTGTAGAGTATTATTATTCCATTATATCTGAATTACAGAACCAGAATCTTAGAGTTGGAAAAGACTTTAGAGTTGAATTGGACCCATCTCCTCTATGGTTCATAAATTATCCCTCTAATATCCCCAGCTAATGGTTAATTAATGATAACAATAGCTTCTTCTGGGTTCATGAAACAACGTTATCTCATTTAATCTTCACAATAACCTTATGAGGTAGGTTCCATTATTAATTATCTCTATTTTACAGTTGAGGAAACTCAGACTAAAAGAAGCTAAATGTCTTGCCCAAGTTTTGTTGTTGTTCAGTAGTGTCTGACTCCTTCCACTATGGACTACAGAATGCCAATATTGTCCATGAGGTTTTCTTGGCAAAGATTCTGGAGTGGTTTTCCATTTTCTTCTCCAACAGATTAAAGCAAACAGAGGTTAGGTAATTTGTCCTAAATTATATAACTATGAAGCATCTGGAGCAGGATATGAACTCGGTTCTTTCTAATTTTCTGATTCTAGGTCTCACTCTCTATCACTACTTCTAGTCTTTGCTTGAATATCCATGAAACAAGCACCTCACTATAATGAGTCTCCCCATTCTATTTTCTGATAACTCTAAATGTTTGGAAGTTCTTTATTCATTGATCAAAAATTTAATGAAATAAAAATTCCCATAGAAACTAAGGGGATAATTGATACTTAGAGGAAGTCAGTGACAGTAACTTTTCTTAAAAATCAGTATTTCACAATCCTTCTTTATCACTTCCTTCTTTATAATCCTTTAAAATGTGATTTGTAAATTTTTTGTAAAGTAGAGATCACTTTATTAAGCTATCTCATACCTTGTCTTCTTCAGGCTAAATTTCACAATTCCTCTAATCCTCAGAATATCTGTTTTTCATTCTCTGGATTTCTATTGATTGGTCTGGACCCTCTTCTATTTCTATGCATTCTTCTAAAAATCTGATGATCATGAAAGCACTGATACAACCTATACCAGATCATTTACTACTTTGGGGAGGTGAAGGGGGGTGGAGAGGGGAATGGAGTAAGAGAGAAAATCTGAGTCCTAAAATGTCAGAAAACCATTCTCAAAAAATGTCTAAATTTAAGAATTTTTAAAAAGTTTCTAAAAAATTTAAAAATCTGATGATCAAAATTTGGACAAGCTCATGTAACAAGAGCCTGAAAAATTTATCAGGGTTACTTCTTGGCCCTTTTGTCCTACTTGTTTTTCTATATCCCAGCTATATACCTCATGAACATAGACTCATTGGATTTGAAACTGGAAAGGGATCATAGGAACCATGAACATCATTTCCTCCAACCCACTCATTTTATGAATGAGAAATCCAAGGCTCAGAAAGCTCCTGTTGAATATGTATAGGAAGCTGGAGATTCAGTGTATCCAATTATAATTAAACATATATAAATTATAAATGAGTATGAAAAGGTAAAATGTTTTTAAAAAAGAGTAAAAATGGTTTGTAAAAACTGCAGTTCAAATCTTAAGGGACTGCTTTGACTCACTCTTACTGAAAACAAAGCAAAACAAAACAAGAAAAAACAATCCAAACCAAACCAAAGTTCCTACTTGTTTTGCAACATGAATCCTATTCTCATATTTTACCTGAAGAGGAAATTACCAATTGGAAAACACCTTCATATTTCTGTTATGAAAAAAAAAAGATTATTGAGCAACACGACTGTTTTAGAAGACAATGAGCACATATTGGTAGGTGTTTTAAAAATCTGACTGCTGGCCAGGTTTTTGAAATAAAATCACTGCAGGGTCCTTCCTTTTTTCTCTTATTTTACTTTGACTGGGTCAGAAAAAGGAAGGAGATTTTGCTGCCATGGTTACTGAAACTAACTACCTGAAATCTCTTTGTCAGCAGATGAAACATTCTCTATACAACTTTAGAGCCAGTATTGCTCCACTTTTGATTTGTTCTTAGGGTGGTGTTTATGGTTTCCTAGAATCTTTGTTGTTCATTATTTCAGTCCTGTGCTACTATTCATGGTTCCATTTGGGGTTTTCTTGGCAAAGATACTAGAGTGGTTTGCCTTTTCCTTCTCCAGCTCATTTTCCAGATAAAGAAATTGAGATTAAGCAGGGTTAAGTGACTTGCCCAGAATCACTCATCTTGCACATGTCTGAAATCAGATTTGAACTCAGGAAGATGAGTCTTCCTGACTCCAGGCCCAGGGCTCTATCTACTGTATCACCTAGTTGCTCAAGATCTTAGCATCAAAAGTGATAGATGAAAAGAACCTTGGAGAAAACTTAATCCAACTTTGTCACCTAACAGATGAAGAAACTATGCTACCCCACCTCCCAATTAAAGCCAAGATTATGCTGGTGGTTAAATGGGAGTAGTTGGATTTGAACCCAGATCCTTGGTTCTAGATTAAGAATACTTTCCACCAAATTGTAGAAAATTACAAAATACAAATTCATAATCAAAATATTCATTCATCTTAAAATATCAATTCTTATTGATCCGACCTGGGCATAACAAAAAAAGGAATAAGATAACTCCCAAACTGGGAAATATCTTACCTGGAGAAGTTGAGAAAATGAACATGTCGAGTGAATAAATAGGGCTGTTCTGCAGTACTTATATTTTTAATCAATTCCATCTAAAAAAGAAAAAAAATAGCATCAAATTAACTCAACCAATGGGAGTTATTTGCTTGGCACCTTTTATGAACACTCTTAGACCATATCAGGAGATTTACATTTTAAGAAACATTAGCAAATTTAAAATAGGCTTGCTACAATATTTAGCATATTATCCCTTGGGTTTATGATCCTGTGTCTAATTCAGTCAACTGCTACCATGCAAACACTTTGACAGATTAATTGATTGGAATGAGCTAATAAACATGTTGGACTGAAATGTAAGTGAAGACAGAACCTCCATCTCCCAGTTAAACCTAAATATAGACAAGATGCTAATCATGATTTTATTTGACTATAAAGATAAGTTATTGAGATTTGCAAGGACATTTGAAGGCAGTTATATGTGGATTTTTAAAACATGCAAATAAAATGATGTGATTCTTTGTTATTTTCTATTTGGGCTATAACCATTTATAGAGGAAAATATTTTATGAAGTGCATACAAATTCCCAAACCTCTTGAGGTTAACCAGGCCATGTCTTATCTGGTCTGCTCTAAATTATAAATCACGCTGATCTTAGTGGGTGGCCGCTGAGTCATTTAAACTTTATTCTTCATAACAGCAAATAATAAAGTGGAAAGGTATTTCATGAGAGTGTAAATCTCTAACTTTTACAGTCTTCTGGAATATGTCAGGGTCCAGAAAGTGTTAAGTGAAATCTGTAAAAAATTCCAGGAATTCTTTTTATTCTCTGACTTCCTGACTTCTGCTTGCCTTATATTTTCTAATTGGCCTTATCAAAAACATACACACTAGATTTTTTTTTTAAATAAAAAGAAATTTATCACTGTGACATTTGAAGAGCAACAAATTAGAATACATATATTCAGTGCTTAATAATACCTTCCAATTGAGGGCACCACAATTTCATAAAGAAATTAGGAGAAAATATATATACAAATGTGAAGAAACTCTCAGACATTATCAGTCTTCCTTAATCATTACATATAATAGTTTTTAAGTAGTAGCTACTTATTATAGTTCCTCTAATTCAAATGTCAGTGTACTTACTGAGCTCTTATATATATATACATATATATACTTACATATATACATATAAATGTGTATGTATATATATCAGAATTATTATGGTTGCTTGAATATATGTATATTCATTTTAAATTATGATTTTCAAATTCTCTCCTCCTCTCTCAGACCCCCTCCCCACTTCTGACACACTAAACAATCTGTTCTAGATTTTGCACGTGCAATCAAATTTCCATATTAGTCATTTTGTGGAAGAAAATTGAGTAAATATTTGTAACAGGGGACCATCCAGGACCTCCTAGTACTATTTGCCCTTAGGAAGGGACAAGAACATGTGGCAAACAGGAAAAGTCAAGATATATATTCTCAGCCCTTTCAACCTTGTTAGTTAAAATCATAAAGAGCAGCTCCTGATCAGTTCCTTGTCACAAATGTAAATAACACCGAATTTTCGTCAATAAAATATTAGTGATGTGCCTTCCAAAGCTTGCAGTACACTATAGACAGACTCATTTTCTCATCTGGGCAAAAGCTAGGGAATCACAGAAAGCAATCCAAATTATTTTCTGCCTTATTACTCATACCTCCTATAACCTTCAACTTTTTTATTCTCTTAAAGCTTTAGTTTTGTCCTTTGTTATTCTTGGACATCGATGGAATGTTGACAAAACTGGTAATTTGGAAATATAATTTGTTGTAGTTTTGGATCCTGATGTTTAATTTCACTGTGATAGACAATTCCAGGTGAAGTTATTCCTACAAATGCATAGTGCTAACTCTTCTGTATCTTAGTCTTAAGTGGTTGTTTCTAGATGTCGAAAATAAAGGTCTATTTCTAAGGATTATATTTGATCTATTTTTAATGATGACATTTATCACATTATTTAATAGGATCATATTTTAAAGAATTGTCTTTGGCACAGTCAGTATATGTTAGTAGTTGAATTTAAACCCATTTTTCCTGATTCCACTCACTATGTCATGCTGTCTTTTGGAAGTATGTTAAATATAATTTATCTTTAAGAATTTCAACACAGAAAAATAGCTCTTTTTTGTAGTGGAATACTTGTGCGGAAACTTATTCCAAGGGCCTCTAATAGTTTCTGAATTGTATATTAGTCAAATCTTAGAAAGATTTCCACCAGCAAATATAAGTTATCATGTCTGAGTTTCAGTTGCAGGTGACATCAGAAGAGTCAGAATAAAGTTGCTACATGCCTGTAGCAGTCTGGACTGAAAGAAAAAAACACAAAAGAAAAATGGTTTCTTTGATAGTTTTCAACATCATTTACTATCTTCTCCAAACAAATGTCACAGTGCTAAGCTTGTTGGAAGAACAGTAGTGGATGGGTTTGTAGAATAGTGTCATAATGTTCATAAAGCTGTCTTCTTCCAAAGAGAAATGGATTTGAGTTGGCAATGTACAGCTCTCACCAGCTGACTCTCTAAATTGAGTACAAAGGGAGAGAACAATTTCTAATGCCCATTTTTATTGCTGTATTTCAGAAGAATGAAAGAATTTTAGGCATCATGTATTTTGACTTTGACATATCAAATGCACTTTAGTATTGCACCATTAAATAATAACATCTTTATGGTGCTGATTGAATTGAAAATGGCCATGCACAGGGTTCAGTGCATCATATTCTGAATACCATTTATTTCCCTTCAAGCTCCCTGTTTCAGGCTCTCCACATATTCAGACAATCTCTATGAGCTCCAGATGTCACTTACCTAAGCTACTTCTCCTATTCTCCTTCCTGGTTCCAGCTACTTTTCACCTGACTTGCTCCCACTGATGGCAACCTTAGTAATGGCGGAATCTTTCAAAGAAACTACCTTTGATCCTATCCCCATCTCTTTATATATTACCCACAATCCTTTCCCCCTAGGTTTATTAACCATTCAATTAAAACAGTTTTTTTTGGTTATTCTATTATAAAATGTAACTTGTCCTTGGAAAATGAAAACCAGAGAGAGAATGAAGAGGTGTTTTTTTTTTCTATTTTTTAGCCATTATACAGGATTTAAACTCAGTCTTCTTAAGTTCCAGGTCTAGTATTCTTGTCTATTATGCCTTCTAGCTATAGTTTAGACCACAGGACTTGTAATTAAAAGAATAAAATTCAAATTCTAGCTCTGATTTATTATTTGGAGGGTCCAGTTCCTTTTTCTATAAAATAAGGAAAATAACACCTGACCCACTCACCTTAAACCATTGTGGTAAAGATCAAATTACATAGTATGTGTAAAATAACTTGTCAAGTCTATAAAATCATTACTATAAATATAAATTGAAGTTGTCACACACCATTAGCTCAGTTGAAAGTTAGAGAAATGAGGTCATTAACCACATAATTTAAGGCTTTATAAAAAAATAACCCCCAAAGCTCTTTTCCCTGAAATACAAATAAAAGAAAGGGCCTCAAGGAGTTAATTACCTAATTGGGGAAGACAACACAGAAAAAGGGAAACTGAAAAGGAGGGTGCCAGGTTAAATAGAAATTGGGCTGATCATTTCTTTGATATATGGGACTTCCTAATGAGGACATTCCCTTGATCACTGAAGGATGGCACCTTCTCTGCTTCTAGAGTTTCCTAGAACACTGAGAGATTAAATGATTTACTAAGAGTCACACAGCTAGTAAATGTCACTTGAAAACAAATCTTTCTGGCTCTAAGGACATCTCCCTAACCACACTGTCTCCCAGGTAGTTTATAATGTATTCAAAAAGATGTAACATTGTTAAAAAAATAGAGGAAATAAGTAAAAACAGAAAAAAATCCTCAGTTCAGTCAAAACATCATCAAGGCAACAAGATGTTTCATAGAAAATATTAAGAAATTTCTGGTCTTCCTGTGAAAAATAAAGAGTGATGTAATTTAGCCAAAGAAACATCTGAAATTGATCTAGAAAATGAGAAAGGAAAAAAGGCTAAAAATGAATAAAATTTTATAAATGTAAAGAAAAAATGACATGGATGTGAATTCTCCTTATGCATTCCACACCTTTACCTTCAGTCTCATGACTCAGTTGCTGCCTTCGTCCAACTATCCTTTGGAATGTTCTTTGGCCCCTACACCATTCCCCAGGGAGGATCGCAGCAATAATGACAACTGTTCTACTCTAGTCTGAATTCTTGTCCCATATACATGTAACTAGATACCCTGTAATTCTGCAAAGCAGCTTAGGTGAAAGGAAGGGTTTACTTTAAAATTATTTTTTTAATTAAAAAAATAAATTAAAAATAAAAATAATTAAAAATAAAAGTAAAAAAGTAAAGAACAACTTCTAAGAGAATTCAAAGCTGATTCTTTAACTTGAAGAGGTTAAGAGTAAGGGTAGATACAGCACTTTGTCTCAGAAGATTTGCATTTGAGTCCTGGTTCTGTCACTTGCTAGTTATGGGGTCCAACCTAAACTAACTTTCCTAGTCCTCATCTGTGAAATAGGGCTGAAAAACCACCATTATTGAAAATAGGATGGAATAGAGCATCTGATAGAGTGCTTTGTAAATGTACAATGTCATATAGATAGGAGAGTTCCATTCCTATCCAATATGGGCAGAACTCAGGTTCCAGGAGTGCAAAACTGTTGTTTTCCATTTCTTTCCTAGTTCTGTGGCAATCACTGCAAAAAGACCCACCTGTAGTTAGCAAGAATCAGCCACTAGGTGGCACAGTGAAATGGGCAAAGCCTCAGTGATGATGCTTTCTTTTCAGAATGCAATAAACTTTTAGTCTTCAAGGGAAATCACTTTCACAGTTATGATCAGAAGAAATAAAAGTTTCATTCTTTCATGCCTTGTTACTTTTTCCATCTTTCCTTCCATTTGTACTACCGATCACAGAGTCAAAGAACCTTAGAATTGGAAGAGACCTCAAAACCATCTAGTACATGCTTGAACACCCAATTTCCTCTACAACATCTATACAGCACTTGAGCATCTCCAGGGAAGAGGAACCCACTTCCTCCCAATGCATCTCACTCTACTTTGCAAAAGTCCTATATTTAAAATGAGAGGGCCTGGCCCTGCCATTCCCTAACTGAGTGAACACAGAGAAGTCATTAGCTACTTTAGACTACAATTATTCTTATATAAAAACGACATTGGAATAGATTGTCTCCAAGTTCCCTCTCAGGTATAAAATGATGCAGATCTCAAACTTAAATCTGCATTTACACCCACTGTTCCTGAGGTCATATCACTCTACTTGTTACCAGTAAAAGGTATCTTTAAGGTTGTTTTCATATATAATAGTTTATACTTAATTATTCATACTCTCTTGCCTAGTTGTTTTTGATCAAGGATTGGAATGACTAACTATTGCCTGTCACCATGCAAATAGAAAAAAAAAGCCTGTCTCCCAGGGCTGTTGTGAAGAAAGTGCTTTGTAAACCTTATAGCATATATGAATTTGAGTTATTATGAATATCATTATTATTAATAAAACAAATTGGCTCATAAGAATGGAATCTGGCATTTCATTAGCATAGTAAACCAATCAACTGAGCTAACTATAAAGGTACAATTCATTTTCATTAGAACAGTAAGTCTTTTTTATGTTTTATTAACAGCATTTTTTACATCAAAGAATCATAGATTTAGAGCTGGCAGTAACTTCAGAGGCCATCCAGTTTAGCCCACTCATTTTACTGATTAGAAAACTGAGATTTAAGTGACTTATCCTAAAACAGAAACATTGTAAGCATTTTTAAACCAGTATGTTATTTTTCCTCTCTGAAGACAAAGACAAATATAATAATCCCTTTTCTTTGTGACAGTCCTTAATCCTTGATAGCCACTTGTGTGTTCCTCAAAAGTCTTTTCTTTTCCAGATTAAACATAACCTAGTCCTTGTACAATGTGATTTGGATGCCCTTAACCATCCTGCTTGTCTTCAAATAGGTGTTTTGCATTTGATGATTCATGTTAGAGAAGGGGAGGTCCTCTAACAATTATAAGCAAATTTTGGAAGGTTAAAGGTTGAGGAATCACTATAAAAGTCTTCCCCTCACTAATGCATTGCTGGTGGAGTTGTGAATTGATTCTGGAATCAAAAACCATTCTGGAAGGCAATTTGGAATTATGCCCAAAGGACTTTAAAAGAATGTATGTCCTTTGATTCAAGAAACCACTTCTAGGTTTGTATCCCAAAGATATTGAAAAAAATGTTTGTACAAAAATATTTATAACTGTATTTTTTGTTGTGGCAAAAAAACTGGAAATGTGATGTCTTTCATTTGGGGAATGGCTGAACATATTGTGGTATATGATGACGATGGAGTGTTATTGCGCTATAAGTAATGATGAACTGCTTGATTTCTATAAGAACTAGAAAGACCTCCATGAACTGATGCTGAGTGAAATGAGCAGAACCAGGAGAACATTGTACACAGTAACTGAAGCATTGTGAGACAATCAAATGTAATTGATTTTGCTACTAATAGCAATGCATCATCCCAAGGGATTTATGAGAAAGAATTCTATCCACATTGAGAGAAAGAACTGTGGGGGTAGCTATCCAGAAGAAAACAGATGATTTATCACTTGTTTATATCAGTATATGATTTGGGGTTTTGATTTTAAAAGATTATTACAAAAATGAATAATATGGAAATGGGTTTTGAGTGATAATATATGTATAACCCAGTGAACTTACTTGTCAGCTCTGGGAGAGGGAAGGGAAAAAAGGAGGGAGGCACCATGAATCTTGTAACCATAGGAAAAAGGTAGAATAAAAATTCTTTCCTTTTCATGCTGTGCTTTATCAATTGGTTAGCCCTGTTAAAAGATGCTTACTTCATAGAAGCAGAGCTATGGCAAATCTGGACAGCAAACTAAAAAATAGAGACATCATCTTGCCAACAAAGGCTCATATAGTTAAAGCTATAATCTTTCCAATAGTAATGTATAACTGTGAGAGTTGGACTATAAGGAAAGCTGAGTGCTGTGAAATAACACTTTTGAATTGTGGTGCTGAAGAAGGCTTGAGATAGTTCTTTCAACAGCAAAGAGATCAAATGAGTCAATACTTAAATTAATTCAGATGATTTACTGGAAGGTCAAATATTGAGGCTGAAGCTTAAATATGTTAGCCACATAATGAGAATACAGGACTCATTGGAAAAGACCTGCCATACCCTCCCCTCCCAGTGGGTTTTGAAATTCCTGTTGTTGATATACAAAGCCAGTTTCCCATCTCCTACTATCTACTCTGTTTTTCTCATCACACCTAACCCAACCCTCTCAAAGATCCATTCTCAACATCTCCATTCCTTCTTCTAGCTCTCAGCAATGCCTATTCATAAGCTAAACTAAAACTTTTCTTTTTTCATTCCTTCTATCTTGCACTCTTTGGGAGTTGGCTTTTCTGGTTACCCTTTCTAGCAGCTGTTGCACTTTTCATTCATATACTCTGACTCACTGGTTACAGTGGGTGAGTCAGAATATTTCTTGTTCCCTATTGCTATGTCCATACCTCATTCATCTTTACTCCTTTGAAATTCATTCAATACATATTTATCACTCAATCAAGGTGCTGGCAGAATTTTCTTCATGACCTCCAGAACTGTCTCTTTTCTTGCTCAATAAGTTTAGTGCCTTGTTCAAAATATTCCTCTCCTTCCTCTCCAACTCCTGACCTCTTAGTAGGGAATTTCAACATAGATAATGATATTCTATCAAGCAATCCTAACTTCCCTTTTTAATTGACCCATTTCTCATCATTTCCTCCTCCACCCTATCTCAGCTACACACAGATTTTGCCATCATCTGCAAATGCATCACTCCATGTTCATAAACTCTGAAGTTCTCTTATCTGATCATAATCTGCTCTTCTCATCTCACCTTTCTCTCTGTCTTACAGTCCCACCACAACCACCAATCCCTCTACCTCATAATTCTAAGCCAGGCCGTTGCCTTTGCAGCTAGTTCATACAGTAAATAAAGTATAGGGTCTAGAATCAGGAAGATCTGAATTAAAAATGGAACCTAATATTTACTAGCTATATGACTTTGGGCAAATTATTTATTTTCAGTTTCCTCAGCTATAAAATAGAACTAATAATAGTATTAATCTCCCAGAGTTATTTAATGATCAAGCGAGATAATTGAAAGTGCTTAGCATTTTCTTTGTTCTTTCCCCATCTTGGCCCCTTGGTGAACCAGATCAACTCTACAATAATCTCTGCTCTTAATCTCCATACCTTCCTTACCCTTGTCCTGCCAAGCCTCAGTCTTGGATAATTCTCAACATCTGCTGTCTTTCTTCCTATTCATATACTGCTGAACTGAGCTGGAGAAAAATTTTAAAAATTCTTTTACTGGATAATCTTTCACTGTTACATACACTTTTACTGTGACCCTTTTATCTTTTTATATTCTCCTAAGTGATTCACTATTCCACTTACCAAAGCATCAAAGCATCTTTCTCCAAAATTTTTCATCTTTCCTCAAACCTCCCCTGGTTCCCTCTCTTCTGACTCACTCAGTTGAGAATCTTGCTGCATTTTTCAGTGGAAAAAAAAAGAGATTATTCATTAAAAACTTCCTTTTCTCCTTTGCTCTTTATTTCACATCACTCAGAAGACTTCCACCACGCTTTCTTCCTTGAACTCCTTCTAATATAAAGTTGGTTTTTTTTTCTCTACCAAAGCAAATGCTTTACCTGGAACATTTAATTCCATCTGCTCTAGCTGACTGCTTCTTCTATCATCCCCACTCTTTCACTAATCTTAAATCTCTCCCTGTCTATTGCTTGTTTTCTTACAGGTTACAAAAACACAAGGCTTACTCCATCCTCAAAAAACAAAAAGCAACGAAACACAACACTCCAAAACTTACTTGACTTATCCACCTCTGCTAGCTATTGTCCTGTATTTCTTCTTTCTAACCACTGTACTCACCTAGTTTGCTTCTTAGTATCAATTCTAAGGCAGATGAGTGGCAAGGCTCAGGCAACTGGGGTTAAGTGACTTGCTTAGGGTCACACTGCTAGGAAGTGTCTGATTCCAGATTTGAATCCAGGACTTCCCATCTCCAGGCCTGGTGCTCTATCTACTGAGTGACCTAGCTATCTTGGGACTGTCCATTTTCACTGGTTGTCTCTCATTCCTGGAATTCTCTTTGTCTTCTCCTCCTATGTTTGTCTTCTCCTCCCAGCTAAAAATTCCACCTTCTACAAGCAGCCTTTGCCAATTCTCTTTAAAGCTAGGACCTTCTCTCTGTTGACTCATTGGTTGTATATTGTGGTAGAGGCATGGATCGAGAGAGAGAGGACTTGTAAACCAACATGCAAAAAACAAGCTGGGGACCTAAACTGCCTGTCAATCAAGAGAAGGTTCTAAACAGAATGTTCCCAGGAGTGGCAGTTGGGGGTTTCTGGCCACACAGAGGAGAAGAAGCAAAACCTTGGCTTGGACTTGGTCTCTGTCTCTCTTGGCAGTTGAACCTAGCTGAAACACCCTTGTGATGCTGACTTGACTTTGGGGTTCTCTGATCAAGGGGAAACCTTTGATCTCTCTGAGATTTTGACTGACCAAGAATTGGAGGAAAGCCAGGCTGAAGGAGAGATTTTGAACATTGTTTCTCTCTGGGGTTAAGCTGAGAAACCTTGCTGATTTTGTGAAGAAGAAAGAAGATTTAAAAGCTGCTGTCCTCCATTTCTCTAACTGTAGAAGAGTCACAGTTCGTGACTGGACTACTTTATCAAACCCTCAATTTCCTCTCATTTTAGATTAGGGACGTCCTCATCCCTCTGACCTCAGTTTCCCATCCTGTTATCCCAATAAACCCCTTGACTTGGAAAAGGAAAAGAAAATAGTATCTTTATAGTTCACACGGGGGGGGGGGGGGGAGGAGAGAAGAAGCCAAAGGCTTCAAGAAGAATTGGGAGGAGAGGGTGGCAGAAAGAAGAGGGTTGGAGAAGGGAGGGAGTGAAAAGGAGGAGGAGATTAGAAAGATACACTGATTCATCAGCCATCAGTAGGGATCAGTAGGCAAACCTCAGAGCATTTCCCCAAAGCAGTTCTCCTGTGTATCAGCATGTCTGTCTGGCAGCAGTCCCCTGTAACAGTATCCCTGTACCAGCATTCCTCAGCATTTCTCATTCCTACCTCCATTACAAATAAGTTTCAGGTTCCCTTAGCAGCTCTCTCTAGTCACAAGCCAGAGGTCAGCGGTCATTGCACAAGAAACAGTTTCCCATCAGTTTACCTTCACTATTTCAATTAGAAATAGAATCAGTCAGTTTACATTTCTCTATTTTAATATGTATATTTTTGAAAATATATGTATATATATTTGTGTGTATATACAGGTATGTGTATAAATATACTATACATCTATATTATGTTCATACAATGGTGTTTGTATGTTGCCCACCCATTAAGCTGTGAACTCCTTGAGAAGAGAAACTATCTTTATATAGTTTATAAAATTTATAAGTTTATTTATAAACTTTATTTATTTATAAGTTTATTTATAAACTTTATAAAAGTTTATATAGTTTATAAAGCCTTTCTTTATATTACTAGGGCTTAGCATAGACACTTAGTAAATGCTTGTTGGCTAAAGATTGGAAAGGAGGCTAACTTCCTCCCAAATGGATAATATGGAAAATTTCCACTTATCTTCTTGGTCACAAGTTCAATGCAATAAATTATTGAATCAAACAAGAACCAGAAAGCTCTCTTCCTCTATTCATGGTGTCTATACCAAAATTATTTTGTCTTTTGAGGATCATATATTACATTGTCCTTTCAGCATATGAACTGAAACTAGATATTCTTCAATATCATTTAACTCATAGTATTGGAAATTTCAGGTAAAAATTTGGACTGAAAGATGGAAATAAGAATCAGGACCTGGAACCTCCAGTGGCCATAGGATTTCAGAATACCCAAACCCAATTGAGTAGACCCAGGTAGCTCATTTGAAGTAAGGACTTTTCAGCTTTCCAGTTTTTAGCTAAAGTTGTAAGTGTAATAAATTTGGAAACTAAAATGAAAGAAACCCTGGACTGACCAAATCCATCCCTTTATAATGATCAAGAACACCATTTATAAAAAAAAAAATCAAAACCCACCCGAAAAGTTGTGTAACTATAAGGATATAAACTTACAAAATCAAATTATCTTTTGGAATGACAGACATTTCTTGTTCTGGCTAAAAAAGAAGAGGACATATTTTTATTTGTTGGGGTTCTTGGCCCAACTGAAGTTCATATAGTAAAAGGTCATGAGCCTTTGATACAAATCAGGCCAAAGTGAAAAAGAGGGCTCACAGAAACCAATGTGTATTTTCAATGGAACCTCAACATAAAAGGCTCAGAGATAAAATTTTGAAGAAATAGGAGGAGGCTCCCATTATCCTTTGAACCCCAACCAGAATTAGTTAAAAAAATTCAAAAGAAAACATAGGAGATATAGACTGTAAGCTGCTTGAATAAAGAGGTATATTATTGTTGTATTACCTCATTGAAATGCATTTGTCTTTCACTTTCCAAGAAATATTTATTCAATGTCTGCTATGTTCAGAGTGCTGTGCTAGATAATGATTAAATAAGATTAAATATATTAATAAAGTTATTTTAGGCAACAAAATTAAAAATATAAGCCAATTAATTTAAATTTACCAATTAAAATTTAAGAATAATGAAATAAGATATAATTCCTTCTTTCTTGAAGCCAGGTATCTAGTAGGAGAAATTGATTTTTGCTTTATAGTCATTTTTTCAGTCATGTCCAACTCTTTGTGAGCCCATTAGGACTTTTTTGGAAAATAGAGTGTAGTGTTTTGCCATTTCCTTCTCTAGATCACTTTATAGATGAGGAATCTGAGGCAAACAAGTTTAAGTGATTTGCCCAGGGCCACAATAAGTGTCTGAGGTCATATTTGAATTTAGATCTTCTTGATTCCAAGTCTGGCACTCTATCCACTGTGCCACCTTGCTGCCCATAGGGGAAATACAATGTTTATACAGGTGACTATGATATCAAAGATTTTTTTAAATTAAGCAATCATCCCCTAATTTAACTGCTCATCCTAAGGGATCTCTTGTTCACGTAATTGTGGACCATGATATATGCAATATAGTATCATATCAGTTCAACTATTAAGATTTAAATATTCTGACTTTCTACCACTTTCTCTCCTGCTGTTAGTTATTGCCTACTAAAACGTTTGTTGAAATACTTCCAATCAAGTCCTTTTTTTCTCAAAGTCAGCCAAACCCAGTAAAGGATCAAAATAATAATAGCTCATATTCCTATAGCACTTTAAAATTTACAAAGTGTTTTCTTTGTAGCAACTTTGTGAGGTTGGCAATACAAGTATTATGATCCCCTTTTTATAGATATCTAGGGTTGCCAAGAAACATTGAAGACTCAGCTAAAGTTATGCGCCATAAATTTGTAGTAGATGAAATCAACATGATTTCACCAATGAAACAGTTGTCCAAAAGCAGAGGAAGAATTAAATAGTTGGAATTATCCAGGATTCATAGGTTCATAATATCCCTACATATAGAACTCAGAGAAACCTTAAAGGTTGTCTAGTCCAACTCTCTCATTTTACCAGTGAGTAAATTGAGGCTCTGAGAGGTTATGTCACTTGCCCAGAGTCACACAGCTAGTAAATGGCAAAGTTAGGATTTGAACAGAGGTTCTCTGGTTAAAAATCCAGTGTCATTTTTTCTTTTGGCCAAGTTGGTTAAGGATTAGGAGCTCAGAAATGACAGAAGGTTGGGGTATTAAGGGACTTTAAGGTGGGGGAACAAGATAATTATTGAAGTAATTAGTCATGGGAGTCAAGACTGGGAATGGAGGAATATGATGCTAAAATGAAGGAGATAAGAAGAAAGAACAGAGGTTACAGTGAAGATAAAGAGGAGGCAGGATGTAGTTTAGGAATGGAACATTGGAATTCAGGATAATAGAAGAGTTGTAAACAAGCTGCCATTTTGTTGGATTGGGGTAAAAAGCTACCAAAATTATTTTAACTGCAGTTTTTCATTAAAAATGAGACAATATAATTGGAAAAGACATAGAAGAGCCATGAATTCTGCTATGAAAATGGTCCTGATTCATTTGTTTGGTTTGTACAAAAATTATATACGTACTACTCAGAATCATTTTGCTATCATTCATTCCTTTTACCTCTTATCTTATATATGTCTATCTTCTAGAGCCAATAAACACACGCAGATACACACACACACACACAAACATAGAATGAGTGGGAAGTAAGGTATTAGAGACAACTATTATGAGATGAGAAACTGAACAAAAGAAATCAGAATATATTATAAATTATGTTTATTAATTTCTTGAATTCTGTTTTTCAATACCATGACATTAAACTTCTATCTCTATGTCTTCAGAGTTACCAATAATCTCAACTATTTTTACAGTTATTGACTCTTCTTTTTGATTTATTCTCTTCTCTAGGATTTTATAACTATTGCCTCTTTGTTTTTTTCCTGTCTATCTTACTGGTTGTTTCATTTTCCTTTTCTGGATCATCAACAATTCCCTGCCATGAATTATGATT
This sequence comes from Monodelphis domestica, assembly GCF_027887165.1. Taxonomy (NCBI): domain Eukaryota; kingdom Metazoa; phylum Chordata; class Mammalia; order Didelphimorphia; family Didelphidae; genus Monodelphis; species Monodelphis domestica. The sequence continues at coordinate 428,397,556 of NC_077228.1, read as the reverse complement.
GTTCCCCAATGTCTCTTTGCATCTCTCTATAAATATTCACTCTCTTGAAAATCTCATTCTTTTAGTAAGTTCAATTATCATCTGTACTCAAATGACTCCCAGATCTATATTTCCAATCTTACTCTCTAAACTGAATTAATGCCCTGTATTGCCAATTACCTGCTGGATATCTACACATGGAGGATTCAATTTTATCCCAAACTCAGTATGTCTAAAATAACTCATTATTTGCCTATGAAATCTATCCTTTCTCTAAATGTTTCTTTTTTTTTTCCTTACAGGAATTACCTTTGTTCCAGTCAAGCAAGTTTACAATCTCATCATCAGGAATTACGTTTTGGATGACCTGGACCCCTCCACAAAATGTAGATCCCAGAAAGAATTCCTCAATGGGAGAAAACTGATATTCTAAAGAAATACTCCAGGTAACAAGGTCATGGAATCAAATGGGTATTTCAGTAAGTGCAGAAAAGGCATATTATTGAAATCCAGAAAGTCTCCAGTGTAACCATGAGATGAAGTAGTGCTTTCCAGATGAAAAGTAGAATATTTGGAAACATATTATGTCAGGAATATTATAAAATGAATTTCTGTATTGTTAATGTTCTTAGATTGGAATATTAGGGAATTTCAAGGATGTGACCTTAATGATGATTTAGTTCAATTCTCTTTTGTATTACAGATGAAGGAACTAAGGCTCAAAGTGAGGAAGAAACTCATCTAAGGTCCCCAAAATAGTCAATAACAGAGCTAGGGTTCAAATCCAGGTTATTTGTCCAAAAATCCAACATTTCTGCTCCACCACACTGCCTCTAGGTAAATTTTAAAGTTTTAAAATACACCATTTTATCATATGGATATATATTCCTGATCAATTTGTTTTTTAAAGTTTTTTTAACTTTTAAATATTATAAAAATAATTGCACATTGAATATTTATTAAAATATCCTAAAATCTCTACCTTTAAATAATTTATATAATTTTGTAGCTCAAGCAGTTGCTGAATTATAGCAAAACAAAAATTAAATTCTAATGCGCTAATACCCCAGATACTTCAATAAAAGATAAATTCAGTTTAAGATAAATGTCCTACATGAATACAGAGAAAAAAAACAGTCAAGTATTTAATGATTGACACATTAGCTTAAATCACTACCTCTAAAAAATGAAATAATCCAAAGTATACTTTATGGAACTTCACCTTTATTATTAAACAGCATTACTTTGAAAGGAAAACCTCAACCCTTCAATGCATATTTTTTTTTTTACGAGATATGTCTTGAAAAAGGTCTAGATGTTTTCCGAAGATCCTAGATTTAGAGCTAGAAGGAACCTTATAGGTTAGCCAGTAAAATCTCATTATTTTACAGATGAAGAAATTGAGGCCAAGGAAAGTTAAGTAAATAGTACAAAACTAAGCAAAGTAGTATCAGAGGTGGGGTTTTATCTCAGGTTTTCAAACTCTAGAAACAAATCTTTCCATTTAAAAAATTTTTTTTCATACTCATCAAATTCTATTTCCTGAAGACTATTAAATTGAATTCTCAGATTGAAATGATGTCATAATGAACTTTGCTATTATATAATTTGCATTCTGTGTAGTGCAAGTCTATGATTTGGTTGGGAATAGCCCATATTGTTCTGCTAATGCAGTTTTCTCCAAAGTGAACTCTAAAGAGTATTTCTATTTCTATAAGGTCAGCAGTAATGGAATTTTACCATCCTGCTAACATTTCACCTCTTTTCCTCCATTTAATGATCTTTTCAGTATACTGGTCCATTAACTATATTTTAAAAATGAAATACCACTTTCCTCTTAATGGTAGTTGTCTGCCAGTGAGTAATGGGGGACTGGATTTGATACTGCCTTAATAAAGAACTGAAATGATATTATACTTTGAAAGTGCTAAATCATTCACTCAAAACATTTTAGCAAGAATATTTGCTAACAATTATTGAGGAACTTTGACCAACCCACTTGTAATATCCCCCTTCACAGGCCAAAAAAGCCAAATACATCTCAATTATTTCATAAATGAGCAGGAAAAGTATATATTTCTATAAAAAATTAGTTTCCTCTGCCCACTTTAGGCTAAAATTGCAGTTCTTCTATTTTGTTTTGTTGTTGTTGAGTGTTTTTTTTTTCCTTTAACTTATAAGAAATAGATGTCTATACACATGACCAAGGAGAGGCTTTCTATTAAGGACATGAAATAACTTAAGGTTTCCATTCGGCTTCTCGTTATCTTTCTCTAACTCTCTCCACCACCTACTCCCTAACCTGTCTCCCCTCCCTCCAGATTAGCTGTCCTGTACTGAAATGCCATATATAGCTCTTCTGCCATTTAGGAACATTTCCCTTTATCTTTCTGTTTTTTAATTGACATTTTGTGTGTGTATATATATATATATATATATAATATTATATATATATATTTACTATCTCATTAGTTTCTACAGTTTTTATAGCTTGCTTTGTAATTTATTGAGATCTTAGAATAAATATGTAGAATAAGCATGCCAAGTTAAAAATCAGTCATATGAGTTACATAGTGTATGTGTCTGTATGTGTGTGTATGTTTACACACACAATTTTTGTATATATATAATTATATGCATACATATATATCACAGAATCCCAGGACTGGGAAAAAAATAAACAAACTCAAGAGAATGTTTCCTCAATCTTCTTAGTCTCTAGTTAGACAACACCTAAAACATCTCAAACAGATGAAAATCTAACCTACCTTTTTTAGAAAACCACCTTCTTAGCCCTGTCTAGTATTTAACAATCCTCCTGGTTTAAGTTAATTTCCCATCCAAGTCATGTCCCTCATACTGTCAATTTAATTTTATTTTTACTTCCCCTTCTTTGGTCCTCAGAGGAAATGGAGAACAGCTGGTCATCACTGTCTGTGTAAAAAGATCCATGCTATACTTGCAAATTGTTATTTGTTTTCCCTCAGCTTTCTCTGTTCCAGACCTTTAACTTTTCTTGGACATCTCATTTTCCAACCCTTTAATTACCTTTGCTGCTTTCTCCATGTTCTTGACATCTCTTTTCGGCTTTGGAGGCAATAACTAGGCACTGTTTTACAAAGGGTCAGCCCACTGCAAAGCATAATGGATTGTTCTGCAGTTGCTGAATATTGCTGAGCCTGATGCATAGCTATCAAGCAAACCTCAAGCTTTAGAACCAAATTATAATGAAATTATGAGTAACAATAAAATAAATTTCAATTACATATGCTCCATATTTATATTACTTTTAATCTAGGCTGTTAAAAATGGAATCACTAGGAAAAACTCATTAGCCTCCATCTACCAGGTCAAATAGTCAAAGAGAATGTAATATATCTTTGTGTAGATACATTTATTTTAGAAATGGATATTTCTTAAAAATCAAAGAAAATGTTTTTGTTCTTTTCTTGGTCTAAGGCATAAACATGGCATTTAAGTATTTTGCTAGATTTTAGTAGAGATATATCATGGTCAAAAACTTTACTATGTATGTTTTCTTTTTTAAAAATTATTATATTTTCCTCATTTATATGTAGTTATAAAGTTAAATAGAATTACAAATGATTGAATAACAAAAACCTAAAAAGGAAGAAAAATTAATATACTTACTGAGAAAAAGTCTTTAGCCTTAAGAATTATCTTTTAATTACATTTAGATATACTTTTTAATGATCATTTTCTGACATTTTTTTGATCCATGTTCTCTACCCCCCTCTTCCTCCTGTCTCCCTGAGATGGCAGACTCTTCATATTATCGAAGGCATTTTGATCATTTAGCTTGGGAAGGAGCAAAATGCAATAATTTATAACAAAAACTTTTTTTAACTAAAAATTTTAAATTTTAATTAGAATATTTTTCCATGGTTACATGATTCATGTTCTCTCCCTCAACTGTTCCCTCCTCACTCCCAGAGCTGCCAAGCAATTCCCCTGGGTTATACATGTATTATGTCTCAAAACCCATTTCCATATTCTTCATATTTATGGTAGAGTGATCTTTTAAAACCAAAACCCCAAATCATAAACCCATCGAACCACATGATAGATCAATCATATGTACAATAAATACTCTTGATGACCATATTTTCTTAGGAAAGGAGCTACCTGGCTGCACTCAGAATTATAACAATTCAATGAAATGACTTTTGAAGTCTCCAAGTAACAATGAGTACAAAATTCATGGTTCTGCTCAAGGATCTCAAATGTGCCCTGATGATCAAAACATGGACCATATAATCCAGCTATCACTGCTCACTCAATGCTTCTTAGCAAAGCACACTAGGAGAAAGGAATACCTTCTTTAGGGCTGACTTGGAAAATGTAATTCCATAAAATGTAACATCATAGTTTCTCTCCATTTGTTTAATCTTCAAAATGCCTAGCTGAGTGTTCTGTCCACAGAGAACTCAAGAAAGATTGCTAACAGATGATCTCTCTACAGGTTCATGAAAAGCACAGTTGCATGGCTCTCTGGGTGGCTATGGCCCTAACATACTTTTTTATGCACTATCATCATGATTGGCTTGGTCAAACAGCTAATTAGAATGCAGAAGTAATAAAAAGTGTTCTTATAAAATAGTCATACCCCAAAAGTCCATTTTTTAAATGTATAATGAACTTTTCTCTCCTAGAAGTCTTGTAATGGAACACAGTAGAGTTAACCTAATTGTCCTTTTCATTCAGGTACGTGTCTGAACAAAGGAAAGAAAAGAGTTTTTCTTTTCATCATATTTGTAAATATATGGTCAATTAGCAGGAGACAAAGTATTGAACATTAGAACAAAATGTTAAACAACTGCTATAACTATGCTATATTATTTTTATATATTGCATATTCTCATGTATTATGTGCTCATACAAAATGCCTAATACAGGGCAAACAATAAATACTTCTTGATGGACTCCACTGTTTATCTATAAATAAATTAATTAGCATATATTTTGTTGTTGTTGTACAGTCGATTCAGTAGAGTTTGACTCTTTGTGACCCCATCTGGGGTTTTCTTGGCAAAGACATAGGAGTGATTTGCCATTACTTTCTCCAGCTTATTATACAGATGAGGAAATTGAGGCAAATGTTGCTTACGTGTCTAAGGCCAAATTTGAATTTACAAAGATGAGTGTTCTTGATTTCAAGTCTGGGACTCTATCCACTGTGCCACCTAGCTGCCTCAGCATACATTTACATAGTCTGTTATGGTTAGTAAAACACTTTATATGAGTTCTGTCATCAATTTCCATGTCAACACTGTGAGGTTAATGTTGTAAATTTTATTATCTTTATTTTACAGATGAGGAAATGAAACCAAAAAGGTTAAGAGATTTTTCTAAATGTAACACATCAAGCAAATGTCAGAGTTAGACCTGGAACTCAGGTCTTTTGACCCAAGACTTTGTCATATCTATAAGACCTCTCCATAGTTCCCTGAATCAAAAACTAAAGAAAGAACCCTTCAGGAAAACCTTCCTCTTAAAAAAAAAAAAGCCTGAAGAATTCTTTGCTTCTATTTCCTTATATAACCTTGAAAAAATATACAGGACCAAATTAGAATTCTGCCATACAGGTCTGGTAAGCCATAGAGTATTCTGTAAATACACATGTCAATTATGTGAATAAAAAAAATAAAGGAAAATAGAATTTAACTAAGGACAAGATCAACTTACTTGTTCATTTTTGGTCAGTCTTGTTTTGTTATGAATGTCTGATGTTACCAAGTTGAATCCATGTTTTTCTGACAAGATCCTCAAAAGTAAGACTACAGTACGGCTCCCACACTTTCCAACTCTATTATAAACCACTTGGCTTGGGAAAGGAAGAACCTGGAAGAAAACAAGGAAAGAGTTAATATAATAAATAAAAACTAAGAGTGGGCTTTGCGTTTTCATCAAATTCACAGTAACAGTCTTGGTACGTCAGGAGGCAAAATTGCTGAGTCCATTTATATTACCTAAAAAATGTTATAGAGGTTAAAAATGCATGTGTGTATGTCATTTCTATCATTTTTCTTATATGTATATGTTATTATTGCTCTGTCATTTCAATCATCTATGTCTCACTGTGATCCTATTTGGGATTTTCTTGGCAAAAATATTGGAGTGGTTTGTCATTTCCTTCTCAAGCTCATTTTACAGATTAGGAAACTGAGGCAAACAGGATTAAACGACTTGCCCAGGTACATTTTCTCTACATATATGTATATTTACACTCATTTAAGAATACATATATTTATGTTAGACTGGAATTTTTTATTACATTTCTTACAATGGTCATCAACTTCTACATGGTCCTTCAGCAAAGAGGGATTCAATGTAGAAATGCATGATTTAGTGATTAAAATTTTGGTAGGTTAAAAAGTTATATTAGAAGTGTTCATTACCAGATTTAAATCTTTCCATACTCCTCATGAAACTCTGCCTGTTCCCTAACCTCCATTCAGTAATAAATAATCTATTTCAATTCTAAGAGCTCAGCCTGGAGGAAATTTTATAGAAGGAAGCAGCTGGCTAGCTCTCATCCAAAGGATCACTTTTCTTCTCTATTCATTCTGTCTCCAACTTTGTATTGTCCCTCATTACACCTGTCTTGATTATTACAATAGCCTTCCAACAGCTCTCCCTGCTTTAATTTTCTTTCTCCTCTCATTTGCTTTTTGTATTGGTGCCAGAATCATTTTTCTTCTACACAGATTTGGTCATGATGAGTGTCTGGAATGTTCCTTCTTTTTCCTCTATATCCACTGAATTACTTTTTATCCATTAAAGTACAGGTCAAATCACTGCCATGAAAACTGTGATTATCTGTAACTCTCTTGATAATAACCTTGCCTTTCTAATCACTTATGAAATATTTTTTTGGAAACATTCAATGGAACATTGTGTATTATCATACACTGTGTATGTGTCACATCTCCCCTACTAAATTAATTGAAGTCTTTATAGTTGGGTGGTCCAGTAGACATAGTGCTGGGTCTGGAGTCAGGAAGGTTTGAGTTTGAAACTGACCTCAGACACTTACTAGAAGAGTAGCCCTGGACAAGTCACCTAAATTATGACTCAATTTCCTCATCTATAAATTGGACATTATAATAGCACCTACTGCCCAGAATTGTTGTAAGGATCAGATGAGATAGTATTTGTAAAGTTTTTTGTTACATGATAGGTGCTAAATAAATATCTTTCTTTATCTAAATTTTATATCTTCCTCAATTTCAAGTATTCCGCTATGAAGAAGGTACACTATGTTTATAAGAGCTACAGATTGGTAACTGAATAAATGACTAACTGAATTTATTATGGCCCCCTGGAAACTGGTTGAATATTGAATGAGTACTTAGATTTGAATTCTATTCTGCTATCTGCATGACTTTGTTGAGCAAATTACATGAACTCTCAGGACCACAGCTTCTGATGACTGTTAGTCACTTCTAATTTTGAATCAGTGTGCTAAACTTATCTCTACTGAAATGCCAAGGACTAAAAGTATGGAAAATATAAAATAGATAATAAAATATAAAAATATAATTTGATGATTTACATTTTGGAAAGTCAGTTAACATTTGCCTCTCCTTGGAATGCTTAAAGTAAGACTCATATTTCTTTGACTAAAATGCCGTGTTTCACAATTTGCAGTACTTATTGGTGTTGCAAACATTTGCTTGGTTCTTTGATGTATTCTTATTTGTGTCAAATTTATTTAAATCACTCATATGGCAATTGATCATGTTCAATATGACCATTGCATTCAAACTTTGGAGTGATACAGGACCACCTCAATGTGGTTCATGCCTACTCAAAAAAGACTGGTCTAACTCCACAAAGGAAAAAGCAAATGGAGGAACTATACCTTTTACCCAGATTATGCCATAAAATAAAATGGACTGTTGATTGAGTAAGTCCATTAGGGAAGGGAAAAAGAAGGAAAAGGAATAAGCAGTTATTAACCTTCTATTATGTACCAATCCATGTGCTAAATGCTTTGCCAATATTTTCTCCTTTGATCCTCAGAACAGCTCTGGGAGGTAGGTGCGATTATTATTCCCATTTTATAAAGAACCTGAAGCATATAGAAATTAAGTGATTTGCCCACAGGGTCCCACAATAAATGTTGGATCCTGGATTTGAACTGAGATCTAGCTTTGACTTCAGCTTTGGTGCTCTATGTGCTAGGGTGTGTGTGTGTGTGTGTGTGTGTGTGTGTGTGTATAAAGACAAAAAACACAGGAAAGAACTGTAACCCATGAACTATATAGGAAAAGAACTTCTAAAAAGTGTATCATATGAGATAAATCACCATACATATTAACTTCACACTAAGGAAGCGCATGCAACACATACATAAACCCAGATAAGAGGGAAGAAAAATAAAACTACAGTCAATGTGTGAAGAGAATCCGACTGGGGAGAATAAGTATGTGCATGCAAAAATACATATCTAGAACATGAACAAAAACATACTGATTTAGGAACCTTTCTCGTAGATAAGCAATGTCCAGAATAATGGCAATGTATACATTTGTAAATAAAGTTCTGGCAGGACTCAAACAAACAGAAAAGATAAGACCTTTCCTGCCTGGTTGACTCCAAAGAAGAACTCATGTATATATGTAACATGTAGGCATCGTATGTAATAATTGTACAGTAAACATGCATGTGCATAATGTGAATGATAGAGAACTATCACACTAACAGACTAACTTAGAGTAGGAATGAACTAATAATCTTAAGCCTTATTAAATTAGGGACAGAGATAGCCAGGGTGGAAAAGGGAAGTTCACATTATCTTAGAGAGTTAAATACAGGGAAAGAATAATACTAACCTTAACATATACAAGTAAAAATCTCATAAGGTTATGGAATTGTAATAGTTAGAAACCTTAAGAAAGTATAAAACATGTAAGGAATTTGAAAAAGTTCACTTTAGTTAGAATTCTTTAAGATATTGTTACTATAGACTTAAACAACATTGTTGCATATTGTTCAGAGATATTATTGATATTAGAACCAAAGTTATTTTACTGTAATAACTTTTGTAACCAACACACTGAACCTGAACCTCTTTCCTGAAACCTGATCTTAGCTTAGGTTAATTAGCCAATAGAAATTAGGTTAAGAATAAGGACATAGTTTAAAGGGTTAAGAGATTTTTTATTTTGGGAGGGGAATAGAGGGGATAGCTAATAGAGAGAATATTAGAAATAATAGACATGAGGTAAGTAATACATTCAAAGCAAGGCAAATTGCCAAGTTGACAAATTTGTGAAAAACCAAAAGGGGAAATTGTAAGAGAGGAAACCCAGACTCAATCTGCCAGAAGAACAAATTAAGCAGGGGGAGGGCAAGAAGGACAGAGAATTGCAGAGAAGGAACTGAAGAGCTGAGAAATCCCAAGCAGTTAACTCACTTCTCTTTGGGAAGCCCTTCAGAGAGGTTGGTCTGAGAGAACCTCTGAGTCTTGGTCATCCTTCTGTGAATCCAGACCTCCTGAGTCCAGTGGAAGACAACAGGAGTGCATAGGACTTTGATATAAAGCTATCCACCCCAGGAAGGTTTCCTCTCTATCCCTCTAAAGCAGTCCTTGAGCTTCATATCATAACTAGGACAGATAGATGTCAGGAAAGCTCTCACAATTGACCTCAGAGGGTCAGGTAAGTAGTCTGACCCTGGAGGATTTGGGAGAAGGGGGCCAGTTGTTAGCCTTTAGGGACTTCCTTCTTCCCACTTTCCCATTACCTTATCCCACCATTTTACTTGCTCCTACCTTATGTGTGTTCTTTAAGAATAAATAGCTGTTTGATTAGATCAAGTGTCTGATTCATAATATCTAGGAAGAGAGACCTGAAGCTTGGGGAGAAAAGCTACACTCTCTGCTTAGGGAGGAAGAAGCAGTTCAGACCTGGACTTTATTTCAACCCATTCTCTGAAGAAATATAGTCCGTGACTCTCAAAGACAACTGGTGTGGGTTTTACTAGGGAAAGAGAGGAAAAACTATCTCCCCTCTCCAACCTTTTATCTCCATTCCATCTCTAACACACTCTAGTCCTAAATTAAGTAGTGGTTGACTCCATTTCTCCCCCTCCATTACTTTTTATGCCTTGGCAAAGCATTTTAGAGGGATAATGGGCTTGACTCCAAATTGAACCAAATGAAGAGAACAGGTTGAATTATTTTGAATTGAATTGAAGCACATACATATTTTTGCCCATGGCTTAAGAAGGTACAGAGCAATGACCTCTTTTCAGGTATGTGAAATATGGTTTCTCATCAAATGAACTGCTAATATGAATGCTTGCAGTCCCAAGAGAATCTAACTCTTCTCTTTGAATGAACCATTTACATGGGTAAACTGAATTAATCTTTTCTTCTTTGGAATAGAAATTAATGAAAAGATAGAAAGAATTTATTAAATCTTTATGTATTAAGCCAATAATAAATCCACTACTTGCATGAGCACTTTATACTTAGATAATATGTTCACTTATATACTGAAATAAATCACTTAGATGCTTTACTTAGAAAATATAAGTGAAAAAGTTAATTTCTTCCAAATTAACTGAGTAATTCTTATAGTAACGGAATTTAATTCTTAATTATGTAGATAATTGCTTCAAATCCTATTGTCTTTTGCTGGTGAACAGAGATGTTATTGATCACTTAATAGTAGTTTCTTAATTTAAAGATGCTGCTAATTATAAAACACTCCAGTGATCCTTATTTAATTAAAATAGGATTTTTTGTCTTGGATAGTTATGAACATTTGCTCCTTAAGTATAACATGCTTCTAAGTGCACAAATCCCTGCACCATCAATCTTTGATGTAATTAGACCTACAAAATTATAACTAAAAAGTAGGATAAAAAACCATAACCTAAGCAGAAAACTAATCACAAATTAGGTAACATTAATGCAAAATAAATTGAACTTTGCATAGAAGAGCCTGGGTTTGCATTATGATTATAAGCCATATGACCTTGAGCAAGTCACTGGGTCTCTCTAGGCTTCATTATTAAAACTGGAATAACAATTCCTGTATCATCTAATGTGTACAGTGGAGAGAATGAAATTAGGTAATGTAAATAAAAGAACTTTATATTTATAAATGTCACTTCTTCTTCTTCTTCTTCTTCTTCTTCCTTCTAAACCTTTTTCAAAGTAGTAGCATAGATTTAGAGTTAGGAGGGATCTTAGAGATCATCTAGTTTAACTCCCATTTATAGATGAGAAAACTGAGGTCAACTATGCAACCAATTCAGGTCTCAAATGTAGGTCTTCTGATTCTGAAGTCACTTTCCTTCCATTGTTTCAGTCCTTATCCCCTTAGATCCTGACATAATTTAAAATCCATTTTCATTCAAATAATAATATATTCTCATGTCATTCATATGAATAAAGAACTCAGAGCCTAAATTACAACACACATATATGACATGACTATAAAACAATGTGATTAGTTTTCATGGGTGGTTATAGAAACCAATTTTATTACCTTACAGTTGCCCCTCATACTCTGAAATGAATATCATTGCACAAATAAACCTTCTACAAATTACCATTGAAATATTTCAATTTTTTCAAAAAATACATATTATGAGCAAAAAGATCAGCAAGTTATGCAAGTTAAATCTATGTGGAAGTTTCGAATAATGCATTGACGATGACTAGGAACTTAGAAACTCATAGAATTTTATTGCTAGAATGGATATATGAGCCCTCTTTAGGTAGGAAAAATTTTTTTGCTTTAGATACCACCCTTTTAAATCTTCTTCATTTTCCACTTAGCATTGCCTCCTTGGCTGGAGGACAAAACTTATAAAGTACGATACTCTTTCTTAGTCTGGTACATTTCTCTTCTGGATCTGAAATTACTCACTTGCTCCTTTTTGCCACTAATATCTATTTGAATTCCCTTTTTAACCTTTATCCTCAATGAATGGGGGAACATTTTAAATTCCCTCATATAGGGAAATATCCAATCATTTTATTCTTTGTTGAACTAATCAGATCATAGTGAATGTCTGTATTGAATTGGATTGAATCCTACCAGCCAGTTCAGAGTCATCTTTTACTCTCCCATTAGAGAGCACTACAATAACTAACATCCTGGCTAATGTAAGAGAAGAATTTGTAAAAGAGAGAAATCAGATCCAGTGGTGCAAGGAGCAGCTCATGCCAGGGAGGTACAAAGGAAAAAACTTAAGATTCCAATGAGAGAACAGAAGCTAAGAGAATTCAAAAACTGCCAGCTCACCTGAATCTTCCAGCTGAGAGCATGAGAAGAGGATCTGAGGCTGGGGGTCCCTCTGGATATCATTTGTTTCCCAGTGAACCCCTGAAATGTCTCACTCAGCTTGCAACATCGTAGATTGGGACTTTGAAGAAAGCCATCTACTAAGAACTCCTCTCCAAAGATCATTCTCCACCTCTCTCCCCAACTTGTCCTGAACTCCATTACTTTAACTGGATTAGCTCAGGAGTAGGAACCAAACAAGCAGCTGACCAGAAGAGGGGTCAAGGCTCTTGACCCCTGAGATTGGGGGGGGGTCAGTCTGCCAATCAATAGAGATTCCTGCTACCCGCTTTCCTCACCTAATACTTTCATTTCTCCCTTCCCTGAGTGATACCAAATAAAGTGTTACTACTTAGATCAGGTCTCCCTAGTTCCTGACACTAAGGAAGGGGGCTGAAGATTTGGGGAGAACCATACTTCTCCCCAAAAGGCAGAGTTAACCCAAGATCCTAGGGATCTAAATAACTAGATCCAAAGGAACGATCCTCTCCACTGGAGAGAGGAGTAACTTCAGGTTTGGGGGAGTGGCAGTTGGTGTACTTGAAGGACCCAGAGACAAGAAGATCCATCTGGTCTCTCAAGTATAGCTGAGACCAATAAGGGCTTTGTGCCACTTCACTGAAGCTCTTGCCTCTAGTTTTATCCTCCACCTCCCAGAACCACTCTCTGAGGAGACATACTCTGTCCCTCAGGGAGACAAAGCTGGGTTACCTTCCCCAAGGGGAAGAGAGGGGAAGATCAATCTCTTTCCCACCTCTCCATTCTCTCAACTCTCTCTCTCTCTCTCTCACTCTTGTTCTCTAGCTCCATTTCCTCTGTGTTTGTGTGTGTGTGTGTGTGTGTGTGTGTGTGTGTGTGTGTGTGTGACCCTCTTACTGGCCATATATTATACTAAGTATGTGACAAAAAGGCTCCACTGCACTTTCTCAGTTAAAACAAGTACAGTGATATTCTCAGTTATACTGTACTGAGTATTGAGTACTGAGATATTCTCAGTTATAACAAGTACAGTATTTCAGAGTGGTTCCTTGGATGCTCTTATTCTTTTTTTTTAATTTGGAAAATTTAATTCACTTAATGAATTCAGAATACTTTTCCATAGTTACAAGTTTCATGTTCTTTCCCTCCCCTTCCCTAAGCCCCTACCATAGCCAACATGCAATTCCACTGGGTTTTACATGTGTCACTGATGAAGACCTATTTCCATATTATTGATATTTGGATCATTTGGAGTCTATATCCCCAGTCATAGCCCCATCAACTCATGTGATCAAGCAGTTTTTTTTTCTGTTTCTACTCCCACAGTTCTTCCTCTGAATGTGGATAGTGTTCTTTATCATGAGTCCCTCAGAATTGTCCTGGATCACTGCATTGCTTCTAATATAGAAGTCTATTACATTTGATTGTACCATAGTGTATCAGTATCTCTGTACAATGTCCTCCTGATTCTGCTCCTTTCACTTGGATGCTCTTAATATTTTTTAAATCTTTACCTTCTATCTTGGAATCAATACTCTATATTAGTTCCAAAGCAGAAGAGTGATAAGGGCTAGGCAATGGGGGTCAAGTGACTTGCCCAGGGTCACACAGCTAGGAAGTGTCTGAGAACAGATTTGAGCCTAGGAATTCCCATCACTATGCCAGATTCTCAATCCACTGAGCCACCCACCTGCCCCCAAGAAGGAAAGGAAAGAAGAAAAATATACTCTCTGCCATTCATTGTAATGGATAATTTTAGCTTTGTGACCCAAACTATATTAATTATTTGGTTGCCAAGGATATCTCAAATAAAAAAAATACCCAAGTCAGCTTGAAATTTATGGTGATTTAATTAATATAGTGGAAAGAAATTAAGAAGAAGGGAGAAGGAAAGGGTGTAGGATTTCCCCCTCCTGTCTAGTGCCAGTGGGAATATTAGAGACTCTAGGAAGGTAAGGTTTTGAAGAGCAAAAGAGGAAGGAATCAGCCTGAACTCCAAGAGGACTCAGCCAAAATGCCTGAACCTGAATTAACTCAAGGGAAAAGTCGCCACCATAACCCAGACAAATAGCTGCTACCACACCAAGATGTCAGAAGGCTTAGCATGCTGCCAGCCAGAGCTGCCTCTCAGGGGAAAGAGAGCGAAGAGAGGAAGTCACTTGCCCTATATAGATGGTTTTGCATCACTTTCCTGCATCTCATCTGTACCAATGTTAGCTTAACTTGAAGTAGGACAGTCCAGGGGTCTGTCAGCTATTTCTGCACATGCCTATTGAAGGCCATCTTCTTAGCTACTTAATTCTTGAGTATGGGTGCAGATATTCCTGACCTTGTTAAACTAAGTAGGGTGGAGCAATGTAGAGTTCCCAAGACCTGATTCTGTTAGACCAAGTATCTCCATTGTTACAAATTAGGAAATAGCTAAATCAAATCTTCTAAAGTATGGTCTGAGTAGGGTGGGGTAGTTTTAAAATTCACATCACCTTATCTAGTAAAAGTAAAGTGGACAGCTCTCTTGGGAGTTATTTTAAACTTCTTCCACTGGAATAGAAAATTTTAAAAGGGGAAGATGGTTACTCCAAATGTACATAAAACCCAAAATTTTGCTTCCAAATTTTGTTCAAGACACAGTAACCATCCTCCATGTTTCTGAAAAGACAAAACATTTCCCAAGGTCAGGCTAGAAATTCTCTTCTTTATCCATCACTTGTAAAAAGATAGGCAGAAACTTCAACCCTAGAATTCTAGTCATGGTCAGTTTATAGTCTTCTGATGTTCATTCAATATCCACTATTAGCAACACCTCCCATAACCCTTCCTCATCCCTCTTTTAGAGAAGTATACACATCCCCCCTCCCCAACCAAATGATTCTTCATTCTTGGCAACTATAGCTAAGTGAGTATTATGTCTGTGGTTTTCATTTTATGGACAATTTGTAAAATCCAAGGGATCTTTGAAGTATATGAACAACATGTTTTTATGTTAGCTGTCTTGTAATTCATGTGTATGTCACAACCCCCTTGAAGCTTGAGAATTATGTCTCTGTAGTATGCCAAATAAATAGAGGGCTTTACATACTCATGGCAACTAAAAAAGGCATAACCAGATATTATCTCCATTCCAGTGGGCTCTTCCTAGTTTGAAAGGGATAAGATTTTTCAAGACTTTCCTAAAGAAAAACCCATATGATCTGTATCAAAATTTCCCTAATGTATGACTTCAACTTTTCTTGGGGTGAATGATATTAGAAGATTTGACTACTTCTAAGCCTCTGGAAAATCATAATTAATACTCTATTATATGTCACCAAAGGACTCAAACTTTTTGTCTTTTGCCTAAAGGCTTGAAATTGATGGGAATGGGGGACTGAGGTGGTGAAATATGGGAAAGAAAGTGGGGGAAATGAAGGAGAATATTGCCTATAAGTCACCATACCACTATCCTTCTTGTAGTTCACCACTTGAAATGATGAAATGGCTAAAGGGGCATACTAGTAACTAATGATCTTTGATTAATTGATTTGATATTTCTGATCAGCCAGAAAGTTGATATTTGTGATCAGCTCAGGACCCCTGGTATATTTTGTTTTATACTAGGTATGACAACATATTAAAATAAACTGTTTGATTAGAATTGTTGGAGCATAGGGTATTCCAGGATATTGAAATTTTAATTGCCATTGCATACTAACAATTCCCTGATCTTCCTAGTTAGAGATGAATGACCATTTTTACAAGGAATTAAATGACCCAGTTGAGCCAGGACAATAAACACTCATTAAGCACCTACTATGTGGAAGGAATTATGCTAAATACTAGGGAAATATAAAGAAAGGCAAAAATAGGACATGTTTTTTCAAACATATGCTTGATATTAAGATCATACTAGAAAAGATATATTTTCATGGAATAGCACTTTCTTTTTTTTCTGTAAGATAAAACACTCTAATCATGGAATAGCACTTTCTTGATCTTCGGCAAGTCATCTAATTCATCTGGGTCTCAGGTTGTGAAGTGTTTGCACTTGGTAAAGTGAAGGGTTTACACTTGGTAATCTCTAGGTCTCTCCTCTTTAAAACAAGGCAGAATGCTTTATTTTATGATTCTGAATGAATTTTGTGATGCCAAAGAGTATGCCATTTGGTCGTCATTATAAAAGAGGTAGGGTGATAGAGAGGAAAAATACTGGAATTAGAAGTAAGGAACTCTGTGTTCTAGTATTAACTATGTCATTAACGGGCCATGAAACTTTGACATGTGTCTTCACCTTTTAGGCTTCTGTTTTTTCACCTCGCCTGTAAAAAATTAGGGAGATGAATTCATTTACTAAACATCCTTCTCATCCTCAAAACCTGTGACTCTAAGATGAAGCTTCAAAACATTTTCATATTTTAATGTTTCTCTATGTGGTGCCTTATAACTTTATTTAATTTCATTCCATTTTAGGAGATCTATTATCCATATCATCATAATGTGAGGCAATTTTATTATATCATTCCCAGAGAAGTAATATCCAGCTTACAATAACAGAATCTGCATACAAAGAATCTGTTTTCACAATGAGCC